>NW_028256855.1:0-542919 GCF_048593485.1 Apis florea
GCGTGCCACCTCTTCTAGAATTATATTCTCCTAATGAAAAGTCGAAATTTTAGCCAGAAATTGCCTTACGAACAGTTCCCCCAAAAATTTCGCGTGCCACCTCCTCTAGAATTATATTCTCCTAATGAAAAGTCGAAATTTTAGCCAGAAATTGCCTTACGAACAGTTCCCCCAAAAATTTCTCGTGCCACCTCCTCTAGAATTATATTCTCCTAATGAAAAGTCGAAATTTTAGCCAGAAATTGCCTTACGAACTGTTCCCCCAAAAATTTCGCGTGCCACCTCCTCTAGAATTATATTCTCCTAATGAAAAGTCGAAATTTTAGCCAGAAATTGCCTTACGAACAGTTCCCCCAAAAATTTCGCGTGCCACCTCTTCTAGAATTATATTCTCCTAATGAAAAGTCGAAACGTTAGCCAGAAATTGCCTTATGAACAGTTCCCCCAAAAATTTCGCGTGCCACCTCTTCTCAGATTATATTCTCCTATTGAAAAGTTTGAATTTTTCTGTAATTTTTCATTGATATTTACTTATTTGTAATAGGAGAATATAAGCCGGCAAGTGGTGGCATGTTTAATTTGTATTTTACTTACCTTTTTACTTACCTTTTTCATACCATTTTGTGCTCGTAGTTTTTCGTGTTTTTGTCATTTCTTCGACATTTTACTTTAATCTAAGTAAGTGTTTTATTTTTTTTATATTTCTTACTTACCTTTTGCATTTTCACTTCTTCTTTTTATTGTATTTTCTTTTGTAAATTGATTTTCCTGTGTTTCTATAAATATAGATTTGTATGTAATTGGTATATATATAAATAAATAGAAAATTAAATTATATAAAAATGTACAATATATAGGTTTTTAAAGGATAGGAGGATTAGTAGGTAATAAAATACGAAGTAAATTTTCATTTATATTTATTGATATTTTGACAATACATTTTTAACAAATAAATGTTATAATATAAGAAGATAAAGAATACTTTTATCTTCATTTTGCTAGGCTGGTCTTCATTCCACCCTTGGACATCCAATGAATTACCGTCTGTCGGAGCTTAGTACATTTCCTAGTTTCGTAGAAAGTAGCTAAGGTCCATGTATCTGTCAGGTGGGTGGCATTCGCTCATATAATTCTTGTCTACGGTCCAACATCCAGATGCTCGGTCATCTTGCAAGAGGCTATAGACCCATGACCTCGCCAACTGGAATTTAATATTAATACGAGCATGAGTATGGGCCTCGAGTTGCGTGGCTAGCGAGTATGCTCGAATTTCGAGAATACCGGCCATGATATCGAGTGACCGGTTCAATTTTCACAACGATGATGACACGGATGGGCTATGAGCATAAACTGCACAATTGCAATGGAAAAACTCATTTTATGCTGTATCCCTAAGAAATGTTTTACTTTGTAGGAATGAACTCTTCAAAGATAGAGGATGAAAAATGAATTGGACAGATTTGAGGATTTTTTCGGTAGATGAACAAGAATGAATGGAATCTTGGATGAAGGATTATAATATGAAAAGAGAATTAAGCAAAGGAAAACGTATGTTAGTGAAAAGATGATGGTTAGAAATTCTTCAGGAAATAATTAAAGAAAATTTTGATGTCTGGAATTTTCGTGTTATATTAATGTGTTATTCATCGGAATAAAAAATATATTTATTAGAACATAAAGATTAATTATTTAAAGATTAATTACTAATGATGTGTTTTAAATATTATGAAAATTGTATTCACGAATAAAATTGTATTTAAATTGACATGAAATTTTCCTAATTAATTTTCCCAAATAAAAAAAAGGAAAACCAAAACTCGAGGAAAAAATAATTTCGAATTTTTCCTTCTGACATTCACGAGACGAAAAAGTGTCGAAATAGATGAGAAATTTAATTTAATTTAAACAGGTTTAAAAGTCATTTAGGCAATAATTTTGCTGATAGAAAATTGTGAAATTTCTGAAATTGGTTGGTGAATATTTCGGGCAACCATGCATCCCATCGAGTATTCCAGCGTATAAATTTCAAGCGTGCCTGCGATGCTTTATGCCAGCAGGATTAAATAACTTGACCACTCGCAACATATCACGCCTGTATAACATCCACTGTCGTTCTCGAGCATTCTTTTTTACTCTTAATCCACTCTCTTTTTGAAACGAAGAATTGCATTTAGTGTGCATGCCCTGTTTTACTTTTCTTAATCCAAAAAAATTCTAAGAAAAAACGCAAGATTCCAGGCTCATTCATAATCTCTGCGCTATTAGTTAAACGTTATAGACACTTCGATCATTATCAATTCGAACAACCAAATATCGAAATAGGATGAATCAAAATGTGATTTCAATTTTCATTATAATCTTAATGTGCTTTGATGATAAAATTCTTTCTCTTATTTTTCACATAAAATCGAAGTTTTATTTGTGAATGCAATATAATGATATAAAATGATATAAAGGAGTATGATTAATACAGATTTTAAAAAATTATTTATATTAATCTCTCTATAAATATGCCAATTCCATGTATTTGTCATATACGAATATAAGAAAATTCGATATTTTTTAATGATATTTTCAAAAGAATCATTTGATCTTGTAGAAACAAGATCCGACGCAATCAGAAGTTGCCAAGTCCCCGGAGGATTCCCTACCGCTGGAACCTTATTTCCCTGTTCTGTCACGCGACAGCGAGGGGGAATGTTTGAGAAGAAATGACTCAGGAGACTGAACACTCCTTCAGAAGTAATATCTAACTACATTTGTTTGTCTTGTAAGCAATTGTTTCGTATTGGTTATCTGTCACAATTCTTCCATTCTATGTAAAAAACAATTTGTTCAAGCTGTACTTGTACAAATTTTGTAAATGCATGTTGAATAAAATTTGCAAAATTAAAATAAATAATTATATTGTATTATGAAATTATGAATAACAGGATTTGAAATTGAAGAATAAGAATTGTTTTTGTAACATAAATAAATAAAAAGATTTCTATATAATGCTTTTTTGTTCTTTCATTTTATCCTTTCAACATTTTCTTCATCCTTATCTAAATTTTCTTAACCTTCATTTATTAAAATATATCCAAGCATATTATCCAATTATCTCTTGGATCACAAAAAACCAATTAACTGATGGCAATGAAACAAAGATTGTTCAAGCTTTTCCTCAAGTTCTTTGAAACAAATTTGTCGTAATAAATAACTGGAAGATTTCTGAATAATATTTTAAAAAATCATGATTTTTCATATTGTCATAAAAAAATATACGATGTGTAATTTGTAACAATATTCATATTTACTTTCTAAAGATTATCTCAAGAAAGATATGTAGAAAGCATCTATACTGTTAACATGATAAAATTTTCATCGAATGCTCGTTGCAAACTCACTTGATCATAGATAGGATTAACCTACATACATGATGAAAAGACTTGAAAATCGATAACTAACGAAACATATTACCTTCATGTCTGTGAAATATGCGATAACTGCAAGATTGAAACAATTTTTCCACATATTTACTTAAAAGTATTTTTACCATTGTTCCACTTTAGGAAAGGAAAAAAAAGTCGATTCGATTTTCAAAAGATATGATATATGCTTTCGTATTCACCATGAATGAATTTCAAGCTAAAGTTTGTCGAGCTCCAAACACCGAGAAAAATAAAGAGAGAAAAGTTAAAGGAAAAATCGCCCTTTACTCGAGAAAGTTTTGTGACAGCAACAAGTTTCAGATATTACTAATAGTGAAATCATTCTCTACGACTTCTCGTGAAAACTTTTCAATAACACGCTAACAAAAATCTATCGCGAAACTACGTGGAACTTTTAGCCAACGATATGTAACAAACTCTGATCTTTGAAATGGTTTCTCAAATAAAAAACTTCTCGTCGAATATCGATTGATTTTAAAATGGAAATCGTCATTTCACTCCTTTCAAAAATCGCATATATCATTTTATTGACGATTTTATTAAAATCGCTCGATTGATCGAAATAAAATTTATTATTTCGAAGACTCGTAAGATAATTAGTATTGTTGATGATCTAGGAAATTTTTAATTCGTATAATATATAATATATATCTCATTAATTTATAATAAATAATTTAGTTATTTTAATGGAACAATTCTTTTTCCTTTTCCTTTCTTTTTTTATACGATTAAAATTAAATATAAAAACTTTCAACGATGTTTTGAACTGATTTATTAAGTTATTAATAAATTTGTACGTACGAGATTTTTAATAATTTCTAACTTGAAACTTTTCGTATTATAAAATGTCAATTTTATATTAATTATACTCTTCACAGTTTATATAATAATTCAAGTATCACTATACAATAGAAAAAGATATTTTTCTTTATCTTGATACGAAACAGATTTGTAAAAATATGTCACAGCAATTTTTTCTCCAATTCCTTTGCCGGATAGAAGATATTCCAGGACACGAGGAATAATAGAGAATAAACGAGAATAGACGTGTCTGTCGATTCGACGTCCTCTGCGCTTTTACTGCTAACGTTCATTGACTGTCAGAATTGTGCAGTTGACTGTTCGATACGTGATGAGTTTACAAAACATCCATTGTGCATTGTCGAAAATCTACAATTCTTTTTATAATTCATTTAAAGCGTGAGTAATTTATATAAAAATTCGATAAAAAATTTAATAAAAAAAATTCAGAAATAGAGATATTAAACTTTTAGATAGCTTTGATTCGATTTTGTCGAATATGCGAAGAACGAACAAAGCGATGAAATCACGAGTGATGAAGATTTGATCCACAAAGTAATATTAAAAGCTGTAAGAAGAAAGTGTTTAAGATCACTGCTACAAAGATGCACGACTATCCAAAAAATCGATTATACGTGTCTGTCTCTTACAAATTGTACTCAATCTCCACCATCAGGAATCTTCGATTTTCAATACCAATACTGAATTGCATTAAAAAAATTAATTTTCACCTTCGTGTATCAAAAGGGGAAAAAATGGAAGCGATCCATTAATTATAAAATTAATATTCGCGCGGAAACATTTTCGAATATGGAACCAAGGATTAGAGCCGCTAATCCTGCTTAATTTCCATTCAACATTCTCTACAGATTAACTCCGATAAGCGCGAGCAGATCCTGATACGTTTACTTTTGAACCGAGTCCGGATGCCACGTTCATATTGCGTCAATGGGAAACGTCGAGTTCCCCTCCCCCACGTTCCTCGACTAAATTGCAATTACTGCTAATTAATCGAGCAATGGGTTGAGTACTCGGCCGGAGGGGAACAAAGCATGGTACAATCGAGTCAACTCAGAAATTGAAGACGACTCTCGATTCAATATTCCAAACTTGTCCGATGGCGGTAGTCCGCCAACTTTCGTTCCCTGATACTGTTTATACTGATACTTGATTTATATCGATATTTATCATCTGTAATTAGCATTGTAAATTGATCTTTTCTATTGGACAGAATTTTATCGCAATTTTTGTGATATTTGTATATATATTTGTGTGTGTATATTAAAATTATACTTTTTAAAAATCTTAATCGATATCTGTTAGATTGTTGCATGTGAAATGATGTATTGTATTGAAACTAAATGTATTTTTAATCCTTTCATTCTTAACACCGATTAAGATGCACGTAATGAGACGTGCGATCCTAGCGCCAACTTCAGTCGATTCTTGGTACTTTATACAATAATTGCAATAATCGTTTCAATATTGTGTACTCGTACTTATTAAAAATGATTTTTCATGTATCATCTTTCTTCTCACATTCAACTGCAACAATAAAATAAAAAGTATCAATTTTTTTTTTAATTATAAATTATAATAAAAGATAAATATGAATCACGTAATGAGACGTGCGATCCTAGCGCCAACTTCAGTCGATTTTTGGTACTTGATACAATAATTGCAATAATCATTTCAATATTGTGCCTCGTACTTATTAAAGCAATGATTTTTCATATCTTTTCACATTCAACTGCAACAATAAAATAAAAAATATCAATCTTTTTTAATTATAAATTATAATAGGAGATAAACGTAAGTTTCATTTTCATACAAAATATTAATGAGATAGATTTGATGAAGAAGAAGCCAAGTCCGATGTCCAAGTGTAATGGAATGAAAGAGTTATAATTAAAAATACCGATTAAAATTTTATCAATAATTAATCCGCAAGCCCTTTCAAAATACTAATAATTTATTTTCCAAAAAATTCTCGCAACAGTGTCACTTCGAAAGATTAATTCAGACATCTTGTTATTTAAATTAATTTCATTCCAACGAATCCACTGTAAATCGTATATACGATATACAAAGGAATTCAAATAAAATTAATTTAAATATCGGTGCAATTAATCTTTCGATCGCGACATATTTTAATAAAAATATGCCTCATCCAATTTTAACGAATTCCTCCACTTCGCGCAATTATTTGACGAACCGAAATTAGACAAAGATCTCTTTTCACAGCCCTTAACGAACCTTAAACTTGCGCCACAGCGTAATTATTTCACATCTGTCGTGACTTGTTCCCGAAGACGCGTGAAATTAGGTCGCGGTGGTTAACTACAGTTAATTGATAAACAGCGTCTGGCTTGGCATACTTGCGAATGGAATCGATGAATGAAGAGAAGGCTGACAAGCACCGCGCTAATTAAACCTCTCTCCGCGTATAGAAATTCGATTCATCGATACGCGGCCAAGTTTTTGTACCACGATAAAATACGTGTGAAATGTTGGATCACGTGTGGATTCTCGGAAGGGATTCAATCATGCTTGAATTTCTAAGGAAAATAAAAATCTCGTTCTCGCTCTGTGATTCTTCGAATAATTAATGCTTCTTTTTCTTTAAGAAAAAAAAAAAAAAAGAAACAGAGAAACAATGAAAATTATAAAAATTATTATCTCCTGTATCATCGATTTGATGATAAAAAAGGTTTGAATTTTTGTATTTTTCCTTCGAATAATTAGAAATTTTTTTAAAGGGACAGGGGAGATAGAAAATTATCCTCTCTTGAAATAATTCGACATGATACAAATGAACGGTAATTTTTAAGGAATGAAAATTATATTATTTATTTCTGATAATGTGGAAATTCCATTATTTTGTTAAAAATAAAACATGTACAAAACATGTTTTTTTGTTTTGTTATATTGATTTGTTATTATTACATTCATTTAATATTGAATTGAATAAATTAAAGTTTAAAAATCAAAGGTGAGAGTTAATTATATTTATTTATTGCATCTCTTTGCAATTATGTTTCTTTGTTCTTCATTATTTTTGTTTAATTGGTTTCGATCTATTATTCTCTTTATTGGTTATATAACGAAGCAACCATATCATATTTTTACATTTTCTATAATAATTATTTCTCTATATCTACGTACAAAAATTCTATATCATAAAAATAATGTATTTTAAATCGAGAAATTCAAAAAATAACGTCTTAACCTTTCCAAGAATAATAAAACAATTTTCTGAACATAATAAAACATTCCATTCCAGAAATAAATTTTTTTAAAATTAAACTTTTCCTATTTCCAATTAATTTCCAATACAGTGTCGACAACCGCAAAAAAAAAAATTCTTCTCCATTAATATCATACAAACATTTCACAAGTATATTTCACATATTTCAATTCAAAAAAGAAATGGATTTTATCAAATAAATCACGATCTCCATCCCTCTCTTTGGCCGCGTCGTTCTTCAATGCAGACTGTTATGGACCTAAGGCGATAAATAACCACGTTGGATTAACCGATTCCGATCGCTATCTATTTTCAAAATTTTTAAATCATCTTCGTGACAAGCGTGTGCACCGCGTGTTCATGCGCGCGGATACGTGCCGCGAATCGAGAACGAAGCATAAACTTTGCCCTCGACGAAACGACGTACGCCCGATTGTAAAACGTATGGCGGTGTTAATTGAAATTTAAATTCGCCGAACACAATTCGCGCCGGAGACGCGCCAATGAAATATGCATGCTTTTTATGCCCGCCGTAATTTAACAAGCTGAAGTAGCAATCAATTATTGAAATTAATCACCTGCAGGGGACGAACATGTAATCTATTGTCGGCTGTGCGTTGATAATTGCTCGTTTGCAGGGTGAAAACATTTCTTCAATGTTATTGGAGGATTTTAAGAAATTTCTATTCGAATTTATTAATTCGACTTTCCAGAGTTTTACTTCTTTTTTTTTTTTTTTTTTTTTTTTTAGTGATGTCACGCGTTTGATAATTGCTCGTTTGTAGAAAGGAAAAATATTTGTTGAATCTTGTTGAAGATTTTTCAGTGTATTTATTCTTTTTCTTTTTTTTTTTTTTTTTTTTGGATTTTTGAAATTTTTTCTTTACACTGTTAATTGCTCGTTTATAGAAAGGAAAAATAGGATTTTGAGAAACTTTTGCTATGTTTTGATATTTTGGGAATTTTATAAATTACATCAACTGTGTGTATTAATCGAGCAATTATGTATTATGGATCGTATTATATGAATTATATGAATACTTTAAATAGAAGTATGATCTGTTAAATTGGTAAAATAACTGGAAATATAATTGGAAGAGGAGTATTTAAATATATATATATGGAAAATTTAAATCTGTTAGAATTTATACGATACGAAAATTCACGATAAAATTCTTGTTGTAATATCTAAAATGTGAAACAATATTTATGTAGATTCCATTTGTGTTCATAAATTAACATAAACATTTGCATTTACATGTAATTAATCACTGCAGTGCGAGTACTTTCTGAAAGAAATTTTCTTATTTGAATATAATGAATATCTGCTTTATCCACATCTGTGACTCGAAAATTAATTTTGATAATTAAATTTGGCAATTAGAATTCCATGAAACATATGCAATTAACATATGCTTTAATATAAAATATTTTCACGATCAACGAATAATTTAATAATTAAATTTAATAACACGATCCAACCCCGTAACAATAGTTATGAAAATTCATAAAGATATCATTAATAAACGTAACATGAAATAAAAATTCTAATTTTAATTAATTTCGAATCAAAACAGCGCCAAATGAAAATTCCTATAACATCATAAATAAATTTCAAAAATTTTCTCCTTCCTACAACGAAATTTAATTTAATCTAATTTTCACAAAATTTTAACCATCATTAATAATTCTATTCGCAATTACAACAAATTAAAATAGAAGAAATATATCCGCTTTCAATTTTCTCAAAAAAAAAATGACTTAAATAATACCACAAAAGAGGGTTAAAATAGGTAGAACGAGCATTCGAAAAAGGGTTGAAAAGTAGACCAAAAGAGCTGGTGCGTTTCAACGATAATCCAGGTCGCCGTGACGCAGGCCGACTATCTGTCGTTAAGAATGCAATAACGGGACAGCTTATCCCGTCATAACAATGTCCCGTCGACGGTGCGACTGGAATTGAATCGACCGTCGAGGAAACGGCAGCAAGCTTCACTCGTTCGTTTTACACGTATGCAAATTTTTATGCAGCGCGCTTTACGCGTGGTAAAAACCCATTGGATAAGAACTAAAAGCGGTCAAGTCGAATTTTGCGCGTGCATTGCGAGAAAAAATGAAGAATTCGTTATTGACGAAACGAAAATTTTAGATGGAAATGAGAGTAAGAAGTAAAAAATTTATTTGGATGATTTTTGGAAAATATTAGAAAAATGTTTGTTTGGAAATCCTATAATATTATAAAATAGCAATGTGTACTTAACCCAGATAAAGGTTCCACAATAACTCATCGTTCTTTCTTTCCTTTATATTGAAAAACTGCAACCAATCTAATTCTTTGTCAGGAACAGTTCAGGGCACTCAGTTTTACCTCAATTACTGTTAGTGGGTGCCGTTTATTCACCCGAAAGGTGCAGTTAAGCACGCAGAAAACACGACAAGCTTTATGGAACGATCAATTTTAATGGCTTCATTCGTCTTGCATTACCAGTGTAAGCTAGCGTATTTACGAGAATGCAATAGCACTGTTGCCTGAGCTTAAAGAGATACGAGCAATCGATCCATAATAAAGAAAAAGATTGAAACCTCAAAAGTTGAGTTGCGAACAACTACGAACCGTTTCTCAACTTTCCACCTAATTTAATCCGCGGTAATCTCTTCCAGATCTGTTAATAAAGTTCATCTTAAACTTCTTTGCTGAAATGAAAAAAGTCGTAACATTTGAAGAAATCATAAGTATTCGAATCTGTTGGATATTGAAGTTGTAAATCCTTAAATATTCCGTAGAAGTAATGATAAGTAATACGAAAAATTTAATTAAAAAATTCGACGATTAGAAAAAAACAAATTATGATATAAATTGCAAAACTTTAGATATTATCCAATGTAGTATATTGACTTTTGCGGAATTCTACAAGTGCAGTTTCGATGATAAATCATGTCGAATGTCGAATTCATTCAAAATCATAAATATCAAAGATATTAGGATATAAGTTAAGTAATAATTTCATTTATGTTCCAGGACTCTCGTTAGGTGGTGGCCTTATAGTTCTAGCGTCTGCTTTGTCGGATGCATCGTTAGAGTTGCCGGCAAAATATAGTCTGCCATCTACTTCGAGTATGCAAGCCGATGACAATGGTTTACCACAGTATCAGTATGGCTGGTGTCTTCAATTATCGGGGTTGGCTTTAATTCTGGCAGAAGTGGCGGCTGTATTGACTATGTCTGGATATATGGCCCGTTTCTCAACGGTAGAAGAAATGGTATATACATATCATAACTTTAGAATAACGTTAATAACGAAATAGTTAATTTAATATTGTTTAATTTTTAAGGTGAGAGTGATGGTGCCCGGTGCTGAGAGAAAATTAAGGGAACAGAGAGGTCTGAGTTCAGAATATCTAGTTAGAACTCATCAGAAATCACCTGGACCTCCACAAGCTCGAGGTTTTGGACAACCTTCGAAAAGTAATTAATTCATTTTTATATATATCATTTACAACTTTAAGCAAATGTTTAATTGTAAATTTATAACATTTACAGCATCTCAAAGAGCTCCCGAAGAAGGAACATCTTTGTTATGCAAAACTGCACCCGATATCTGTGCCTCAAATCCTCAAGCGATTAGCTACGTCGATAAAGCAGACCTTTCTCATGTTTTACCAGCATACCCAGATACGAAAAGCACGGATACTAGATATAGCTTTGGGGATAAGTCAGAAGCTAGTGTTATCGATTCACGATTAAGTGGTTTTGCTGATAAGGAAGGTTTAATCGATTCCAGAATTTTGTCCGATTCTCGACAGAATATGATTGCTTTCACAGAAAGTAAGGAACATCCAGTTGGCCAAGAGCCGCGATATAGCGAATTCTCTCCTAGAACCACGGAACAAAATATCGTGGATTCTAGATTGAGTGGCTTTACCGAAAAGGAAGGTCTCCTCGATTCCAGACTCAGTGGATATGGAGAAAAAAATGAATCGTTGTTGGATACTCCTTTCGGTTATGATACACGATACAATAGTTTAGCAGGGCAGACAGTACCCATTACCTTGAAGAATCAGAATACGTCTGTTTCAGCTATTCAATCTCAATATATTTATCAGAATTTCGGTACGATACACTCAGGGATTCTTAGAGTATCCGAACCAGGAACAAGTTCAAGTTCAAACTCTAGTCAGAGAAGCATGACACTTCAAAATCCGAAGAGAAAGTCTCAAATCGCTCAAAATACATTTAGCACAATGGAATGTGAGAAGAAAAAACGAGGACCTGGCTTGGCTGGTAAGACAGGTTTTTACACAGGCAGCGCCGTATGACCACCACCACCTCCTCCGACGCCCAGGTAACTGCAAGAGGAGGAAACGCCACTTTAATCCTAAATATTAGGAAACGATGAACTAGTGGCGTGAAATCTGAATCGTCGGAGGAATAAACTTTACTTTGATAATTGTTATGAAAGAAATCTACGTTATTAAGAAAGAATATACAGATCTCTGTCGTATCTACTGATGACTATGTAGATGCAAATATGTTTATCTTGTGAGAAAATAGTATCTACAGATGATCATATAATTCCCTGTGATTTCATAATCTAAGGACGAATGAAAAAAAATTCTATGAACAGGGTGCAGACTTATTACGAGATTTGATGCAAATTAAAGAAAAAAAAAGAACTTGTATATAAATTGTCGATAATAAGATTAAAATTGCGATCTTTCTTTACGAAAGAGAGCCTCGAAACGAATTTTTTTAACGTTTCGTAATTACTCAAGCGACGTGTCACATAGTCATTATAACAACCGACATGTTAATCGATAAAATAAGGAGAAAACAAGAATTGTGGTAGCGTGCATAAACTAGGCGTAGCATTAAGTGGCATAGGCAACGTATCTTAAGAGAATTAATGTATAAGCTCGATTTTACCAAAGAATTTATACCTTTTACTCGTGAAAATGATCTCGTTGCCTCTATAAAAACTGATCGATCTTTCATTACAAATAACCGAGTTGTAGAATTATAGTCAACTGATCCGCTGAATCATTTCATTTTAAAAAAAAAAAATCTCAACAACATTCACCTATATCTAATGAATATTATCAAAATTATTAAACTTTTGTAAACGAAAGAAATCAGAAATACACGACAATTTGCACGGAAAGTGGATCAAGAGACATGGAAATTCGCAACTCACCGTTAAATAATTCAACTAATCACATAATCGCGTTCTCAAGCTGCATAACTAATCGAACAGAGCTATAAGTCGAAAAGGAATATTGATGTAGTATGGTGTAACACATAAACTCGTGGTGATATAGTCACGAATACTCAATCGGGCGTGAACTCGTCTAACCATTTTCGGGAAAGAGGTGAAATATATCGTGATTTATGAGCGACAATTCGAACGCATACGTTTGACGAATCGTGGAAAAGATTTTACCATAGCAACGTATCATCGACACGAAGCACAATAAATATTATTATATGCGAAGATAAAATAAATGGATTTAGAGTACAAAACATTTTCTTACTGTTGTCGAACGATATTGTACACACGTTAATCGCTTTGCTACATTATGATTTAAATAATCGTTTCCCTTGGTCGTAATCCATCTATGGCAAAGTCTTTCATTACGTTCGCCAATCTTGGACATATCAAGAACGAAATCGTTTTACCTAACCCGATATTAAAATCGTGACTCGAACTCCTTTCCTATTTCTCACGAGGTGCTCTCTTCAAGGGTTGAGAATATTTTAACGTCTCGATGAACCCTATCGTAAAAGTATCACTCTCGAGCCGGATCGTATGTTGTTATGTATGTAAGTTTGCGTATATTAACATATACAAATCGTAGGTAAATGTAATAAAACGTTTTTTTTCTAAACACGTTTTTTCCTTACCCATTCATTTGATCAACAATTGCTGTACGAATTCTTATAAATCGTTGTGATTTATTCATGATTTAAGATATATCCTTGTTTGTCAATCATAAATCGCTATATAAAAATTTGTAATAGCTATGAAATTCGTGTTAAATTTTAACTATATGTGTATAGACATTGTACTGTATTTTATATTATTCATAAATTTGTTTTGACTGTGAGATATTGTTATCTATAAAGTATACGTTTCTTATCTTATTATTCTTCAATATTGTTCACCATATTTCTGTATTAAAATCACTGTAAAAATTTCACTCTATTGTTTACCAGTAAAATATTCACACAAATTATAAGTCCAACGTTGCCAATAACGTTCTTTTTAAATGACAAAAGAAGAATAAAAGGAATACGAACTTGTATCAAAATGTACCATCTGAAATTATATTAAATTTTTCGAATCAAATTTTCCATCGCCTTCATGTTTCGCATGCCAATCTAGATAAAAATTTACAAAATCCAAATCTTGCGCTCAATCTTCAAAATGAATAAATTAATCAAAAAAATTGACATAATGAAAAATGAATTATCAACTGTGCGACAGATGAACAGTTACCATAAAACAAACGTTTAAAAATTGGCCTCGAACCTTTGGTGGAACCGTAGAAATTCCCTTTCAGATGGCTCTGTCCTCAACAAGTTTCTTTTCCAAACTTTTCGCCAGATGGCGGAGTCCATGCTTATGTCGCGACGACTTTACTCCTAATGTTTAATTAACGCCGCATAATTGCCCGGCCAATTAGCCAACGCCGTTTAATATTAATCTGCAATTTGAATTCATTTCGATGCGTTTAAAATTTATTGAATACATAATTAATGCCGCGTGGCGCGAATGCAGATACGATGCACGAGCCGCCCCCGGCACTTTGTACACTCTCGTGATGATTTATTCCGACAGTCCTTTCGAAAGTTCGCCCTGAAAAAACCCTATAAAAATAGTTAATCGTTCCCAAAAGCTTATGTGAAAATCGCCGCTTTTAAATTGTTTGGCTTTCATACATCGCGCGTCGATAACTTGAATATTGGGATGTAGATACAAATATGGAGATCATTTTGTTATATTGTTACGTGCTTTATAAATTCAAAGAAACGTTTTGAATTTTTAATAACAACATATGTGTGCGAAAACGTTTTAACATAAACGTCATTTCTTGAAATTGTATAATTATAATAATGTTATTTTCCTGGAAAACGAAACTTTGTACAGGGAGAAGTTTGTAGAATTTATTTCATCTTACTTTTTATATAAGTTGTAGAGCTTATTCTGTGAAAAGTTTCATAATGTTTCATAGTATAAAAACGTAATTACTTCGCATTACGTGTTTCAACATTGTATTATTTCTCAAATCATTAGGATTGTTAAAAGTTTTAGAAAATTTTTCATTTTTCGTATTTTAACATCGATCAATTTTCACGTGAAATTTGATCCAATATCGCAAAATAATTTTCATAATTTTTATGAATCAAAATACCAAGCGTCAAATGTATTCAACTCAATTCAGCTCAAATCAAAAACCTAAAAAAAAAAAAAAAACAATCATCAAAACATTCGTTTCCCTTCCACTTTTCCTTTCTAACAAAACCATGCGAATCGATACTCACCCCACACCATAGAACACTGAGAGGATCGGTATGAGGTGGTGGTAGATTGTCTCTGTCATTTACCTGCACCTTCCAACAACGTCCCTTGCCCCTTCGTCTGCCACGTCCGAATATTCGTGAGGCTACCCTTTCCCGCAACGACCTGCCACCCTCGACACGCTCGACCCACCCCCTCGCGCCGATGCTGCGTGTAGCCGTCTCGCTCTAATCCAATTAAAAACGGCGGACGATCGCACGAAACAGCGGCTCATCGACCGCGGGAATTTTAATTGATGTTACAGGTACCCGGAGAGGGTTGTTGGCGCTGCTTTTGCGTTCTGGAGGATATGGAAAGGGTTGGAATAAAAAGGGATAGCTTCCCTGGCGCGTGCTTGCTCGTGAGATGATGGTCTTTCGACGGGACACGTGACAAGGGATAATCTTCTTCTTACGTGGAATTGTCTTAAACATTGGAGAGGAGAGTATTAGTGTTTATGAAGATTTGGAATCGTGAGTCTAATTATTAAGGTATAGCTTATGGTGGATCGATTTGGGTGAATCATGGTGAATGAACTTTTTGGAGAATTAATCATTGGAAAAGGGAGTGGAATTTATTACAAGGGAATGTGGAAGTTTTAGAAAATTTATATTAATGTGAAAAAAAATGAAGATTTTTGATTTGGAATCTTGTGATTGGAATAGGAATTGAAGAATTTTTTTTTTTTTTTTAGGTTTCCTGTGGTCAATTTGAAATTGGTTTCTTGACTTTAAAGGTAAGAGATAATACACAGTGATCAAAATTAAGATTTTCAAATACGAATTCCAGAAATTTTTAAAATTAAACGAAATCTAATTATGTTTCGTTTAAACGTGGAACGAATATAATATTTCTTAAAAAAAATTCATCTATAATAAAATATATACTGTATTTTTATACTCGATTTTATATTTTTATTTAATAAAATCTTGTTGTATTTAATCGATAATTTCTTTATTTCGTAATATTTTACTTTGGAAACTCAAAGACATTAAATGAAGACATTAAATCGAGAATGATGCTACATTTGATGAAGAATTGATTAGCTTATACTGATTAATGCGATTGAATAATTATCGAATCGTTTAGCAATAGAAAATTTAATTATTCTTACCGAGTAACAAGTATAATTATTATTAATAACAAGGTAATTTCAGTTTCAATAAAGAAGGAAACTATTAACTAGGAGCAGTCCCAACTCGATCTGCTCTATTAATTTCTAATTTGTAATGATCTGGTTCTCGATCTAGATATCACTCGCCATTTATAATACGATTTTTTCCACCTTCTAATATCTCAACACACGAGAACGTGAAAGAAATAAATCGAGACCGATATATCGATATGCACGAACAAAATAAATTTTTATTACTTCTCGCTATATTATATTCGTTTATATTCTTTCATATTAACTTTCTCTAAATTTTTTATTTTTATTTTCAATTCCTTTATTCCATAATAATAATATTAATGTTGAATTTCTATTATCTTTAATAAAAATATAAAATAAGAATATTTATAATTCCAATTATAAATTCATTATATATTAATTTCTAGCCCATTGATATACTTCAATAAATTTTCTTCTCTCGTTACACGAAACTTTCTTAAAAGAACGATAAAAGAGGAATGAAAATGAAGTCAACTTTAATCGAGGAATATTAACGTAATGTACACTTATATTCCTCTCTTAAAATTTTTTTACGCAACAAAATAATCCGTGCGTTTCATTTTTCTCCATAATTTTATACCACTATATAAATTTATTTACTAATCTTCCTTCCAATGCTTTCATCCAGCACTCTAAATAATTTCAATTTTGACTCTGTCTACATCTACTTTTAATACCCGATCGAAAAATTCGACTACAAATAAACAAAGAACAATTATTCTGAGATTTATTTTTAAAAGGTAAAAATTCTAAATTAAAATCTTCGTCCATTTAAAAAATTTAATCACTGTCGAAACCTGTGAAATATACACCTGGTCATATCACACGAATTTCCATCTCACGAAATCTTCTTCTTAGGAAAATAAAAGATGAGAAATGCGAGTCGTTCAAATCAACACGGCTATCAAATTATTTTCCACTAATTTTCCACACCACGTTTATCTCCTATGTGGCAACTTCTTATCGCTATCGTAAGAAATCCTGTAGGAAGGAAGCGAGAGGAAGCGCAAGGATGCCTTAATCCTCGTGGTCATCTATCATCGCGGCCCTGGTTAGCCGATTCTATCTTCCAGCTTTTTTTCGCGCGCCCTCCAGTCACCCAAGCCTTTTGTTGGCTTGTTTAATAACTCGTGATGAATGTACCTCGGGCTGCCTCGCTTCCAGTTCGCCCTGGCCGAGGTACAAGGATCCCCAGGGTCTCGAGATATCCTCGTTTCTTCTTCTCTCGCTTCCGACCCGTCAGAAATTAAAACGATAAATCCTTGACGGAGTTACACCGAGAAAGGTGTGATTTTAAACTCGACTCTGATTTTCTGATGGAAATTGGCAAATTTTAAATTTGACGCTTTCGAATATAATCGATTATATTTCGCGGATAATGATTTGATGATTAGAAAAAAAATTTTTGAAAATCGATTGCGATTTTGATATCCTGCTTCTTCTTCTCTCGCTTCTGACTTATTTTATAAATTAAAATGATCAAATCTTTGATTGGGTTGGTCGATTACGAATTTTCGATGGAATTGGTGGTGAATTTTGCTTTCGACATTATAGAGTTTTAATAATCGATTATCTTATAGAATATTTTATTAGAATATTTTATAGAAGAAAAGTATTTTCAATTTTTAATGGTATAACACACATAAAATAATTCTAAACTTTCGTTTAAAAATTTTTTTCTTTTTTTCAGTAGTGGATACTTATTGAAAATGTAATTCTCTGCTTCTTTCCACCGATCGATTTGATGAAGCGTGGATATATTTAATTTTCTATTTTTTAACGAGCCATTGCATAATTGCACACGATGTAAAGATTGCCAAATAAATAAATCCTTAAGAAACAAATTTTCCACTACGTCAAATCTTAATTAAAAAACCGCGATCGAAATTCCTCTCTATCCACCGACCTTCTCTTCCTCTCTAAACTACCGTACCCCCATACCATTCTCTCCCGCCAATTAAACCAACTGCGCTTTTATCGAAAAAAAAAAAAAAAAAAAAGAGAAGAAAGAAGAAAAAACAGAATATCCTCCCCGTTCGCGAGAGCCCATATAAACTCGTTTTCCGAACGGACCACGGAGCGAGGAGCGGAGAGAAATCTTGGCAAAAAATTAGCCGTAAGATAGAAAAAAGGGGGGGAGGTGGGAGTTGGGGAGGGAGGGAAAAAGGGAAAATCGGAAGGCAGACAGCCTGCGGCCAGAATGGACCGTGGTCCACGTTAGCCAGGAGCCGCTGCCAAATGAAATTATCCCTCGGAAACACCGACCATCTCGGGGGTTAATTTCGCGACAGGGGTATGTGTGTGTGTGTGTACCGGCCAACATCGTGGTATCACCGTTGCCTTGGGCTCACCATAATTTAATACCTGCCGCTAATACATCCCTACCAACGTTCCTCCTCAGATAAGACTCCTCCAACCCCGCTTTCCTTCCGTTCGAGAAAGAGAAAAAGGGTGAAATCGCGGCCAGAATTCTGGAATGGAAGACGCGAGTCGGTTGGTTTCTTAGGAATTTTTTAAGAGGGGGTGCGGTTGAGGTGACAAATGGAGCTTGTGGAATGAAGAGATCGCGGTTTAAAGAGGGATGTCGCGGGATGAGGGTGGTTTGGAGAAATAAAATTTTGGTTAGAATGTTGGAATTCGATGAGAGAATTAATTTTCTTAACGATGATGGAAAATAATTGGATAAAGTGAGATTTCTTCTGAAGTGATTCTAAACTATATCTGTTTAAATCTTTGTTACAAGTAGTTCAAGTTTGGACAAGACTCGAAATTAATCCTCAACCCCTTCAAGCATAAAATAGTCTCGATCTAATTGTTAGAATTACATCGATAACGTAACATATCCATGGACACATATACAGGAGGAAGCTTATCATACGAGACTGGGCGTATTAAAAAGGTAAAGTACACGGATTTTATTTCCAGTCAGAGATCGTCGGTCTCGGTTTTCCAGGGGGGTAATTTCATTTGGCCCAATCTCCACCGAACGAACCGTTCCACCCCGCCGCGGGCTCTTTCTATCTATGAAACATTTTTACCATCTTCTTCTCGTTTTGTTTTCACTACCACCGTGTATCCTGCCGCCCTCTTATCGCTAAATCGTTTGCCAAGCCACCCTCTTACGACGATTCACGATCATTAAAGAACTCGCGATACCTTGACTTCGAAAAAAAGTTTTCTATAAATCGTTCGTTTGTTTTATTATCCTGTATTTTTGTCGAAAATTGCAATTACTTTTATTCGTTGGAATTATGGAAATGAATTGAAATTAAGCAAAGAAGTGAAAATTAATTAAACAATTGGGATTTATAAATAAGTCATTGAATATATTTAATTTAGCGGCGAGAGATAAGATAATTTCTTGATAAGTAATTTATTTAATATAATAATATTCGAATTTACTTTTTTACCATTATTTATATTTTGTTTTTGGAATAAATTTCTAATGTTTATCGTGCAAGCTAAAAATTGAAATTACTCCATAATTAAGTGTAATAAAATTAAGTGGAATAAAATAAAACTTACACGGATATAAAATTATCCCAACTAGTCTCAACTCCCGTTATTATTAATAAAATCAATTTCAAAAGAGCAGCTAAACATTCAAGAACGTAATGAAGAACCGTTCCCGTATGAAAAATCAAAACGACGTTCTCTCCTTTCAAAACTCTCAAAGATCCCATTAAAAGGATTAATTTACCAAGCACGTACCACACCATGCAACATTGAAAGTTATCGTGTACGTATAAATCACAATCAATAATCATCGCATTAATTATCACCGAGAAAGAGTCCAAGAAAGATCGGGTTAATCGATACTCTTTGAGATACTCGAGTGTTTACGTGTGTGCACGCAACAAAGTAAACGTTTCCTACTGAAACGAAAAAAAAAAAAAAAAAAAGAAAAGAGAAAAAGAAAATGGAGAACGATGCGCACAAAAAGGTAGATCAGAGGAGGTTGAAAGAAATGGAAAAAAACGGGGAGAGGAAATAAATAAATAAAAGAGAGAAGAAACAGACAGAGAGAGAGAGAGAGAGGAAGAAGAAGAAAAAGAAATGGGAGAAAATAAAAAACTGGAGCTCGCGAGAAACCGATACTCCTATCGCAACCCTCTAATGAAGTGGCCATTAAATTAATAGCGGCCGATTTAATTCAACGGCATTTTTCTCGGCTGAAAGTGGTTTCCACGGAGCAGAAGCAGAGGCGACGCGATTTATATTCAACGTGGCCGCCGCTCGTTCGTCTCTGCCCCAAGTTTCACGACTTTTTTCTCAGCTACGCCAAGTAGGGTGGCGGAGGGATAGAGAAGGAAGGACGCGGGAGAATGGAGAGAGAGAAAGAGAGAGAGAGAGAAGAGAGAGAGAGAGAGAGAGAGAGAGGTGTTCTGGTGATACGTTTCCCGACAGAGCTGGCGTTGAAACAATGAACCGACCAACCGGCGTGGTCCCTGCAAATCTCCAGGCTTAGCGCCCCCATTGTCACCCCTGTGTGCCACCCTCCCCTCGACTCGTGACGGCGGAAGGGTGCTTCGCGGATTTAGACGGTCCTGTCGCCATAGCAACTGCAGCCACCGCCAATCTCTCCAACTTGTTCTCCATACACACGGCTCTGGAACACGAGTTTCTCGGTTACTGCGGAATCGAGCTTCTGGTTATGCCTCCTTTGATCTATCGGCGATCGCCCTTTCTTGCTTTCCTTCTTTCTATCCAATTCTGACCGTTCTCATATTTTTGTTCTCCGTTTTTCTTGGAATTCTTTTCAGAATTGCTTTGTAATTTTTGAGATTTTTAAGAAGAGATGAGGCGATATTTCTAATGCGTTTTAAAATACGTGTTAAAAGGGGTGATCCATTGAAGATCGTTTGCTCTTATATTCCTCCTTTTTGGAATTTTTGGGTATCACAAATGATTCTTCTCGCATTAACTTAATGCTTATTTTTATTTCCTTATTTTATGTAATACCAAATCTTGTCTATGTTTTTAGATACAAAAAATATTTTCTGAAAAAAAGAAACATATATTTTGTACACACATGTTTTGTAACACTTTGTAAAGAAATAAGAATCTAAATAAATTGACAGAATTGGTCAAAGATATTACGTACCCAAGATCCAATGACTTCCAGTGGCAAGAAGCGAGAGGGTGAAGAATCGACGAGGATAAAAGAACGGAAGATGGACTCCGAAAAAATCTAACTCTTTGTCTCCCTTAAATGGAGGCGTTTCCACGCGATTCTCTCGTCCGTCGGGCAATCTTACCATCCTGGATGGAGGAGCCAGACCTTATTTTTTTCACAACCCTCGTGTCCCAAACCAGTCTTTGACCTTTGATCTCTCGCCCGTGTTCTCAACCCTCGTCAAGAGTTACACACCGTCAACAAGTTTATCAGACTCTCGCGAAAGCCTCCTTGTCCCCGATTCCTCGAGGAGCAAATCCGCGCGAGGTGGACGCGTTTCTTGGGAATCGAAGGGACACCAAATCGAATTACGTGGATTTACGCCTTGTCCACAAGGATGGTAAGCATCCCTTAAGTCCTTGGATTTATTCGTTCGCGGTGAGAAATTTTGTTGACAGAGGGTGATCTCGAGAGATAGGTATCTTAGAGATTTCTAGGGATTTCTGGGGGAAGTGTTTGGCACTCTTGCAAGGTTCATTTGATACGAAAACATACGAGAAAGATAATTTCACCTATTAGTCGACGTTTGATATTATTATTTCAAGTTTATTTTATATTTCGTCGAATCATGATTAAATATAAAATAATAAAAAGTAATCTCAATCAAAGTCTCTCTTTTAAAAATCAACCAATCTCATCAAGTAATTTTTAATTTTACGTAAATTTTGATCGAAAGTTAATGTTCTAGAGAAGATTTTCTTTTATCAAAAGAGAGATTTAGTCAAAATTAATAAAAGAAATCATAAATATAAGATAAATATTTCTAAAATAAATCATACCGATTACAACACTTATAATACCATTTTAAACTTGAAATTCCATCCACCTGTTTCCACGCTAATAATTCCAGGTTAATAATATCTCCACCAACAGTACCTCAACAATACCTTTTTTTCGTTATCACCAATCATAAGAATTCTGAACCGTGCACACTTGACACCACTCACGATACACTTGCAACGGCCCCGCACGTGTTCCACACACGCCGTTACCACGGATAATCCGCGAGCCGCTTCCGCGGTGCTTTCACTTTGTATTCGACTTATGGTAAACACGGCTATTAATCGTTTCGCGTATAATAGGAATTAGATTCGGTCCGGGTTTGTCGTGGTGCCCGTTGGTCGGCTCGTTTCACGAGGTATAAACGATATTTATGGCCGTAATCCAGTGGATGGACCTAATGCATGATTTCTTCATCCACCCCGTGGACGGAATTCAAGCTCGGCTTTCTTTCGAATCTCGCGGAAAGTCGACCGCCGAGTCGTAATAGCGGGATTTATGGTGGAGATAAACGGTTCGAAGGGGTGGGGAGGGGAGGGGAGAAGATGGACGAGGAAGATGGAGGGGGCGGTCGACGAGAGCGAAAGAAGATCTTCTAAACGATGGACAAATTGTACGGTTTATCCCCACGGTCCACGGTTATTCGCTGTAAATGGAATTGCGGTACTTGAACGTTGCGGATCGACCGCGGATAAATGGCACTTTGCGTACGACTTTGCTTTCAAAGCGCGAGGAAAATCCCCTTCCCGACCGCGTTTCACGGATATTATACAAGCGGATGGAAATCGAGCGAGGCGGCGAGCTTCTTCCATCGAGATTTCTTTCTTTCTCATCGATTATGCCTCCGACATGCAAGGGCTCCGAGGCTCTATCATCTGGTTCTTGATTCGCGATGGAAATTGTAGAGGTATTATTATATTTCTGGATACTGCGTGAAGAGGAGTGGAAAATATTGACTCGTTGACACGGGATGATCGAATTGGTAAAATTTCCGGATGTCAAAAGTTATGAAGTCTTTAAGAGTTAGAAATTCTTTTCCGTGGAGAGTTTGCATCGTCTATCGATCTGTAACAGGATAAATAATGTAAAGAAAGATATACGAATTTCTTACTCTGAAATTACTCCTTCTTTGAGTTGTTTTTAAATTTTTCTTATTTTCAGAATTGCGAACGGCGAATAACAGGATCTAATTTTATAAGTTTTCGCGTAGAATATTTTTTTTCCTTTTTTTGAAAAGTGAACAAGGTACGCTCGGTTAAATATCCTTGATTAATTCGTAGTCTCAGCATCCAGTGTCCACGGTGAGTTCCAAAGAAATACCGAGACATTACTTAGTGTCAACTAATCGTTGCTCGCTTCAGTGAATTTCCACCTATCATAGGGGATATTTATTGCAAGCTATGTTAAAATACAACATTGGCGATGGTGTTGCACGGCCGCAATAATTAATGGGCTGACGATAGGTGTATAAATATCCAGAAACTGGTCATGGTTCAATAGCCAAGCTCTATCTAAGCACGGCTACTAATCATTCACAATGATTGATAACGCAATGATTCAAACGATATACGATGTGCAAAAACATAATACGATTTTAAACTGGCGAGCTCGATACCCATCATAAAACTGAGGCTTCAACTTCCATTAAACTAATCTTAAAAAACGCGAATTTTTACAGTTGCCTCAAATAGAATAAAATAATATAAAATCACTCGACTCTCCATAAATCAATATAAATAAAATTTCAAATTTATAATGCAACTAATTTCAAAAAGTGCGAATCTTTCGATATTTTAAAATAATTATCAACATCGCATAATTAAACCCTTGCACATCGAAATTTTCCAAGTTCTCCCTAACCTAAAAATTCGTCAAACACGGTTCACCCTTCCCTTCCCTCAAAAAAATCCAACAGACACGCGTTATATCGCGAAACACGGCTCCATCTCCGTGGAAGGCCGGTTCCCTGTAAAGTGGCAGCTTGAGTTCTCCCTACTACCGGCCACGCAGTCGCCATCTTTATTATGACAATAATTTAATTTCGAGTCAGGGACTTCTGGGCAGCCACGGCTCGTAAATACCCCGATTATCGGTCGCGCTTATTAAATCCGTTGTCGTCCAGGGACATCTCTTGTGTCCAGTCTCCCAAGACCCCATCTTCCTCCTCCTCGAGACTCAAGTCTTGACCCAAGGGGCTCCCTTCTTCTTCCTCTTCTTTTGCCCGCCACCTCTCTCCCTTCCACACAATAACCATGTATGCGTTCTCATGCCTTTCTCTCGCACCCACTGACAACGTCCAATCCGTGGCTGGTATACACGGTGTGTTATCTTTCTCCACTTCGAGGCATCCTTTACGATCCGCCGATGCTAATTTTACGGGGCCGTAGTATCGCTTCAGCAGCAACGTGGCGGCAATGCGGCGGCAACGTGGCATCAACGTGGAACTCGTAGCCAAGCCTACGAGCCTCGTTCCCTCCATCTCGTGGCGGCTTCACTGATGATGACGAGATGATCACTTAATTTGGCCAACAGCTGCCGCGTCCTCTTCCTTCTTTTCTTCTTCTTCTTCTTCTTCTTCTTCTTCTTCTTCTTCTTCTTTGTCTTCGTCTTCTTCTTCTTCTTCTTCTTCTCTCTTCTCGTAATCTCGTTTCTCATCCTTCGTTCTTTGGATCTTTCACGTGTTTCTCGGTTCTTTTATGGTTTGCTATGGTATATTGATCTTGAAGGAAGTCAATGAGGAAGGATTGAAGTGCTTGATTGACGAGATGGACATTTGTAAAAAGTGAAAAAAGTGTTGTAACAGATCTTTCTTTTTTTCTCTAAACATTATAGTTAGAGGCATAATGTCGAGGATTAATAAAATATGTTTTCGTGTATAGCAATTCGAATATTTGAAAGTAATAAATAATTAAACGTCTAAATAAATTTGTTCATAGTTAGTGATTGAAGTGATTGAATATATTTATTGTGTATTTAGACATGTAAGGAATTAGTTAATAATGCACGTGGCGCTAGTATCGCTGGCCGCCATAATGCCAATGAGAATCGATGTGTTTGACGAGGATCTGAAGAAATGTTCAATTTGTTATATTTAATAAGTAACTGCCAATTTCGTGCGCATTTTAGTTGGATATATTGATGTGTTTTTATTTTGATTTAAACGTGGCTGATTATCGAAGAAATTTAATAGATGCTTGTTGAAAATCCATCTTTCTTCGGGATGTTCATTTTATTCTTTAATAGAATCGATGGTTTATATGGCGATTTACTGTCAATCACATGGGTTATATAAGACAGTAATGTTTGCTTTTATAGCTTGGATTGTATGATCCTGTTTAAAAGCATCGAGAGAGTCACTATTTTTTCTCCATAATAATTATTATTGAAAATAAAACCATTAAACCATTTATTATTATTTGATGATTGAGACGTGTGTATATACTTTGTTTTGTTAGATAACAATTCGATTTTATCGCAAGTGTTGTTAAAAATTTATAATTTGAGCTGAAAAATAAAATAAGAATATTTTTAATTAATTAAACAAATCCAATTATCCATCATTGATTTACAAATGTGATAATAAAAATTTAAAAGTTCAATTATTTTAAAAACTCAACAATTAATAAAAAGATAATATTAAAATAATATTATTCTTTTTTCGGACAAACAATTGAAATTCATTAAAAAACCACGAGAAAATTATGTATCGCTTTTCTCCCCTACATAATAAAGCAAATAATAAAATATTTATCAAAATCCACGATACGCCCGTGGTGAATTATCGTTTCCTAAAGAGAGGGCCGAGCGAAGGAAGCGGAGTCGGTCCAATTTCGCTCCACCTGGTTTCCTCTAATGAACCATGGAGAGAGAGATGAGCGTTGGGCCGTTGATCTTGGGATGACGAAAATGCTCGTAAATCTCGCGCTCGTATAATAATTTAATAACGGATTCGAATAGGTATGCGAGACCGACACCTTATTTAGGCGACGGTTAGGCACCGTGGCTGTCCTCTTACGCCCATAAATAATCATTGCCGGATTAAAAAACGAAGCTGGATCCCGTCTATCAGCCCCTCCAAGTATCCGGAAATTTGGCTTTCAGCCGCCACTTTAAGACCAGATTTCAGAACCTGTCGGTGAATCGCGTAATCGAGCCCTTAATTTTGGCCTCGTCCACCATACGCGATTTAGAAAAGGGAGAACGGGAGGATATCGTTTGTTAAACTTGTCAATATTATTTTCTATTTATTTTCGCTTTTTTAACGTATAGTGGAATAATTTTCTTTTCTTCTGAAAGTAGAAAATAGGAAAAGTAAGAATTTCTTTTCGCAAATGATAGAGATCTATATATCGGTATGTAAATTAGAAAAAATTTGGAAAATGAAATTTCACGAATACGAAATTAATTTTCAAATATCAATATAAAATTATATTTTGATTATTTTTAAATTTTCTACCATTCAAATCGTAGTTACATTTTCGTAATTACATTTTATTGTATATAAAAGAGAAATTACAATTGCCTATATATAGCTTCTCATTTTTAGAAATAACAAATCGTAGTTATAATGAAAATAATGGAATGAAACTTTATAAATATTATAACGTATGAATAAATTATCCTTCAAGAAACATATTATTACAGAGTGTTAATATAATACCATGAATTTGGATGAAAGATATAATTTGTTTACGTGCGATATTTTTATGATAGCTCGCGTATTAAAATTTCTTCCGATCTATATTTAACTCTACGATGTAAAGTTTCGCAGAAAAACATGTTGATTCGAGAATATTAATGAAACGAGTCATTGGTATTAGAACTTACGAAAACGAACTTGAAGTAGAATTTACGATGAAATTATGTAAATTAGAGGCGTGTTTAGCGCAGGTTGTGTCAGGTAGAAACGAGCGATATTCTAAAAATATTCTAGATTCCTTTCACTGAAATTATTTATCGTGATTGTAATTATCGATGACGCATTCTCAGCTATCTCCGGGCACAATTTTGAAAGTATTAGAATACCAATTATGTTGGATGGATTTTTTATTGCCTCTAATATATCGTAAAAATACGATTAGACCAATATAATTTAAAATAATAAGAGCAGTTTGCAAACTAATTATTAAATCGTTTCAAATAGTATGATCGAATCCTAGATAAAGATTTCAATATTTATAATTTAATGCAACATTAAAGTGCAATTTATCAAATTTAATATTTCTGATTTATAAAAAAAAATGATAATAATATTTATTTTTAATTTCTACTTTTAAAATATATTTATACTTGTATTAAATTACAAATATTATAATTATAAACGTTCCATTGATCTCGAAAGAATTAAAATTCGAAAAGATATTCAATTTTAAAAGATTCTACACACGGAACGACCCAACTCATCTCACCATCTCCACCAAAAAAGAAATCCACTTATAAATAATCCCCAAACAAACGTACTTACCAATTCTACTTACCACCAAAAACAAAAAAAAAAGGGGGGGGAGACTCCTTATCACATTAATCAAATTCTTCACCGATCAAACCCAAAGCCGATCCAAAGAGAGCACCGCAAGAAACCGCAGGAAGAAAAAACAAGAATACCTCTCGTTCCGCCAAAATTGAAACTCGATTAATCTCCCCGGCACTCCATGCCCCAGCATCGATTATTCCCGGTGGCCAGATTTCCCCGGAATCCATCCACCGCCATACCTAAAAGAAGAACCCTAAAAATTCCCTTAAAAAGAAAAAAAAAACAAAAAAAAAAGGAAAGAAAAGAAGAGAATAGAAAGCAAAGAGCAAAATTCAAAACTTAGATTAAAAAAAAAATTAAAAAAGAGAAATCCACGAAATAAACTTCGTAAATTTATCTCTGGACATCGTTTGCTGTCGCCTGGGTTCATCGGTTCGACTCGCTATTTTCGAGTCTGGCCGCCCCTACGGAGTGGGCCGCGCGGCGTAATTCAAAAATTCAAATTACGTATTCTATTAGGTGCGAGGCTGGCCGCGGGCATTGGTGGAAACGAGCGTGAGAAAGAGGAAGAGAAACAGACAGAGAAAGAGAGAGAGAGAGAGAGGAGAAAAAGGCACGAAAGGGAAGGCCGTGGCGCGGAGGAAAGAGAAAAAGGGCAAACGAGGGGACGAGGATCGAGCGCTAGGTTTTTGTTCGGCTGAAAGAGGATGGGACGAGCCGCTCCGCTACTCGAGGGTACAAAAGGAGAAGGGTCCCGGTAGGTGCGCCGTGAGGCCGGCCGAGAAGGGGTGGCGGGCTGGCACGTCGGGCGGAGGGAGGGGAGAGCCGAGAAGAAATGAGAAAGAGTGTAATAAATTGGCGGTGAGATTATTCTCGACGTGCATTAAGACGTCAAGCGGCGACGGACGACCTGGAAAGTATTGCCCGACACCTTCTACGCCACTATTCTTCCCCTTCCACCCGGTCCCCACCGCTCCACCTTTTTCCCCCCACCGCGAGGCCGGCGAAACACCTTCCCCCACCACGCGGCGGATCGCGGAGGAGGGAATGGTGGAGCGGGGAGGGGGATCGCGGGGTCCGCACGGAACGACCTACGGCCCTGTGCCCGGCCAGCCGCGAGTCGGACACGGAAAATTATGCTCGGCCTAATCAGCCGGAGGTGTGAACGTGCCCCATCCGAATTCGTTAACTCGAGCCCTTGTGGGCCCCAGCAATGAGGCGGATTCTCGATGCGCGTCGACCTCGGTCCTTTCAAATGGATCTTTTTCCACGGATGAAAGTAATATGTCGGTGGTGTTTGTTTGTTGAACTTTTGTTAATTTTGTAAAGTGTCTTTTTTTTTTTTCTTTTTTTTGCCGTGATGCAAATGCATTTGCACACTTTAAAAATATCGTCCGCTCGTTTAATCTAATTCCTGTACAGAGTTCTATAATTCTGGCTCCTCTTACGTAAAGGAGAAATAGAACGTTATAAATTTGATGCCAACTCCAGTTCTATAAAGTATAGACACTGCGTAACTTGCGCGTGCATACATAAAATATTAATAAACATATTGAATAAATGTATATCTTAACACCGATTATTCACTCGTTGTATAAATACGATCGTTTAACATTTACAAATACTACTTATATAAATTTAAATCAATCGACTTATATATTACAAACTGATTCGTTAATTTGCAACATTTTAATTTCAATTCTCAAACTTCAAAGAGAAGGATTCTTTCGATTCGAAGAAAGGAAAAAGAGATAATTGATAAATTGTATCAAAGTTCCAACGGGAAAAAATTCATCGATTTAACGCGATTAAACCGAGCAGATCGAAGAAACCTCTCAAGAATCTTTCCTCCGGTGTATAAAATTGCTGTTCAAAATTGACAGCGATGAACGAAGTGGAATGTTTTATTGAAACGGACTCGATAATCTTCGTTCCATTTCCATTGGAAAATTGAACGTTGCGCGAAACGAAAAAGTAATGGACAGGCCAGGCACCGCTCCAGGCTCGGAATAATACGTAGTCACACGCGTTTGGGCCCCTCGAGTCTGCCAAGTCTCACGAAAATTACCGGTTTCGATGAAACGAGTCGCCCAGTTTGCTCCGGCAAACGCGAACTAATCTGAGGGCGTAGTTTACGTCAGGTGTTCGATTCTCGCGATGCAAATTCCAACCGGTGGATTTGATATTCAGATTCTTTTGCGTCGCGCGCTAACTTGATCTACTTCCCTTGAAAATCTTCCGCGTTAAAATATCTTGTCCGACATTTTGAAATGTGTGACGATTAAATTTTCACTTAGAAAGATAAATCAAATCTTCCAATCTTTTTAAAATGTTCCATCTGGTATTCGCGTCATCGAGTAAATATAAATTAAACTTGATTCTATCTGAAAATTGAAATTTCGTTATTTCCAGTTGTAATTATCCCAATTGAAATAATCTCCTACCTTTTCGCCTGATTTTAAAATTGGTATATATATATATATCTGTATCTGAAACGATTAAATGAAAAACAGTAACGGAAAATTTAAACAAAAGAAAGAAGCTCTTTTGAGAAATAAAAAAATATTGCGTAAAAAATTTTAATAAAGATAGATCAAGCACAGTATATTGCAATCTAAACTGTTCCTTCGGAAATTCTATTAAAAAGTTCCATAAACTTGGCGTGAAATTTATAAAGTTGCTTGGTAACGTTTGGAATTCAGTTCCATGATTCGTCCCCTTTTTCTTCCTTCTTTGGTCGGTTTTATTTTAAAAAAAGTACAACACAGAGAGAGGAGAGAGAGGGAGGAGGAAGAATACGATTCAGCCGGATGGATTAGGCCCCCCCGTGGCTGCACGTGGGTCCTTTCGGTGGGTGTTAAGTAATACGTTATAAGGTCAACACCTGGCACTACGTGAGGACGGCCGCATAAGGCCAGCTCTCAACCTGAGGAGAAAACGATCGGGACTTGTTAACACTCCCGGAAACACCGTGGCTAGCCACCGGATGAATATCTCGTCCGATCGAATCTCCACGTTTGTTCGGCTCTTGTCACCATTTTTTCTCCTCTTTTCTACTCTTCGTCTTCGCTTTTATATTTTCCACGTTTTCAATCCTCGAGTTCAATACTTCTTTCGTGTAATTATTATGAGAACAATTGTTATTTAGAGATTTATTTTTCATTCGTCTATCAATTGTCTTTAGCTATTAATTCATTCTTTCAAGTTGGTTTTGCTAATTTTTAAAATACTCCATCTCCTTTGGCCACATTATATTTTATCGAAGTTTAACATTGTTTTCTTTAAAAAAATTTTCTTTACCATTTCAATATAATTTTTGTATGAGAAACTCGCAATAAAACTTGCTAAAAATCTAGTTAAAAATTAATAATCAGAAATCGGAACAAAAAATATTAACACTAACAACTCACCTTCCGTTTAAAAATCACCATCTCAACGATTCTTCTTCTTCTTCTTCTTCTTTTTCATAAAATACACATTGTACCTTACATCAAACGCGTATACAAATCAATAACGGAAATAAGTAATCGATATCAGAACCAAATATATTTCGAACAACTTTAATTTCAAAAACTTCGCATCAAAAATTACTTCGAAACAACTTCCCCCCCTCCTTCGCCCTTTTCGAAAGAAAATTTTACGAAACAAATTGATTACAAAAAAAAAAAAAAATACAAAGCCGAACGTCGTCCACCCCTCCCCCAAATACCCCTCGACGCGAAAACAATATCAATACCGACGACTCACTCTCCGAAACTAATCCCATCGAATCCATCCCCCGTCCAAGCCCCCGCAAACACAGTGAAGTCGTGATCCTCGTTAACAGCCGACGGTTCACAACAGTTTCGAGAGGGGAGGGGGTAAATAACAACCGGTGTGTGCATCTAGGAACAGAAACGGGCGAGTTGAATTCCAATCAACGAGGCTAAATTACACCGGGCCATTAGCTACTTCCAAAACTTCCACCCACCGTGGTGGACGAGGATGACTCGTCAAGTATCGGGGCCATCGGTTTCGACGCAACTCGCAAGGATTTCGGGGGTCTCTCTCTCCCTTACCTGCGTCCAGATGCGCCCTCCCCCCGTTCCGCGCCGTGCCGGCAAGGAGGAGGAAGGGGGAGGGGAGGAGGAGGGTTGGAAGGAGAGCCGGACAGAGACGATGAAGACGTTGTAAAACGACTGTACGCTCCGTGTCTCGGTTCTCACACCTCGAAGACGAAGCGGCGCACGGTCAAAGGCCCGCGGGGGGTAAGCCCCTCGGACCGTGAAGCTAATTGATACGTAAGATTACGTTCCTCGGCCTGCTTCGCCCTCCTCCTCTTCCCTCCTTCCCTCCCTCGCCCTCGTCCGGATGATTGGTTGTCGGCTGGCCCGCAGACTAGTCTCTAAATTCCTTGGCCGAGGCTTTGGAACCACTCGCACGCGCGGCTCTTGAATGTTATTTAAGCTGTGTTCTCCTCGCTTTTGACGCGATTTCGCGGGAATCTTTGAATCGTTTAATGCAATAAATGGACGTTTCTTTTTCTTTTTTTTTTTTAATCGAGAATCGAAATTCATTGTTAACATCGCTTGCTTCTTAATGCAATTCGCAGAAGAATTCGATCGTAAAATTCCGATTCTTGTTCGTGTTAAATTCATTACGAAAATTCGTACTCGTTTCATTGAATTTCCTAACACGATTGTTCTTCGCGTACGAAAAGATATTAACCTTCGAATCACGATTATCAAAGGATAAACTATATACAAAATCCAATCGTAAATTCCTCGCTAAATTTATCAATATCATACGAAAGTATCCATCGATCGAATAATTTCACTCTTCCCCAGAAAAAAAATCTCCCATACTCCATCTTCTTTCGTGATTCTCCTCCATTCCCGCGAATAGTTTTCCACGTGTTCGAGGAACGAAAATACCGAGAGGATAAAACATTCGCCCGATATGCACGATTCCCGCGTATACCATCATCCCGTAAAACGTAACTCGTACCGTCTCTAAAAGAGACCGAGCGCCTCTTCCTCTTCCTCCTCTCTTTCTCTCGCTCTCTCACGAAAGAGCCGAAGAGAGCACGGCGTTCATAAAACGGCCGTAAAACACTAAACGGTTGTAAAGCTGCCGCCCCGAAAACGCGCGCGAGCGTGCACCGTTGTTTAGCCCTTGTGCTGTTGCTGCGGTATCGTCTTCTTCCTTTGCGGCCCGGCCGAATAGAGACACGGACCCCGTCGATGTTAAATCATCCCGCGACCACGCCTCCTCCTCTCCTTTTTTTTCTCCTCTCTCTCTTTCTTTCGAGCTCCTCTTCCTCCTCTTCGTGAGGAACCGCGAATCCTGCGGGATAGGGGAGAACACCTTGGTGCCCCCGTTCCGCCGCCCGTGTTTTAATAGATTGATTTGGGAAGCGAATCTATTTGAACGGATGGAATCTCTCTCGAAGGTTTCCTCTTTCGATTTGGAATTTTGATGATGGATTTCGGCGCGGGGGAGAGAGTTTTCTTTCTTCGAGAAGAGGGTTTTTGGCATTCTTGATTAGTATTTTTGATTGGATTATTTCTTGCGGAGTAGATTATTGGAAATATTTTGAGAAAAATAATATGCTTGGAACGAGATATTGGTTGGTTTTTAGTATAAAATTAGGAATCTTATTTTTCTGCTTCTTGGTAATATAAATATCTTTAATTTCAGCAGACAATATATCACTATGTATAGTATAAATATACCCAAATTAAATTTTATTTCTATTGCTGTAAAGAGAAACGAAGAAGGTACAATTTTGTTGTACATTAGAATTGTTGAAATAATTTATATGTAATATTCGCTTTGGAATTTATAATAATTTGAATAACTTCTTGTTCATGAGGAATGTTTTTTGTAAATATGTATGCAGAGAGCTATTTTCGTACGATTCCAGTGAATCGTATCGTGATTTTCTGATCATACAGTAATTTCGTTTTTTCGGTATTCGGTAGTTAAAGAATTAAGAAAAGGAATTTCCCTTTTGATTATAGAAACCGCTTGATAGTGTTGTTAACTTCGATTATTAAAAGATAAATTTGCCTCTCTTTACTTCTTTCTCTCTCTCTCTGTTTCTCGAAAAGGATAGAATTTCTCTTCGACAAATAATAATCAACTTGTCTCTCAGCCAGCACCAAAATTATCCCAAACATTTCTTAAATATATATAATTAATGAACATGTATAAAATATATACGCATTATCATTATTCTATATTATCATACTTATTTAATATAATCTTCATCGGTTGCTGCTTCCACGATCCTCGTCTCACAATTTTTCCAAATAATAACAACTCAAGTTTTAAATTCCAAGAAAACCACATTCCGATCATTCATACTTATTTACGCTAAAAACCATAATTTCTTTCATACGAACGGAATCCATTTATCATCAATCATATCTTCTTGACACCTGAAAAAACCGTCGTTGCCATACTCTCGAATTAATAACAACATACAACTGTTTTTACCACAAAATATACTTTTTCGGATATACTTTCTAAGTTTTATCCTCTTCTCGACTTCTTCATTGAGAGATCATTAATGACAAATTAATATAATGAATCAATATTTAATATAAAATTCAATATTCAAAATGCCAGTAGAGAATTCGAATCTGTTACTTCCTTTTTTCTTTTTTCTTTTTTTTTTTTGAATGGAAATAAATGTAAAATGTGTTCTCGAGATCACAATTCTATTGAAAATTAATTAAAATGATGATTTATAATTTATATTATTATAATCTGAATCATCGGAGTCGACTTTTTATTTATTTGTAGAATAAAAAGTATTCTAATCGATACCTTGAAAATTAAAACGATTGATCGTCATCAGAATTTTATCCTTCATACTATATTTTCTTGAATAAAATCATCGAAACCAATGAGAAATCCTTCTTTCTAAATAATCCCAGATAAATCCAAGAATCGTACTACTGGCCAAGAAAAAAAAGAAATGTTGTTTAAGAGTTCAACAAAATTAATAAAAGAAATTCCGGAATAATCAATGTTGGATTGTGCTTGCGACGTATTCTGTCCCATCGCCGAATGATCTCTCTATAACTCCGTGAAATCTTCCTCATCAATCGGTCGTCGCTTTAAACTTTGATGACTCCGTGATAAACGGGAGGTCGTAAAATTATCGAGCGGAAATTACAAGAGTCGACGAAAGGGGAACCGGGTCCAAAGTACAACCTGTCGGAAGTCGTCCTCGTAATTAGGCACTCGTTATCCCCCTGGAATTTAATCCAGAGCGAGCAACATCTCCACGTCGATCATCATCATCCACGCCCGATTTGCATCGTTTCGTGAACGGATTAAGATTCAATATAAGCCTGTGGAGAAGGATCCCAACCTTCCTCGTATTTACCCCGAACGGCGATGAAGTTGTTTCCGATCTTCGATGATTGCTCACGGCCGACGCCGTGATTAAAGTTAATTCCAACCGTTTAGGATTGTATCGATTCAGGATGTGCGCGCAATGTTTAATAACCGCGTGATAAATTGCGTACACCGGTAGCAGTTGTGCCTCGATCATTTACACCTCGAACGTACGTTTTTCTTCGAACGAATTCTTCGAATGATTGGACGTGGAATGGAAATGGATATCGTGATTGATTTGTGTTTTCGTTCGGAAGTAATTGTTTGACAAATTTTGAAAATTCCATTCTCTGTAAAGAGAATCTCGCGTCTGTTTTTTATTTTTTTTATATTTAATATTTCACGTTTATGGACAGAAATTCCGAAATTTCCTTACCTCAAACTCAAAAACTCCACTCCAATCCATATCAAAAGACCAATCCCAGAAAAAAGTCACTTCGATAGAAAGAAACAATGCACCGTATCGTTCACCGTTACACAATCATCGGGGATTCAACCAGGTCTCCACCTCGTCTACAAACAGCTACCAGCGTCTCGAAAATTTCGTAATTTCTTTAAACGATCGGTTGACAGATAATCGACACGGTGTTTCGGACCGAGCGGATCCGCATTATCGGGCCTCATGATCGAGAAGTGATCGATATACCCCTCGATCCCTGACCCAATCGATAACGAGGTATTAACGATCCGGAGCTCTGAACCAGTTTTCAGAGGGGAGGGTTCTGCCACTCTCTCTCCTCTCTCCACTCCTCTGCGCTCGAGGGATCCGTCCCCCTCCCCCCCTCCCCCCACCCGCTCGAAGCGCCCATCGATGGGCCCACGAGGGGCCCGGCGCGATCTCCGCGCTCTTTTGTTTCGAATCGGCCGCAGCTTTTCGATTATCGTCCGCCGTGCACCGTAACGATCGCCTAACTCAGTGGCCCCGCCTACCGGCCGAACGCTGCTCCACCCCCTCGGGGCCCCGGGTCCCGGGGCCCCACTTTTTGCATTTAAATTAATTTGCGCCGATTAATTTTTAATTAAAGCCGCGCTCCGGGACCGGGTTCGGTAGGCGCGAAATACTCTCGACAAACGCGCCGATTCCCTCCCCTGATCGGGGCCTGCCTTCCCACTAATGGGAATCGGTTTTGGGCATAGAGGATGCTCTAGATTTGGGAATGGAAGGAGAGTTTAAGGAGAGTTTGGTATGGAGGTGGTTTGGGTTTCGAAGATCGTTTAAGGATCTCTCGTTGGTTAGGGGCCTAATGGGCCCCTTGGTCTTGGGAAAAGGAGGCTCTCGGTGGGTGTGGACTCGTGGAGGTCCTAATTTTTAGTGAAAGGATTGATTTTGGTGTGTGATACGGTGGTTGGGTATTCATTTAAGTAAGAAGGTTTGGTTGGGAACTTGGGGAACTGGGATGACTCGAGCTTTTCGAAATGTGTGCATTGGAAAATATAGGCTTCTTTTATTGGTAATTATTTTGTTACGAAGGAAAAATATTGACGAGGATGTTGTGTAGGTTTTTTGTTCTGTCTAAATATGATGGAAGGCAATAAATACGATGGACTGTGAAACGAGTTTCTTTGTTACGCCCTCCTTTTTTGTATCCAATTTTGAGCAATTTCTTTAAATTATCGAAGAATTGAATAACTCAGAAATCATTTAGCCGTCTAATATTTCTTAAATTTCGTATTCGCTCGATCCTTTCGAATATCTTCCAATTTCCAATCCTAATTAACCTAAAAAAGAAAAAAAAAAAAAACGTTCAGAAAAATGTTGAATCGATCATAAATGAATATTATTCATCGTGAATAGATACAAATTCATACCTCGAATTCAAATTCTCGAATATTATCTATCCGATATCTACACTTCGTTCAAAATATTTTTTCAACGTCGTTTAAAACGTGATGTACGCGGCTAATCTTAAATTTAAGGGATGGAATAGCTCCTTCGGCTCGGATGCGTTTTAACGGTACGATATTTACGAGAGGGGATGCTCTCGCCTTATAACAATATTTTTTCTCCGGACAGACGCACCGATATTCTCAGTCCGAATTCGCACGCAGACGATCGCTTATGCTGATTGTATGTGCACCAAGAGAAACGGCCCCCTGTATCGGAATGCGATCTCCTCGTTTAATTACGAATCCTTCTGGGAACGATCACGACACCATTCGTACGCGGTGTTCCACGAAATCGACCACCTACGATATAAACACGATATAGCCTAAGAAAATGCTCCATATGATATGAGCGTAAAAAATAATCGAGTTAAATGGAGTCGAAATTTCGTAAGGTGAAATTTCGTTGAAATTGAAATAAGAGGTAACACGGTTTGAAACTACGAATCGTTTTGACAATTTTTATCTTAATTTTTTTTTATAATAAGTGAATCTCGAAGTGAACTCGATTATTCTGGTAAATAACAAATATTACGTATATACCTTTTCTTCTGCGAAAAACATTTAGCAATTAATATTAATCCACAAACAATCCTCTTGAAAATTCAAATTCCAAAAAACCGAACAAACTCGTGTTTATTTCTACAAAAGTGTCTACACAGAATCACAAATTTCAATTCTAAATAATCAGGAAATAAAAATACGTACTTCCAATTAATTTAAAACACAGGAAACACCGAACACCTGTCTCCACTCCTGCTCTCCTAATCCCCCGAGCCAAGATCGATATTCCACCCGTCCCGTGTCCCGATTTCCGTGTCGAGGCGATATCCAACGGAAGCCTTCGTGCTTTTTCCATCGTCCCCTGTTCTCCGTTCCCCGATCTTGTTGCTCGTTTAAACCGCGAACGAGCCTCGAAAAGAGAGGCTGGAAAAGAGTGAGAAAGAAAGAAAAGAAAGAGAGAGAGAGAGAGAGAGAGAGAGAGAGAGAGATGGGTCAGAAACGTTCCACGGCGGCACGAATATCCACGCCTACCCATAACGATATTTTAATTAAACCGAGGCGCTGGCCGAGCCGAGGAGAAATTCAATCTCGGGATAATAAATGATCGTGGCCCAACACCTTGCTGACTGCTGACGAGCCGACACCTCGGCTTAAACAGTTCACACCTTTTCCGTGTGCACTGTCCGGAATGGTCAGCAAGGATACTCCTCTTTATTATTTCTTTGATAAATTCGATCGAACTCGCCCTTATCATTTGTCTTGGGGGTCCAACGCTCGTTAAGGTTAACCGTTGGGTATACGTGAATCGATCGCACGTGAAAGCGTCGAAAGTGATGGAAAGTAGGTTGGACAACTATTTAACCCTTTGAAGGGTTAAATATTAAGATGGATCGGTCGGAGATAATATCTTGGCGGCGGGAATTTTAATCTTGGGGATGACGTTCGTTTCGAGATTGGTGATCCGTTATTCTTCACGGATGGAGTATTGCCCGTTTCGTCGACGAATAGAAGAATAATATTGCAATTTTATGAGATTAATTATTAGATTTCGTTTGTTCGGTGAAGTCATTGGGAAGGAACGTTGTGCAAGTGTCAAGTGTATTGTGAAGATGAAAATGGTTTAATGGTTGAATATTGAAGTTTTAAAAATTGGATTTTATTTTGAAAAAAAAAAAAAGAAAGAAAAAAGAGTTTGGCTAATGATAAGGCTATGAGATAAAAATGATGAATCGAATGATGGAATATTTTTTGGGACCGGAGTCTTTGGAAAACTCTGAAAATTTTATACGAGAAGAATAGGAATGATTCGAGTAGAATTTTACGATTTAGAAATATTTTCATAGTTTTCTAAAGTTATCCTTAGTCGCTATAACTAATGGGAACATTATTATAAGTATGATATCCAATTTTAAACAGCAGAAAAATTAACTTGCCTTGAATAATTTTAACTGTTACTCGTAAGAGAAATATTTATCACACGTTATTAAGACGTTCTTTCGACGTTATTAAGACGTTAGTGATCCATCGTTGTTAAATTATTCGCAACAATTTATAGGAAATTTCACGTTTATTAAAGAGAAGATGCTTTTGTCGCTATCTTAACCATGATTTGTGTGAAACATAACTGACGAGAACCTAATTGCACAATGATTACCGACTTGAGTGAAACTGCTTCGCCTAGCTTGCATCTCATGGAAAAATAGAAAAAAATATCGATGAATTATAATTCATTCGTATCATTGTAAGGTAATTTATGTTTACAGTTGCATTCGTTACAAGTTTGATGGTTCATCGACTTCTCATTAGTCACGACTCGATTCACTGATAGTGAAGCATTCGGTGATTATCGCCATCGTTATAAATTGATCTGTTATCTGTACAAGATCACCGGTTTACAGTTAAATTTATGGTAAATAAATTTTATTAGCTGTAAAAGTTTTATGAAATATAATTTCTAATCGAGCATGTATTAATTTGTAATTTCTTTTTTTTTTTTTTTAACCTCTTCTAGATTTATAATAGAATATAAAAAAGGATTGCGAAAATAGATCCTATTATTGAAAATATTATATAATAATATTACACTATTGATAATTATAATATTATATCTACACTCCATTCTAAATATATTTCACGTTGCATAATATTAATACCAATGTTTCGTAATATAATTTTATAATACCACAATCTTCATCCTCGACGTTTCTATTTCCGTTGAATGAAATCTCATTCCTTATGATTTATTATATATATATATATATAAAATCATTAATTTTTCCATCTTAAATTCATTAATATCAAAGTAATCCCAATTACAAGAAAAGAAAAAATTCTGAACTTATTTCCATTAATTTACCTTCTCCACGTAAGCTAAGAAGATGTTTATTTCAATCCTTCATCATTATCATAGTTGCAGATACGCGTAAAAAATGGAATCCTATTAAGGAAATCGATCACCTGATGAGATCTCGTCTCTCATGGATGTATGCAACAAATTTAATGAAACGTTTTGTAACTCTTGTAAGCATAACCTTGTCCAGTTATGCATAATGCGCACACGTTCCTACGGTTTCAGCCGTATTATTACGTCTGATTACCTATTGGTGGCGACTCGTGATTCCATTAAAAGGTTAGACGAGATTTCATTACTCCATTAATCAGTGGAACGATTGCGGTAGCAGCGAACCGCGTCGCAATCATTCTTTATGGTCGAATTAATCAACGAAACGAGGACGAAAATTGCGAATGTCTTAAATATCGGCCCATTAATACATCCGAGCATTATTGTTTCTTATTAACTTTCACGAGAGGTATTGAAATCCATCGTTGTGTCGTGATTAAAATGTAAATTTACAATTTCAATCTCTTTCTTAATTAAAAGTTTACATTTTAAAAGTTTTCGTTTAATGTAATAATATTGATATAACGTAAGAATTTAATAAATATCTTATAATTTAAGAAAAATTCTATATAATTGCAATAACATTCTCTCCTACAGTATAACATCTTTTTTTTTCTAGTTAAAAATATTAGATAAATTTAATGATATAACTTTTATAAAAAATTGTACAATTGACAAATGGTTCGTTTATTAGATTAGAGATTACCTGATAATTTTTATAAATGAAGAAATAATCGACTTCCAAGAAATTGAGCTATTTCTCTACAAGAAGATGTAACTCATACTTATTCCCTTATTCCTTTCAATAGGGATTAAATATGAAGTGTAGGACGAAAAGATGAATCCTTTTTTTCCTTCTACTTGGCTAAGCTCTGAGCATGACACGCTAGTTTCGATGCATAACATTCAATTTTTCGAATGACTAAACAATGAGGCAAATCTGAAGGGACTACGGGTAACAATATATAATGTCCTTTCCTTTCTTAAAGAAAGAAAGGAAAGAAAAATAACGGATAATTCCGTTTCAACGTTAAATAATGGTTAAATTACAAATTAATATTCATGAAGAGAAAGAAAAGATATTGTTTTCTTGAAATTTTTTCTTTTTTTTTTTTTTGCTTCTTGGAAGTTGATTCAATGCAGATATGCTCTGTGGCGGAATTACGATTTCTATTTGATACAAATTATTAAGTTTATATATGTATATATGTCGGCCATGTTCAGACGTTGTAATTACTTTCGCAATTAATTTCATATTAAATTACGAATTACATTTTCAATTAATGAGGCCCGGAGTGGATCGAATTATGGGTCTCATTATAATTCCGCCATTAAACACTAATTATAGTAGCAATTAATAACTAGCCGCTTTGATTATTAATTTCATAAAGATTCCACCACTTAATAGAAACGCATCGATAATCCGAATGGTTGTGAAAATAAAATATAAAGGAAGTGAAACAAAAATTTGAAAATAAAAAATTTTTACTTTTAACAAAAATTGTGCAATTATAATTTCCAACTTTGTTACGCTTTGGAATAATTTTCTAAACGATTCCTCGTATTTCTTGTTTCATCATTTTTTTAAGAAGAAATTATACTGTTCGAACAAGAATTGAAGAATGTTTCATATCCTTTTACGGAAGATCGATTATTCGGTGTAAATTTTTCCTGAAAGGCGGTACTTCCGGTTATCGGGAGTACAGGATGAAACGACATGGTAGACACGCCTATCAAATTACACCAATAAATGGCGCAAACATCGAATTACTCGTTGGATACAAAATTTAAAAAATATAAATTCAGCCCAATATAATTTGTCGTCGAAAAATAAATATCGAATTTTTAAAGAAAATTTTTAATTATAGAAAACATTTTTTTAATACGTTCACTCTTCGTGCTATTAATTGTGAAGACGAGAAAGGGACAAATTCTGACAGGAAATCGATTTTTATAATATCAAATATAATATATATCTATATTTATATTATATTTGAATGAAAATTATATTGATTAATCTTTCATATTTTCATCAGAATGATTGTGCAAAATAATTCTTATGTGTATTTTAAAATTTATTTCAAGAGAGAGAAAAAGAGAGAGACAGAAAGAGAGAGTTTGAATCGAAGCATATTTCACGCGTCTCCGTGTGATAACATTAAAAAATCGAATATATTTCTCATTGCTGCGCCTCATTTATATTCAGTCGCAGTTGTCCTTTGAATGAAATATATTAACAAATTATCCTCGTGCAAATTGTTGCAACGCGAGTTATTAAGATGCTCGAGGAAACAGAGACCAAACATCGTCCGGCTCGTTCATGAATACAAATTGTCCGTATTAATCGCGTTTTTCAAGGAGTCTGTCTGGGAAATTTGATCAATTAATACGCGAAACGACTTAACTGTGTTTTAATGAAGCCTGGTCGAATCGATCGATTTAAATTTCCGCTTACATGACTCGCTATCCTTGCCTTGAAGAGCAACAAAATTTATAAAAGCCACTTGACTTTGTAATTTAACGTATGGATTATAAATTTGTGCATCCTCGATTATTGGTAACGTTAAATTCCTATAACTTTTCGAAAAATGATTTTATGAATATATGCATATACAGACACACACACACACACAGATGAAAATGCAATAAAAATATTTTTCTTCTTTTAACAAATTCTGTTTTTACGATAGCGTTTTCACCTCTAATATATCTTACACATCGTTATATAATCGCGTTATCTATTATGTGTACACGTGTGTAGGTAGATATATGAAATGTAGATGCGATAAAATAAAAATTAATTAAATTTCCCTCCTTTTGTGATCGTTTAATAACCATCCTTGAATTAAAATATTTTGTTTCACGTTATCGATTATTTATTATATTGTTCGAATTTTAATCGAACGAGGAAATAATATATGCGAGATTAATTGTCGGTCGGGCTGTAAGCAAATATATTTTTTCACACTTGATAAAAAACGAATTAAAAGTCGAGCTTAATTTTTATAGATCAAGCTTGAATTTGAAATACGTGTTAAAATATTATCAATATCTTTATTTAAATTTATGATCGTTCGTCGAAAAGTTTTTCAATAAAAATGAAAAAGTAACAAAAGATTTTTAGAATTTTTTTTCAAAAAGAAAAATCGAAATGTATTAAAAATAACAAAACTTTTATCTCCTTACGAAGAACTAATAAACTTTTTAAAAAAAAAAAAGTATTCAAAAAACTCGAAAAAATATTTATATAAAATATATTTCGAAATATATCGTAAATTATCACCGCATGAAAATTCTGCATAAAACCTTTTAGCCGCGCTCGATACATCGATTCGTCAATCTCATTATTTCCATTTTTTTTATTTTTAATTTAATTAAAACAAAAAAAATTCCAATCAATTAGATTTCCACGAAATCGCAAAGAAATAAAACGAGAAATTAATAAAGCAAATATCGCCCGTTGCAAGAGGGGAAAAAAATACAAAAAGGGGAAGATCGAAGAGGATTCGAGGCACATCGCATTTTCATTGAACGTGTTTCCCGCGGTATCAAGAGCGATGGCGACAACGTCACGCGAGCGCCGCTTGATGAGTCTATTATAAAATTAATAACTATAAATCTCCGGTATCCCAACGCGCGAGATAGCACGTGGCTGGCCGTTTTTCATGCCCCGGTTAATTATACACGGCTGTAAATTGAGCGAACCGCAGTTAACCGGCCTCTCTTTTTCCTTCACCGACACGGCCTTCGATATCTCCTTCTTCTCGCTACCGATCTCTGTCTCTGCGCATGAGCGCAGAGATATCTCTAGATAATATCGATCTCGATACCGATTGACACATGTATATCGAGTCGAGATCTTTCCTCGAGATATTATCGATCGAGTGCGAATTTTCTATAACCAGAAGCTTGATAGCCTCTGATGGAAATTATCCTTTCTGGAGAGGGAAAATATTGTAGAGAATTTGGGAAATCATGTAATCACAACACGAGAAAAAAGTATTAGGGGAAAGGGGTAAATATATTAATATTTTGAAAAGTGTTGCAAATATGTGATGTTCGAGTTAATATTGTAGAATTGTTGTGGGAGGATTGAACTTACGTTTTATATATATATATATATATTAAATTCTTATTTAGAATTTATATCTAAGAATTATCTAAAACCTATCTTTCCAATTTTCTATAAGAATCTGCTCAATTTTCTTTCCATCAATTTCGAGTTTAGTGAACAAAAGTCAATCGGAGAGAATACAAAAATATTCATCCACTTCGAAAATCCTAAATATCGCACACAACTGGAATAATTAAAACAATTAATCAAACCATTACCAAAATATTATAATAAATATATCAAGTATTCGATGAATTATTCATTCCTTACGCTTTTAAATCCTTACCTACAACCACAATTGAACGAGCAACCACAATTTTCTTCCCATCCGGGAATATCGTCGAAACGATCTTTTCAGGATCGAAGAAAAGACTCGAGGAAAGGATCATCTCTCTAACCCATTCAATCCTCCCTCTCTCTCTCTCTCTCTCTCTCTTTTTCTCTCCCTGCTAGCTCCCCTTTTCGCGTGTCTCGGAGGCATTAGGAGGAAACGTTCACGGCAACCAGTTTGAATTTCGAAGCGTCTGGGGATAATTCCATCGACGGGGTGTTCTAATTGGCCTCTCATTACCGATGCTCGGCTTGTTTCGCGATGGCGAGCCGTGGGGGCCGAAAAGGGGTCCCAGCAGCGTCCCACAAGCTAAACCGGTGGCCACGGCCCGATTATTGCCAGTTATTATCTGCCGCGGGACCGTTCGATTTAATGGCCAATTGTTTCGAACGCCGAGCCGTTAATAGAAATTTACTGGCGGCCGATCGACCGCGTCCTCTACTCCGACACAACGAATTACGCAATGACCATCTTCTACGCGAGGTCTTTTTTTTTTTTTTTTATCTTCGGCCACTCCTTCCATGTGACGATCCATCGATCTCCTCCATTACGTATTTTCTCGTCTCGTTGCTTAACGGATATAACGTGTTCAATTGAACAGACTTTTTAATTATTTTTTTTTTTTTTTTACAGTTTAATAGTTTTACATAGCCGAATTTCTTCATAATTTTGTTGATGAATATCTGTGGTCACAAGTGCGTCGATATATTGTTCTTCATATGACCGAATTCTCATTCAGTGTTTCGGGAGAGATTAATTTTTCGAGATTGGAAATAATTTAATTTTAATTTTAATCGAGTTATGAAGTTAAATTCACATTATTTTGCGTTCGATGAATCGAAATTTTGGAATTGATAGCTAGAATTCCTCGAGAAATAAGACAGATTGAAAATCAACGTTGATCGTTACAAATGTGATACGATTAAACCGACATAACGGCTTATTCTTCACGTGTAATTTCTTCATAAATAACTTGGCTGGATTTCGTAATTTGACAGATCGAAAGGTACTGGGATAACAAATGCTCGTTGTCTGACCAACGTGGTAACATTCCACTCTACAATTAGAGCTTATTTTAATCCAATAATTCAAACGCTTCTTACGTAATCAACTACTTTTGCAAAACGTTTAGCCAAATAGATACATTTTATTCGAGATCATTCGTTATTCAACTTATTTCAATTTAAAGAGATATAAAATATTCATTTTTAGAAAAAGGTTGGCAAGTGTTCTAAAGAGAGAGAGAGAGAATTTGGAACATGACATATAATCGAATATACTCTTCCGTGAAATACTTATAATAATAGAACGCCTAATAGAAAACAGCTAACGGGATACCTGTGATTTGTGCGAGATAATTGGCCGAATTCTATTAAACCTGTCTCCCCTTCGGCAATTCCAACTGGTTTTTGATTTAGCAGTTGTGAATTCGTCAAAACGTCAAGCGAGATCGTAAATGTTTTTGTTCCTTCCTTAATTTTTCATTAATGGAAATCGAATCTCGACAAAATTTCAATGGAGATTGATCGCATTACTTTAATTTCGAGAACGATCGCGTGCAAAAAATGTATCGAAACGCGTATTAAATCCACAAAAAAAGAAAATGGATAATAAAGCCAAACATCCCATCACATCCACAAACAAACAACTTCCCTCGCCAAAATTCTTCGCCAGAATAAATAAGATATTACCATTAAATCAGCAAGTCAATCTGCCGAGGGGGAAAAAAATTCACCACAAACATAACAATCTACGGCCCAGATGCCCGCGAAACCCGATACACCCGACTTGTATTAATACATCAAACTTTGAAATTGACTTATCATCCCTTATTACCTTACCCCTTTCCCTAAGAAAACCTATCGGTTAAACACATCTCGAAAAATCCTCCCTTCCCTTAACAGAAGCCACAAGAAACCAGACCCATTTCGCATTCCCTCCAACGTTCTCCCCAGAAAAATTCCCCAGAAACAAGGCCCAATTTATCAAACGAGGAACCAAGTTACGAAGTTGTAAAACCCGACAGCTGTCGGACGTATCTCTCTAGAGAGAGAGAGAGAGAGAGAGAGAGAGAGAGAGAGATCTACCCACCCCTCCCTCCCTCCCTCCCTCCCCCTTTTTTAATTGAAAAAAAGTCGTCCGTGGCGGAGCTCCAATTTGTTCGATTATCCTCCCCATCCCCGAGGATGGACAAGGACAGAGGGACAAGGCAAGGGAGGGGGTTGTTCGTGGAGGGGGCGGGATGGGGAGAAACGGACGGATGGCTCGGGCCCATCGGACAGAAAACCTACTATAGATTACCAGGCCTGTTATTACGTGCAACGGCGCAGCTTTTTTCGGGACCAAAAATTGGTTTTTAATGCGGGGTTCGTCGCTTTCTTCTGGCCGGAGGGGGGAGGGGGGGAGGGGGAGGGGAGAAAGGGACCTCTGACTCGAATAATAACTATATTATCTGCCCCTATGACCACGCGCGCTATATATACGTGTTATACCATCGAGTTCGCGGGTTTATGGGAGCGAGTCTCTCAGGTTTAAGGGTTAAGGAGAAAGGGCGGCGGCGAAGGAGGAGGAGGAGGAGGAGAAAGGGTGTTATACAATGTGTATCGAGGCACATATATCGGGTTATAATTTGGCGAGAGAGGGAGGAGGAGGAGGAGGGAAACCGCGACCTACATCCTCCCCCTTTAATCCTCGCGAACGATTTATCACGATTTAGCGGTGGGGGGGGAAGGGGGAGGAGGAGGATGGGCGAACTGATTAAATTTCGAGAGGAATTTTTTTCGAACGAAAGATTTTGAGATTTCCGATTTTTATTGGGGGCAATTAGTTTTGGGAAGAAATCCTGGTATCTGGAATTTACTTATTAAGGGAGGAACATGGGTTCTAATTTTTTTCTTAGAGAATAGAAATTGTAAAGGTAGTTTAAGCGACAAGGATCTGAATTAGGTATGGTGTAACTTTTTAGAAGAATTTCGTGAAAATATGTACGTGAAATGGAAGCAGATTGGGATTGTATTTTAAACGATAAGAATCTAAATTAAACGTGGTGAAATTTTTTTAGAAAAAAAAAAATTGCGCGTGAAGTAAATGTAAATTTTGTTCAAAAATAATTTGCTATCATTGTAATATCCTTATAATGAAACTTTCTTGATGTTGAACTCGGTAATTGAATCTTAACTTTCAATTACCAAAATTTAAAAATTTACAATTTTAGAAAATCGAATTTATCTTACCCTTTAATTGTTATCAATGTGATTATCAATGAGATTAAGCTGTGCAAAAATCCACAGAATTCATACAATATAAAGATACTTATTCGATTGTATATGTTAATTATTATGTTATTAAAACTCCTTGCAAAAATGCTGCTAAATCCTTTTTTCGCAACGACGCAAGTAAAAACTGAAAAAAATTTCCGCTTCAATTTCACGAAAAAAAAAAAAAAAAAAGAAAATCTAAAAATAAAATCGAAATCCACCGAAGATAGATCCACCGAGATATCCATGCAACTGTGAACGTTATTTCCAATTTCACTTAGCCAAGGAGTTGAAGGCGCGAACAATGGCCTATCTAAACGCATTGACGCGTTTCAACAATCCTTTTAGAGAGAGAGGCAAATTCGAAACGTTCAGAGGCTGGGACGAGGGTGCACTGCCTGGTTGGATCCTGGTATCGGGTCCTATAATCGGAGAAATTAATGAAACTCGGTTCAAAGACGACGAGGAGGCGAGTTATTGCAACAACGTTTCTCAACAACGAATTGTTTCGCCATCTATTGTTGCCAGATACGGAATACAGCCTCTCTCCGCTCTTCCTCCCCTCCTAAGCTAAGGTGATTCCTTTTGTATATGGAGCGGGCGTCAGTCGTTCGCTTGTACGATTTATTGATGAGAATTATATGAGCGCTAGCCCAACGCAACCAGCTCGAGCTCAACCGTTTCTTTCGTTCTTTCTTTCTTTCTCCCTTTTCGAGGGCCCCCCGATACCACCCCCCATCGCAACTTTGGAGAGTGCTCGAGGAGGTGCTAGTAAGAGGCGGGTACTGCCTCGTAAACCTTAGATTTACTTCTGGCTGGCCGCCATCAAAGCAGCCACGTACACCACTACGTACGATCGTAGCTCGTGGAGAGCTACGAGAGAGAGAGAGAGAGAGAGAGAGAGAGAGCCGTCTTGAGATACTTATCGACGATATTGCCGCGAACAGAGCCGATTGTTTAAGAACGTTGACCGAGGGAGAAAGAATCGGGCGGAGAGGATCTGGTTCCTGCATCCCTTCAGAACCGAGCGAGGTCACGTGTGAGGTATCCATTTTGTTATCTCGCGAGTGGCACTCGCGAGTTGTATTTAACCTGATGCGATCACGATAGGCTCGAAGGGTGATCGCACGGTTTGATTTTATTGGCCAGTCACTTGTCGGATAATCATTTTGCTTCGCAAATGTTTCTTCATCCACTCGTGTATAATTTTTTCTTCCACAGTGTGTAAGAGGAAAAAAATTGATCGATCGAATTGGACTTGGAATTTTATCGTTGTCGTGATAAATTGTCGACTGTATTCTGTAAGTGGAGAATATCGAATCGTTTAAAGGGAAAAGTTTGAAGGGAATTGTCGCAAATTTTAATTTCTTAGATACGTTCGTGTTCGTGGATGAAAATTTTCGAGAGTGTGGGACGACTGCATTCTTATTTATCGAGGATCTTAAATCTTTCAAATTTCGTCAATTGGCCTCGGAATTGACTCGAAAAATAAATTAGCCTGTGCTCGAAACGAGATGTGCGTGACTATCAGCAACAGATCCGTATCGTTACAAGAACCGGCAGACAAGTATCGGTTTTCGCAGAAAAATTAATTCATCGGCCGATGTCGATGACCTGTGTGGGTAAACCAGATATTTGGTGGCATCCATTGACACAGGCCGGTTCTACGGCATCCGCTTTGCGAACTCCACGATATTAAATATTACTCTGCGGGCTGCCATCTAATAAATAAATTTCCCGTGAAATCCTTCCTTAATTATTTCCGTCACAAATTTATTATTTTCACCGAAACTTTCGAAAAGTTCACTGCTGAACTTCGAATTCGAAATTCATAAACTGTGCAATTATTATTTCCTTTCGAATTTTTTTCCTTTTTTTGCAAATATCTCACACGTTACTCCTCTTGATTTCCATCCATTCGTTTCTCTACTTATTTCTCATATTTACGATGCTCGTTATATCTTCCATCACGATTCAATGATTATATCGTTTCTTTCAACAGAATCCACCTTTGATAAACGAAATTTCGTTTCAATATAATTGCCCCAAATTTCTCGAATCATTCTCTACTCCTTCTATTCCACGAAACAACCCACCATCGCGCAACAAATTCTACGAAAATTTCCCCAAAATCATTTTATTCCCCTCCGTGGATCATTAACAATCCGCGATGCTCCCCGCGCGATGATCAACGGAAGCGCATCATTTGGAGAGACCCCATTAGCGCGATCCTCCGACCGGTAGCAATTCCACGAAAGCGAAACAGTTAAGAATTAGCAGGTGTCGGGTGAAATTGGCCCAGAGCCAGACGCACGTATACGCACGAGATCCACGTCGAGTCGAGGGTTCGTGGAACGGTGAAGGGGTCGAAGCGGGCCGAGAACTTATCTCAAGTTCGCTGCGCGAGCAACGACTTAATTCACGGTTCCGCGAGCACGCTTCTTCTTCCTTCCGTTTATACACAAAGATTGTCGCAACGACAATGAAACGAACGTTGTTGTATTTTACTCATTAAACGTGCCCACGTCACGTTAAATCATCCGGACAGATCGATGGTGACTTTGATTAAAAATGTGATAGAAAGTGTGGAAGCGTGTACTTTTTGCCACGAAGATATTTCATCGCGACGAATCGATTTCAATGAAAGAAACAGAAAATCCTCTTCCCTTACTTTTTCCTTGAGTTTACTTACTACAGATTTGAAAATTATTCCATTACTTTTTGTTAATAATAAGTGAACGATATTGTGCATCGTCGAGCGATGGTGGGGATCAGGGCGACGTTTTACGAGCACCACGAGTATCGAGAGAGGGAAGAAATCTCGGCTCCTTGGTTCGGAGTGGAGGCGAAGATCCGAGATAAAAAAATTAATAGGCGCTTTTGGCAACGTGCTTAACTGGCGGGAACAAATTTTATTAGGGAAAATTTCGGCCAAGATGCCAGATACCCGTGCCAGAGGACGCGAAGTCGGTCGATTCTTTTTCGTATTCTCCTCCTTCCCTCCTCCGGCATTTGTTTTTTAGTTTACGTTGCGGGTCCAGGGAGATCGAGACCCCACAGGCGGCTCGTTTGAATTCACTTTTCTGCCAAATCGATTCTCGATCGCGTGTACGCTCGCGTGTACGTACGTTGGGATATCGTGTATGTGTGTGTGTGTTGTTCCGCGATCGCGTCGACGTTTCTCGAGATTTTATCGTTGCTCCGTGTGTAATTGTTTGTTCCATGTTGGAGGATAAGCGGTGTGATTTTCTTTCTTTTTTTTTTTTAACTTTGTTAAGAATTTAATGGTAGAGTTCTCGACTATGAACGATCCCTTAAGAAATGCGCATCGTAAGAATTTTCGTGTAACGAAGAATTTTCATTTCCTTAGGATACTCGAAATTTTCTCGAGAGAAAAGAAATGATGATCAAAATGGCGTGGTAATTTTAATATAAGACATAATTAATATAAGATAATAATTCATGCAGAGATTCAATACAAAATTCTTCGAACGATTAATAAATTTAAAAAGAAACTTCCACTTCCAAATTTATCAAACCAAAATCTTCAATAACAACAAAAATTAATTGCACCAATTAATTACCACGAGGAAAATATCCAAATCACGTTAACGAAACGCGATAAACAAAGTAAAAGAAAAAAGAAAAAAAGAAGAAGGTCAGACCCATAAACATTTAATCCTGTTTCGTAGATATATCGAGCGAAAGAGAGAGAGAGAGAGAGAGAAAGAGAGAGAGACGAACCAGGACGAACGAGTTGGAGGGAGAGGATAAATCGTGGGCCTTGTCGGTCCAAGATCGAGCAACGAGATAGCCGATACCTCTGGGAAATATCGGTATCGATAGTCGATCGAGGGCTAAATGGTTTATGCGAGCGATCGACCTCCGACCCCTTGTAATAACTGGCAACGAATCTGCCGCCTGATCTATTGGATCGAACTCGATCGACTTACACCTTGTCCGCGAACCTTCCATCCTCCGCTCGCGGATACCACGGATCTACCATTCGACCAGATCCACCATTGGTCGGATTCGGATTCCCTCCGTGACCTTTCCATCCGTTCCCTCGCGCTTTTTCGCATCGATCGCGATCTCGAGTCGAGGATTAGACTGGAACGGAGGATTAGACTGTCGTGAAGATTGAATTATAACTGAATCGTCCAAGGGGGAAGGAGGAGGAGAGGGGGGAGGGGGATGGAGAGATTATCAGGAGGTCCCCTCCTCCTCGTGGAGGAGAACGATGGTTAAACATCGGGCTGGAGGACGATGATGGTTGGAGATCGGCGGTGTTTTGTGACGTGTTGTAAAGGCGGAAGTGGTTGTTGATTGTGACTAATCAGGCTCGTTAATCTGGCTGGAATCATCGGTGTTTGACGGTGGAGTCCAAGCAGTTAGACAGGGGATATCTCTTGGTGGAGGATCGAGATTAATCGAGATGTTCCTTCGTTTCCTTTCTTTTTTTTCTTTATTTTTATCTCGATTGGAAAGAAATTGGCTTTGATTGGAAGAATTTTGAAGCTTGGAATGATTTTGGTTTATTGGTTTTTAAAATTGAATCTTTTAACAAGTATATGGAAGAGGAAAGATTATATCTTCAACTAATAAAATATCGATCGCAACAATTTTTTAATTATAACAATAATGTATTTCATTAAAATAATCTCGTTTAATCAAAATCATAAGAATATTAAGCCAATAAAATCTACAATTTGTAATCCTTCATCTTAATCCACTTATCATCGATCTTTAACCACTTTTTACCGTCCTCCATTAAAAAAAGTACCAACTTCCAATCAGAAAAGAAGAAAAAAAAGAAAAGAAACCCGATCAAAAACCACCAAAATATCTCATTCAAAATTAAAACCATCGAGCCAATAAAATACAAATCTCTAACATCTTCTACAATTCTTTATCGTATCTCGTCGTCATCATCACTCTTCAACTACCCTCGTCATCCTTTCTCCGTTCTATATAAAAAAAAATAATAATAATAAATATATATTCCAAAAATCTTTAATATCTCGATAGCACGCGCAGAATATTGAGCTATTCTCAATTTAAAAAAAAAAAAAATCACAGATGGTATCGTTGGCCATTTCACGTCACCTGGTGCTCACCTCTCATCTCGAAGGAAACGGCGCGAAACCGGGCCAATAGTCGTTAAAGATTCCGATGGCTTCTGAGCGGTGTACGAGTGTAAATTATTCCCGGATCACGATTAGAGGCCAGCCAACCACCTGCCGGATTCACGCACCGAGACTGCCAGGTATTAATAATCCGAGGATTTATGGGATCCTCGATCGCTTCGTTAGGAAAGACGCCTTCATTGTCGATCGGATCGCCAGTATCCCTTTGCCTCGTCATCGTTTCAATACCGTAATTCGTGTCTTCGTGATTCTCGTATTCGAATTTCATTTCGTTCCTTTTTTTTTTTTTTATTCTTTAACTGATTTCTTGATCGATATTCCAAGCATTGAATTTTAAACGTTATAATTGGATTTTAATGTGATTGTCTATGTAAATTATTATGATTGATTGTTGTATAATGTCGTAAAGTGGTTAGATTTATTCCAGTGAAGTTATCTGTGTAAATTTTTATGATATAGTGAGTTTAGTCGATGGTTTTAACCCCTCCCTACAATTTTCAACTTCCTTCTTTGTATCTACGATTTTTCTAAATCTCTCGATTTCTATTCCTTCTACGTAAGAATACACACAGTTTCGAAACTATCGTTGAAATTCGAAAAAAAGAAGGTAAAGATAGAAAAAGAAATTACAATTACAAAAAAATCGCAAATTCTCCTTAATCGAACGTAACAAAATTCCACCATTTTGAAGAATTATTGCTCCACCATCTTCGATTAATTTTTAAATTCACGCGTCTAGTCTCATCCTTAATATTTGGAGAACAACGATCATTTCGCATTTCGAATCCAAGTTACTTGCCTCGCCATATTCAAACGAGGAAAAATAAAATTTGTTGAAACGTTACAAGTCTCGATGGGTAATTAAAATGTTCGTGACTGTCTACTATAACCCGACACGAAACAGAAAAAGTGCACAACGTGCAATCAACTATTAATTGGTTAACACAATGACCTTTTTACGCCTCGCGAGGAACAATAATTTCTAATTGTTTCATATTCCACGATCTACGATCGCATTAAAACCCATCCATATTTATGATATTCCTAAGTAATTACCGGGAAGAGTTATCTCTTTAGCGCCGAGGAAATTTCTTCTCCATTTTTTTTTTTTTTTTTTTGTACTTTTTTTCTCTTTCGTGCCTCTTTCTCTCTTCCCTTTCCTCAGAATTTCAACCGAAAGGGAACTGCACGGGCTAATTAAGAAATCGCGCTTCAACGTCCCATTAAATGTTAAAATTGCCGGGCTTCGAGTGATGTGGCCGGCTGGAACGCCACGTGAAATTATGCTTGCTCGAGTAGTCCTTGAATATCGGTGAATATTTATGCAAACAGAGCAATAGAATCGTGTGCATCCCGTTTAATCAACGGGATAGAATCGAGCAAGAATTTTCCTCTTGTAATCCGATTTGAATCGATTCTTTTTACGTACGGTTTGTAGAGATTGTGAACTTGTGTAATTGGAATGACGTTTATTGAAATATTATTTCGAAAAATTAAGAAATAAATAAACTTTAAGGCTGATCGAGAATTGATTTCTAATCTATCACGATAAAAAGTATATATACTTGGATGGGTATTCTCGTTCGTGTCGGGCAACATGCATAAATTAACAATATCAACCGAAACGTACGTGTAATTACACGGTCGGTACATGAAAGAGAACAGCTTTAAATGACTACGTTCACGTACAACCTTAATAGGAACAGGCTTAATGAATAAAAGATAGTTACTGAGAAGGCCAAAGTACAAGTGACTGGAAAGGATCATGTGTACCGGTCACACAGAGAGATCCTTGTGGTTTATGCCTCGTTAGCTGGAAAAAGCTTTCCACTTATGGAAGAATTTCAATTTTTTCTCGTAAAAACCGAGTCTTTGAGAGTAATTCTGTACAGGATATAAAAAAAAAAAAAAAAAAAAAGAAAAATATTACTCTTTCATCTTGGAACAAACTTCAATTGTTTATTTCTGATCGCCGAAACACGTTCTCTAGAAAGATTAATTCCAATCCTATCCCTCATCTTTGAATCAGGACAACTCGATGATATTGGACGACGTAAATCGAACGACCATTCCCTCCACCATGTCTGTCCACGAGTCCATTCCGTTGCCCGAGAATAAAATTAACGAGCATCTATTAATTCTTGTGGTAGTGAGGCACAAGGCTTCAGCCACGGGTATAGACTTTTATTCAGGCCAGATTGCACACCAGGTTGTACACAAATTGTTGGCGAACGATAATAACAACACACGCAATCGCGAGCCTCGTCTATGATTTATACGCCAGTCATTGTTCGCCACGCGACGACGACAGCGCGTGAGTCAAGACTATATCATTATTATTCTACCACTCTTTCGCCTGCAATTTTAACGAAGAATGAATCCTGCCTTCAACAAGTGTCCACGCTTCCACGAAATCCTTGTACAAATCACGTTTAAACCACGTTTTACTTTTTCATCTTTTCTTCTCTCGAGATTTGTCACGAGACGAGGGGAAAAAAATTTACAAATTCGACATATTTTTAACTATTCCTCGCTTCAGAGTTAATTGTTTATTCGAAGAAGTTGGTTTCGATAATTTTTCAATTAATTTCAAACATATATAATAATAAAATTGCTCCAAATAAATTTCAATCAACATCCACGCAAAACTATCTCCCCCATTGCCGAATTACCTGAACCCGCAAAACCACATCCACAACAAACCCAAACCGCCATTCTATTAATATCGAGCTATCCAACGATTCGTACTGTTCGCCACCACCACCACCACCACACCACCACCATCACCGTCTCGATTCTCATCACACGGTTCGTAACGATTCACTAATTACCTCGTGGAACCAAGACAAGTATCCATCTTCCTCGAAAAGATGCAAGATCACGCTTTATCCAATCAATTCCAAGCCGGGAACAATCGTTTCGTTAATTGTTTCGCGTTCACCGCCTATCTTCTTTCATGTTTGTCGGTTCTTTTATGAATTGCAACGATACTATTATCTTTATCTTTATTCGAGGGGTAAACCAACGGCACTGCACGATAGACGGGGAGGGGGGAGAGGGAAAAATGGATTTATTTTAAAACGTTTATCATTTTCGCGTTCGATGGTGTATAATTTACTCGATTCTGGTTGGAATAATAATAATTTTATTCTCACGAGATGTTGTTTTATTGGAATTGCGGGTTAAATTGGCGGAAACAGAATGGAAATGTGGGACGTCAGACAATGAGGCACTTGTACGTCACGATTATTATATGGATTTATGTTTCTATATTGTATAAGGATAGAAATGGGATTGTGTGAGTGCAGTGTGATCCATCGGTTGTGGAAGCTTTTAGTTTGATTACGGTTATTGATGGAGTGGATGCTGATAGGTGAGACGATAGAGAATTAATTATTCCTCTTACTTTGTTACAACTCTTTGTGTTGTTTTTAATTTGATTAGGTTCGTGAATTATTAATGAATTGATTGCGATAAATTATTCTTTTCTTTTCTTTTTTCTTTATTTATTCGTTTCGATAACGACGAATCTTTCTTCGTATCGTTTCAAACTCATTTTAAATGAATTCTATCATCGATGATTCTTTTGAAAAGAGAATAGTATAAAAAAAAAAAATCTCTATTTTAAAAATTTCTCTTAATTGAGAATTTATTTACGTGTTGAATAAAAGAATTAATTACATCCATATATTGTAAATAAAAGAAATCTCTCTTTCTATTTAAACAAAAAAAAAAGAAATTTTGATTCTGAGAGATACTGTAAGAATGATCTTTTTGAATACAATAATATCTTTCTATTGTAAAAATATTAAAGATTTCGATTTTAATCCCTTTATCATCCTTTATCTCTATCTATTCTTCCAATTTTTCAGAAAATGTGTTAAGTATTTACTAATAAAAAAAAAGAAAAAATAATAAGAAGAAAGAAAAGATTGAATAAACGTTACTGTTATTATTATTCGAAACGATATTAATTTATGTAAATGGGAATAATTTCCTAAGCACGGCATCAGTGGAACAAAGCGTGTAATGCCGTTTGCAATTCTCTTAATGAAATGTGCCTATTCCTGGTGGTGAGAACGATAAAATAATTAAAGAAACTATGGCATGCGAACCATTTTCTTAATCACGAAAGACGAATACACGATTATTATTGTTCACGGGCTATGAAAGGATTAATGAAAGGATCGGCGAATACGATTAATAGAGCACAAGTGTTTTATACCATGCCAGATTCTTTTTCCCTTTTCTTTTTCAGACAGCTTCGAAATATGAAATTTACTCGTTTACGCTCACTGGCTATGAAATAATTAATAAAACATTCGTTGCAATTTATCGTAATCGATGAGATATAAAATGCAACTTCCTGTGAGAATTCGACTAAGATGAAACGAGTAATTGATTAATCAATTCAAATATTAATTCAAATTACAACTGGATGAAAATTAGGCCCCAATTATTTCATTTCATAAAATTTGATACATCAAAATAATAAAACTCAAAACTCGTGGAAAGTTAAGAAAATTGTTTACAAAATTTCGAACAAAATGAAAAACATGATATGATTATATTTATAAGCGGTCGATATTAAAAGAATTAATTCGTGATAAATTTAATTAATATTTGAATAATTAAAACGTTATATTATTCGACAAATATATTACTCAATCCTCGGATATTCTACTCCGAATAATATCCAAAAAACGTGTTTTCCACGCCGGAAAATAAATTCTGAATTTAAATCCACGTAATCTAAAATTTTTGTATATAGAACACGAGGCATCCAATTTTTGCAACCATTATCAATTTCATTCCCCATCACGATGAACGGACCCCGGTATACTGAGGGGCGCATTCGCGATTGTTCCAATCGAAACTCGGCGAATTAAATTCATAAATATTTATTAAAAAATCCGGCTTGTTATAATCGACACCGCCACACCGGAAGCGTTAAATAAATATCCGTTTTCTCGTGAATAATAATTGCATACGTGGTCCGCGTGTCCAAATTTTCACCGCGAATTCCAACCTCGTTTCGCGAAAATCAACGAAAATAAGTTATGTAATACATAAAAAAAAAAAAGAAAAAAAAAGGAAACGAAGAATAAAACATATATGTATATATATATATACATATATATATATATATATGTGTATGTATAGATAAAATAGAAAAATAAAAGAGATGGAAAGGAGAAAAAGAAGAAGGAGAAAAAAATTTGTCGGTAATCCAAAGTAAAGTGGCATGTATAAAATTAACAGATCGCGCGGTTTGTATGTAAATTTGATATACGACGACGGAAAGTTGATATATCATTTTATATGCATATTCATACAGCGAATTCATACAACGGCCTCGGTATTTGTTTTACGAGCACGCCTATGGCTCCATTATTCTTCCTATTCAGGGAATTTATAAACGGAAATGTCTCTTTTAGTTTCTCTGTCGCATTTTATCAAACGTATAAAATCGTATTTTTCACGGTGAAAAAAAGGAAAAAAAAAAAAAAAAAAATATTCGCTTCGTATGGTCGCGAATATCGCGATTCGAAAGTTAACGATTGTAAAATTGGTAAAAAACAAGAAGGAGGAAAAAAATATTTATTAAACATTATCCTATCTATGGTAATTTAAAGACAATGGGAAGGAATCTGATTAACGAAGAAATGTTGAAACTTTCTGTTCGACTTTCACGATTTTCGTTACTTTTGCCTCTCTTTCGAAACCACGAAAATTGTGCAATTCGTACACCGCTAACCGGTCGGTTAAAGTTATGCTAATTAAGTTATCAGGATTCATTCGGTTTCATTCCAATTAATTTCTGCCATTTCGTTTAATAAACAATCGCAGTTATCCTGCTTTCACGCTGATGAATCTTTAAACGTAATTAAATATAATCCTACATATGTGATATCCCGTGTTATGACAACGTATTCACGATGTGATAAACAACGAGCGATATAATAAATTCGGGAATGTAGTAAATTTTATTAATACGTTGGTTGGATATAAATATCGTGATATTTTCCCGTTTTTATCAATTCTTGTTGATCATGTTTAACGAAACGTGTTAATTCTTGCAAATTTTTCATATTTTTATGAAAATTTTATTTTAATTTCGAATGCATATTCAAGGCAGATTTACGATGCATTATATGATATAATATACACGTAAGGTAAGTGTATATTCAAAATTTCTTACCTCATTTAATTCCTGATTTCAGTAATTTCTTTAGAATTGAATAATTCTGTAGAATTAAAGTAACATGTTTTATTAATAAAAATTTAATACGAGTCGTAAATTTACAACTTACGATATTTATAATTCCTTTTGAAAGACAATAATAAAATCGATTTAAATTAAATGAAGTTTTAAAATGTTTTATTGAAAGTGATAAATTGTTCCAATTTTAACTATAAATTTTTTATAAATACTTATTTTCAAAGTTTTTATATAATAATAAATAATATATTAATTTTGAAGATAAATCATGAAATAAATTGAATGCATCATAAATCAGAATAAATCACTTGATGAATTATCAATAAAAGTTCCAGATTTTGTGTTCCAAATATGTAATAAAAATTTTATGATTAATTGTTCGCTTATTATTTGTATATTCATTTTCGTTTATATGATATACAAATAATCGCTAAAAAAAATAGCATTTTTAATTTTGATATGAAAATTTTTTATTCTAATATTTGATTCTCTATTAAAATTAACCAAAAATTAATCAATTTACATATCAAACAATAATATCTAAAAATCTTCCGAATAAGAAACAAAGAATTAAAAATTTTTTGTATATAATATTAAATTATTCGCAAATATAAATCTATTTGCAAATATTGCAAAAAAATTTTTAAACATTACTTACAATTCTGCTACTTTTTATCCATAGTTTCAGCACCTTAGCGACCTCTTCAACCTTCAATATCCCGACGCCATTGTTAACCTCACTATCACTCTATCACTATCATTCTTTTACCACGTGTTCCTCAATTAATTAATCATTATTAGTAATAACGAAACATTTACACGATGCTCGTTAACGCAAACAACTCTAAAAATAATGTCCTCTTCGATTAGATCAACGTAACGAGAGTTGGAAAAGAAACGAGTGGAAGTCGCGTCAATTATCCTCTCAATTCTCATAATTATACTCCCGCGTACAAGAATCGAATTAATTATTACTTAAAACAATTGATCAATGTCGGTAATTGTTTGTTAGAATTATATTTTAATCACAAATTGGATGCGAATTAATTTTATTTCGCGATTAGAACTTCGAAATACGACGTAAACACGGCGGTAGTCGACGAAAGACTAAACGAATCGAGTCGGTTCGACGCGACTTTGCCATTGTTTTGATCGACGAATATCGAAGAATTTCAAGGTTTGTTGATTACTGCCGTGTTACGTGTATCGAAAGTACAGAAATTAATCCGTGGAATATAATTTTTGAGAATTATGAAAGAATCTCGCGTGTTAGACTGTCCTCGCGCGGAATAAAAAAATTGATTATTAAAAAATATTCTATTAAATTTTAAACGACGTACGTTTAACGAATTAAAAAAAAAATATATATTTTTGCCAAAAATAATAAAAAGACATTTTTTAAAAATTCTTTTTATACAATAGTATCTCGCGTTAAAACATTTACAGAAATGTACTAAAAAAAAAAAAAAAAAAAAAAAAAAAATAGAAGAGATACAAGTTTCAGAAAAAATTTTTATAAAAAATATTAATTTTTTATCAATTATCTGGAATCGTAAATTTCTAAAATTATTTATCTTTTTCAATTTGTAGAAAAAAAAAGAAAAAAAAATCAACTTACCTTTTACATAAATAGATGAAGCTAGCACAAAAGAGGAGAGAAGGAATGGATGATGGTGCACATTTATCACACGATACTATGTAGTGTTGAGAATAAATTAATATATTTGAAATGAATATACGGTAGATACTGTCTCGCATCCCAAATTTTATGGCATCTCATAACATCTCCTCTCTCTCTCTCTCTCTCTCTCTTTCATTCTCTCCCTCTCTCACTTCTCCTCTTCACTCTCCTTATCGATCTTCAACATCTCTGTCCATCTCTCTCTCTCTCTTTCTCTCTCTCTTTCTCACAAAATGCACTCTTGCACGACGAATAAAAAAGGAAGAAGAGGAGATATATCCCGTAATTCAGCTTTGTACCGCTTCTTTAATTTCTCATCGGCATGCCTCCACTCAATGTCTAAAACTTTCGATTTAATCTCTATTGTTATATACACGCGTGCCAGGCGAAAATCTCTATTGCTTTTTTAAATAATATCCGCGAATCAGACGAACACTGGGAGGGGTATCGGCTACGAATCAGATTTAAATAAAACGGAATCGTCCATACTTTCGAGCTATTTACATTAAATACACGCGCAGTCTGTCGCTCTCTTGCACACGCATCCTTACTTAACGTAGTAACTCTCTCTCTCTCTTTCTCTCTCTCTCTCTCTCTCTCTCTCTTTCTCTCTCCCCGTAGACGTAACATTTGAAGAAGAGAGGGAAGAAAAGAACGATTCATCCGTGTGTTTTATTGCACATTCTCGTCTCGATCTCCACACTCGAACACGCAGGACAAAAGAAGAAAGTCAGAACCACGCAATGACACGCAGTCTCAACGTCACTCACGCACTCGATGCAGATATGTCGAAACTGATATAAGCTTTCCTTTTTCCTCACGTTTCGATAGAGGAAACTCAAACTAGTCTAGTCGATCGAATCACCGTTTCTCCACAAAAAACTCGTCGTCTCTCAACTTTCAAACTTCTCCAAACTTCATCGATCGGCGTCAACAAAATCGTCAACAATCGTTTCCCCGAAACGAAACGAAACGAAACGAATCCACGCTCCACGTTGATCACGCTCTGATCCATCAGGAACTCTCGTTCCAATTTTTTAGAACAGATAATACAATTGCTATCCTAAAACTGTGACAAACTCTATCTTCCGTCTCGTTGTTCTCGATAATGTTCCTTAATAACGTCCTCGCGAAACTGGCCCGTCTCTTCGTTGTGTTCCAACATCGAAACTCGAATCATTCGCCACCACGTACGAACAGAAGAAACACGGATTCTTGGCTCACTACGTGGTGGATGGCGAAGTTGGAACCGAGATCGGTGACGTCGGGCTGATGGACTCCCTGCCGTTCGACAGAGTGGGCGTCGACGCTCTGTATTCGTTGTGTACAACACCAGGGGTGCTGGTTCTGTTATTACCCAATAGACTATCGATGGAGAAAGGGTTGAGCCTCTTCCTCTCCTCCCTCCCTTTCACAGACAGGTCTATGCTACTGCTCTGCACCTCTTCCTCGCTGGTCTGTTGCCTGACCGACGTTCTTCCAGGGTTGTTCGTTGTTTGACGAGGTCCACCCGCACTGTTGATGTTCACCAACTCTCTCCTTCTTTCGAGAAGGGAGCTCAGGCCCCAGTGATGGATCCCTTGCTGATGATTCAAGTGGTCCAGGTTCAGGCTCGAGTTTGGACTTTGAAGACTTCCCGCAACCTGGTTCACCGATCTTCGAGGATCGTTCTGATCGTTGCCACCGTTCCCTAGTCTCGAGTAACACTCTCCATCGATGGATCCATCGGCGGTGGAGTCCACCCTCTCGCTGCCACTCTCGCTGCACGAATCTAAACCACCGACCACGTCTATCTCCTCGTTCGCGTCGTTACCAGAGCCCGACACGCTGCTGCTCTCGTTGTTGTTGCTCAAATGGTTGAAAGAGCTTCCCAGGCTTCCGTTCAGGGAGTTTCCGCCGGATGCTGCCGCGCTTCGGGACTCCCATTCGGCTCGAAGGGTTGAGAGGTCGACGGTGATTCCCTGGAACGAGAATATTGCGTTCTTCTCTTCTTCCAGTTTTGAATCGTTCGATATGAAGATATTTATTTGGAAATTGGCACGGACATTCGATGAAGATTAGAGATTTTATTTAGAGAGAATGGTTTGCTTTGTGCGATTACGAGGTTGATTTGATTATTCGTTTTTTTTTTTTTAAATATTCGAAAGTGTGAAATTAAATATTTGACAGATAACTATAGCTATGAGATTATTTTAATTGGGAGAAAGTGTAGAATCGAGGTAAGGAAATGATTTATGTTATTGTTTCTTTTTTTTTTCTTTTTTCCTTTTCTGAAAATTCTTTGAAGATCGAAACGACAGTCGACAAATAAAAAGGAAAGAAATTACATTTAGATATTAACGATGAAATTATTTTTTTTAATAATTATTTTTTTAACACGCTATCGAAGTATTAAAGTATTCTTAAATGTATTTGAGAAAGTAGATTGCATTAGTGATTACCTTTGCAGCTAATTTCCTCTGCTGTCGTTCAAGAGCTTTCAGCAATTTCTTCTGCCGCCTTTCCCTCTCTTTCCTTCTCAACTCTTCAGGTGGAATTGGTTCGCCACTACAGCTCTGAGGATGAGCGTTGTGCGCCGGCCTTCCTGGACCCTTCTTCGTATGCTCCTTCTTCCTCCACTTTGCCCTTCTGTTCTGGAACCATACCTGAAAACAGACGAATAGAATCTGATTATTATCTGTCCTGAAGAGAAAGCACTCTTGACGAAAAATATTTCTAAAACGAAAATGAAATGTTTGAAAAATGATCCTAAATATTTATATTTAGAAATGAATATTCTCCGAGAAATAAAAAATTTTGGAAAACTTTTGCTTTTCTTAGACCAATTAAACAATATTTCTTAAATCTTTACCCATTTATTTGGAAAGAAAATATAGATTTCGTAAAATTTAATTTTCGAAAAGAAATCCAAGTTATTCCAAATCTTGACCAATTCTTTGAAAATTCAATTTTCCGAGAATTAAAAAAATTCCTTTCGAAACGCGAATTTTCTCAAAGAAATGAAAATTTTCCAAATTTTCCAAATTATTTCGTCTAAATTCCTTACAATTTTTCAAAATTTTTGTACACATCCCTCTCACCCCCTCCTCCTGCTCCGAAAATCAAAAGAAAATTCCCGAGAATTTATCATCTTTATCCCGAATAATTAAAAGCACGTCCAACAGTGGGTCCGGTCACAACGGTTAAATATCGGAATTACACGAAGGAGGGCAACCCTAGCCGAGGAAGCAACGACCCCCCGGGGTGTCTTGATTCATGGCGAGTTTCAACCCTTTGCTCGCGTGAACGCTCGCGGCGCAAAGCACGATTTAAAGCCGGCGTGAATTTCAACCGCTACTCGTTGGCCAGGCAAAAGAAAAGGCACGGAAAGAGAGGCGTAAGGGGTTTGAAAAGGTGGTTGAAAAGGATGAAGACATTAGTTGCGGCTGTTGGCCGGTATGTGGCGCTGTTCTCACGCGAGCCACAGATCAATACACCCCCGCCAACCCCTGTAACGCCATCCGCGTGTCACGTGCCCTCACGATTTCTTCGCCGCCCCTTCTTCCTTCCACCCCCCTCGACGGACGGGACGAGATCGAATCGGTGGAAAGATCGGATTGCCGCACGCGCAGCTGGCCATTTTTCAACGGGGACGTACCTTCTTGCCTATAAGGAGTTCGATGAAAGAGTTTTATGGGGCCGAGTTTCTCTGGAATGGGATGTCTGTTATCCGATCAATTGGGAAATAATTTCTTCCATCGCTTTCGTTATACGTTCAGCGTGGAAATAAGGGAGGGTGATTGTAATTATAAAATAAAATTTAGTGATTTATCTATACTCTTTTCTGTGAGAAGGAAAAATTAATTATACGGCTACTGAGCTTGCCAATATGCCGAGATAAAGATGAATTAGAAGAGGGGAATGATAAATATTTTAAAGTAATTTTGTGAATAGAATTTGTTTGTACAAATTGTAAATAAATATTGGGAATATTTCTGATGGAATAGTATTAAAATTGTTATTTTAAACGTCGATACCGAAAAATAAAATAAAAAAGAAAAAGAAATATGGAAATATTCTTTGAAATTGAATCATGCATAGAGTAATCATGCTGTGTAAAAAAAAGAAATCGTTCCGACCGACGTTTGATAACGCATCGCATTATGCAGTTATAAATTTATTATCAATCAAATGTCATCACCGGAAATAATAAACATTTATTAATTGGTCAACGTTATAAATATTATTGGAATTTTATTCAACGTCGCATAAAATGAGATAAATCATTGTCTAAAATTAAATACACTTATTCATATTCCGTCCAATCATCGATAAAATGCTTTGTAACGCAACATTAATAAAATTGAAGAAAGGGAAATAAATAAAGAAAATAGGGAGAATGAAAATAAACAGAATGTACATAAGATCTCTTTTAACAACTTTGAAGAAAAATATCTTTTCTGATAAAGAAGGAGGGAAACATGGTGGAATAATAAATTTATCATTCCGAAATATCATAATTATTCATCGTATACATTATTTTTGAACAAATATATACGAAAGAAAATGTTAAGGATTGCATATTCTAAAATTGATAATTCTCGTAATAATCTAATCATTTGAAACATATGCACAGAATCAATCTTGTAATTTTAATTTTTTCCAACACTTTACGCGAAAGAAAATTTCATTCCTAACGATTAATCCTTTTTCTTCTTCTTCTTCTTCTTTTTCTTCTAATTCTTAGATAGAACGTGTTAATTAATTTCAAAGTTTTGGTCAATATCCAATAATGTTTTAGGAAAAAGCACGCATAATTTTTCAATAATTCTTTAAATATAATTTTTTCTATTTCATGAAATAACATTTCATTTCCATCAACCTAACATTATCGGCATAAATCACGTTGAGAGACGTTTCAAGCTAATTACATCTACCAGTTGTGTCAGATATCCGTGAAGAAATATACGGCATATTTCCCTATGCATTTTCAAGGATATCCACGTTTTAAGGCGGTTTTCTTATCCGTACAGCCATTTTATGGACACTTCTCTCGAGGAGCAACGTGGTCGTAAACCGTGGGCCAGAAAAAAGATGTTACACGTTTAGCATCAGTCAAAGCGCATGGTAATCGATGGAGTAGCTTGTTAGTGGTTATCAGTGGCGATAATTTCTGACGAATCGTGGTAATAATGCCGAAATAACGATTTCTGCTTCGTAACTCGGACCAGCTGTTCTGTCACGTCGTTCTTTCCATTGATAATGATGAAAATTGAAACATCTGTGGTGCACAAGTACAAAAGTTTTTACAAAGTGATATACTTTACGGAGGGGAAAAAAAGGAGAGAGAGAGAGAGAGAGAGAGAGAAAGAAAAATTTTGTAGCATTCGATTTCCATTTCTCCTCTCGATCGTTTTTATTTATTACAAACGTTTTAAATAAATTTATTCCCTACTTTATTTGAGAAAAAATATAAGTTAATAAGTAATTATCATTTGGTTTAAAGATCATTGTGATTTTAATCTTTTGTATTTCTAATTTTTTCAATTTCTCTCTGCCCCACAGTTAATATTACATAATAAAATATTATATACATCTTTAAAAGTTTCTCTCAAGACATTATTTCTTCTTTTATCTTTCATTTTTATTACACGCTATTCATTACCTAAAATAAAATTTAGTTTCGGGAGAATCATCGATTAAAATATCATTGGCAAGGACATTGGACATTAATTTAGAATTTTTTTTTTTTTTTTTTTTTTTACATAAGTAAAAGCGTAAAAAGAAAATAATTCCGAATAAAAAAAGAAATTTGACACTGCAATAATTACCATGACACCAGGCTAATTAGTATTCAGTCCGGACGGCTCGGTTTATTACACGCCACCAATTCGTATGCAGGGAACGTAGAACGCGTCGTGCGTTCTGTCGAATCGATTTACGCCGACAAAACAAAGAAATCTCATAAAATGGCAATATATATTATACAACTGCTAATTAACTCCGGATAGAGGAAAGAGGATGATTAATTTTTAAACGGTGTACATCTTTATCGAAATCGTGTCAATGTTCTCGTACTTGGATAATTATTCTCCCAAATTTTATCATAGACGTTTTAATTTTTATTACATAATCGAGATGCAAGAAAACTATAAAATATCTTCGAATATTCAGATATATTCTAATTATTAAAAACGCTCGAAGAAATATCTTCAAAAATGTTTAAAAATTATCCCGTTCAAAAAACATCTAAATTCTATAAAATATGTCGCGAATTTCAAAATAATATTTCAAAAAAATTTACATTTAAATGAACAATTATCGTATTCGTATAAGAAAGATAAAAATTAATAATTTATATTTTACAGAATCGCGATATCAGGATAACGCGATCAAGAAAGATTTGGAAAATTTCCAAATCGTTCTCCTTTCGACTGCACTTCACAATTATTAACAACAAAATGAACCGGTTCTGACACGATATCGTAAACGAATAATGAAAAAGAGAGAGAAAATCGGTGTTCGTTCGTGTTGTTTGCCGTTCAATTGATTTTTAACCAGCATCTCTTCCTTTGGCTCCCTGTTTCGTGTTCACGACAGATCTTGTGGAAGGGAAGGGGCAGGTTGCCGTCGATGGTTTTTTCAGTAAATATGATAATGATACCGCAGCATGGCCCCGACGACGCGTGGAACGATCGACAATTAACGAGCACGATATGCTTGCCCTTCATTTAAATATAAACGTAGCATGGTGGACGAGAAAATGGCGCTTTTTCGACGAGTTCTCTTCGGGCGATTACTGTCTTTGAATGGATCCCCATTTTTTTTTTTTTTTCATTTTTTTTTGAGAAACCTTTCTTTTACATTTTCGTTTCGATCCTGCTTTATTAGGGAATTCGTTTCGTTATATATAATTAATTTTAACGAATGAGAATTGAATTTGAAAGTGTAGAAAATATAGAATATTGAAAATATTCAACGTGAGAGTCAATATTTTTATTTTTCGAATCTGAAAATTCAAGAAATTTTTTTTATCTCTTCGTTACTTCTTGTCAGGTAAATAATAATTATCAAATTTTGGATAAACGTGAGAGAGAATTATCTTATATAAAATTACAAAGGAACAAGATTCGAGATTCTTTCTTTTATTAATCTTTTGACAGAGGATGTTATTAATATCAGCAATAATTGCATTTGTACGAAATAAGATAAATACGTGTCACGAAATTTCTCAGAAAAATAATAATATATGCACGTGTATTATATATATATTTTTTTTACTTTCAACAATAATAAATTAAAGGAAAAATACGTATATTTCACACAAACATCAATATCCTTCGATCGAATAAATAACAGTTATTAAATTTCTTCGAGTAAGTAAATTGTTGGACCAGTTCTGGTTCAAAACTCGAAAAGCGAATAAATAAAAAAGTAAGTAAGTAAGAGAAATTACCTAATTTAAAATACAGATATAAAGCCAGCCGCAAAATCCTCGATAAATTATCTTACAAAGAAATTCATCTATTCAACTACTCTAGAAAGTCGTTGTGTGTATGAAGCATAACTGACTTATATACGTTGCAATTTATTTCTTCGAATCTTCATTCCTCACGCTTAATACCATTATATCAAACTCGAACATTTTACAATACAAAATTTATATCGTATATCTCGTATCACAAAACATTCGTAAAGATTGATTCCAAAATAACATTATCAAATAAAACCTATAAATCCATTATTACACGCTCTACATATATTCACAATATTTCTCTATCCGAAATAGAGAATTCCTTTCATAAAAATAACATAATAATTTATCTCGGTTAAAAACTCGCGCGTAATAAATTAAGAAACGGAAGAACGTTTTCGCGAGATCGAAGAAACACAAGAAAATCAACAACAAGATCGCTTTCTAAACGAACCCACCCACGCCCAGGCGTCAAGAGGAAGCTGACAAACCCGTTTAAAGTCACAAAACGCGGGAGTGTTCCGACTAATGAATTCGTCGCGAGATCGAGCGAGATACCGATCGTTTCCAACTGCCACCCTTACCGAAAGCCGACACCCACGTGATAAACCGGCACGGGTGCCGCCAACTTCCAAGACCAGTTGCCCACGTCTAAGCGTGTCGTCGCTTTATCTACGCTATATATATATATTTTTAAAAGCCTCAGAACCAGCATCCGCGCTAGAGGTTATCTGGCGCGGCCATCGAATATCTAATCTGAGGACAGTCCCTTGGAGAAGAGGCACCGGCTGCCTCTCTCGTGACATCGTGTCACCACGGTTATCTCCTCCTACGGATCGATCCCTGTCATCGACGTAGATCGGTTTTCAGGCCCCCCTCTGCTCGAAAAGATCGAGTATACGTGTTTCGCGCGCGGTGATTTCAACGCCTGGTTTCGCGTGTCGCTCGTTCGTCGAAATGGAGAGAATAGAAAATATCTGATGAGAATTTTTTTTTTATTGGAAAATAGAATATATTTGTGATTTTCCCCCTCGACACGATTTTCGATTTTAATATTCGATGTTGTTGTTCGTAATTGTAATTATTAATTATTTTATTGGGTATAAATTGGAAATTTCTAACAATGAATCGAGAACGTAAAACGGTCGATTTTTGAATGGAGGAACGGTTGAGAGAGAAGGAGGGGGCGATTAAATGGTGTGTGGAAGGGAGAAGAGAGGCTCGATTAATTGTCGGAAAGAACGATTGCGCTATTCCGCGACACACGAACCGTATCTAAGCGTATAAATATAAATATCTTATCGATTGGGGGAAGATATGAGGGTGGCTTCGTGTCCGATGGGCCGTGAAATTGAGGGTCCACCCTTCGTTGGGTGCCACAGAAAGGACTACCATTGTGTCACGGTGTCGGTTTATAATGCTAACAATTCTAACTAATCGCGAATCTTTCCACCAAACAACTGAATGCAACCAGCTTCGAAACGAACTTCGTTCACAACTGAGAATATTATTCAAGATTTAAAGACAATAAAAAAAAAGAGAGCAGGAATAAATTTAATCGTGGAATTTAATTCGAAGGTGAACGATATACGTTCCCGATCCTGAATTTCACTTGCAAAGGAGAAAATCTATTTTTCATTATAATGCAATGTGTTTTTTGCGAGGAAATAATGTGTAAGGAACCACCGTGAATGATTTTAAAAAATATGGTCTGACAATTAGAAGCGAGAAGCATCAGTGATTAACGTGAAAAACGAGCACCAGTCATGAAGGCCGATGTTAAAACGCGTACGATTCCTTTTCTTTCTTTCTTTTTTTTTTTCTTTTTTTTCTTTGTTTCAGTTACATGCAATTCCACGACTTTCACGGAAAACGATTCGCGTGGTTCGCCGATTTATCCGGTCATCGAGCTTCCGGAAGAATAAATTAAGAGTGTGATATCGTTCGCTTTTTTATATTTTATTCCACGACTTAATGTTAGACGGAGACACGTTAAACGAGGAGAGGAGGAGATTCTTCTTTTATAAAACGATAAAATTAGCAAGAAATAAATGTTTTCTCGCCAAATCGATTTCGCGGCTGACAAATAGTTGCTTTGCACGGAACGTCTTATTATACACGTACGCTACACTGCAATAATATCAAGATACTTATATTATTATTTAATTAGAAAAAATAAATAAACAAAAGTAGAAAGCATTTAATTATGTAAATGTGGAAATTGATATTTTCTACGTTGTGAAATCGTTACGTATTCTAAGAAAGAAAAGTCTAAGAAAGTTTAAGAAACAACTAGTATTAAAACTCATTAAAATAAAATAATATTAAATTCGAATTAATAGCAAAAATTAATACCAGATATTACAATGTTTTAACAGATCCGAATAAACATTCCATAATTTCACAAAAAAAAAAAAAAAAAAAGAAAGAATCAGGTAATTTTCGAAACTCTTTCCAGAGACGTTTTAGAAAGGAACAATGGCGTCCACATAAAAATCAGTTCATTATTCAAATGGACACGGTCGACGAGTCGAAGTCCTTGGGATAGATGTTCCTCGGTTTACTACCCTCCAACACACTGGACGGTAAGGTAACCGCACTCAGAATCGAGCAGATGGACTAACTACCCTCGGGAGAGCAGCTCGAGGGCCGAAGGCACCGAGATCAAACCGCCCCCGTGTCGTCTGTCGGGCATCAACCCTCGAAAAATGACGGCGTACGCGCCTATAAATTCTCGCCTATCGAAACGGCCGATCTGGGATGTCGGATAATGGTACGCGAAACGTGAAATCAGGTCGCGATAAAAGTGCACTTTTTCCTATTCCCCCTCCTCCCCCCACCCGAAATTTTTTTCATAAATTCCTCCATCTTATCAATTGGAAATTTCGTTCGAATTTAAATTTTTTCGAATTTTCTTAATTTCCCCAAATTTTGCAAATTTTACCTTTAAGCGATTTAGGGTTCTTATCTTTATTAGAGTCCAACATTGTCTCTTCCCTTTTCTCGGGAAAATGTAGCTACTTTCAATTTCCCCAATTTCTTTCCAACGAAATTTAATTTCAATCGTCAATTCAGATTTCGAATTCAATAAATTTCGAATCTCTCTAATTTAAGAAAGGTTGACGCTATACGAATCTGACGAACCATTTTATTCGCATCTCCCCGAGTAATATTTTTAATAACCATCGAATTCGTTAAATTCCACGGATCCATTAAATTCTTTCAACCCTTCGCTTCCTTTTCAAAGAATCGGATTGCACTCTTTTTTCCCCTCAAGAAGGATTACATCCTCAGGGATTCGTAAAAGGAATACATGTACTTACCGCTACGCGGCTCTCTTTCAACTCGAGTCTCACAGCCAGAGCTTCTCGCATAAACACATCGGGATAATGACTCGAGAGAAATGCCCGTTCCAATTCCTCCAGTTGCCAGCTATTGAAGTTGGTCCTGCTCCTTCGCCTCTTGCTTCCACCTTCGTCCGATTCCCCATCGCAACCTGAAATTGAACGTATGCATCACGTTAGAATCACGAAGATTTTGAAGAAAAGTGTTGTTTAAAGAAGAGCCACTCGTTCAATTGGAATGAATTTTTCTTCCTCTGAATGGTTTCCTTCCAAGTGAAAAAATATAGGACGTGTGAAGAATCAATCGCCATACCTTCACCCAAATGATGCTCGAAACCTTCGTCGAACATCATTTATCGAATTATTCGAGAAATCTTAATAATTTTCCTGTACGTTAGAAAACTTAGGACTTTCCCTAATTACCCTAAGAGAAACTTTTAACTAATCTTTTACCGAAGAATCGCAATTAATAATTGTTCGAGAAATTTATATACGAGGAAGAGATCTGCATCCTCTCGATTCAATTCAACGTTTCTTTAGAAAAGTAATCGCAAAGAGAGAGAGAGAGAGAGAGAGAGAGACCTCCACATAAAAGGGAGAGGCGAGCGAAGATTGAAGCCTTATCGTCGCGAAATTGGTTCGAGGCATCGTATCATCCCGGCCAATCGTCTCTCAGATAAGTCTCAGAAAACAGAATCCCGGGCATATTGAATAAACATGGAATTTCAGTGATTTTACGAGGACCCTCGTCCACCCTCCAACCCTTATCCGGGCCGAAGATCTGCGGATCCACGATTGTTTTGGCAGACATCTCTCCGTTCCCCGAGCATACAAGAGCTGATACGTATGCTAATGCAGGAGAGGCGGAATTGAAAAAAGATCGGCAATTATGATTGACTCGGCAATAAGGCCGCCGTTATCTCGATCAGGAAATGAAATAGCACGAGACGAAACGTTCCTCGAGATCGGGATGATTGGAAAGGAAATCGAGTTGACATGTTTATCCGTTTACATTTACGCGGCTTCGCTATTGCGACTTTGTGCGAATTTGATAAAAATCTTCGATAAAATTTTTATCGAATCAAAAGAATCGGTAGAAATAGGAGAATTTAATTGATAAAAAGTTTATAAGAGATCTTGGAAACCTCATAACGTGTTAAATCTTCGTCGATTTAACAATATCCCTCGAAGGAATTCCCTGGTCAGAAAAATTAACCCAACAAGAAAAAAAATAATACAATTTATTAGAATTATTAATTTCTAAAGTTCCAACCTCATAACTTCATTTCAAGATTCTATCGAAGCCAACCCCCTAATTATCTCTTTGTAAAAAAAAAAAAAAAAAAGTCGACAAAGTGTTAATCTTAATCTCCATAAATTCAATTTTCCTACAAACGCGATATTCAACTCAAAAATCCAACCTTTACACACACATACACACACACCTTTATCACTTTACATTCGCGAAACGAATTGAGAAGCACGTTGAACGCGCGTAGATCGGCGGAAAGGCTGACGAGGGTAATTTTTCTTCCATCGCGTACGTGGCACGGTATTATTATCGGAAACGGGTATCAAAGTTGATAGATGGCGCAGGTAGCGCGTTAAATAATTTATGAGAGGACGAGTTAAACAATTTTCGCGTCCACCTCTGATCGTCCTCTCGATCTATCCTCGTCCCGAATCAGAATTTCTCCTCCTTTCCTCCCTCTTTCGGAGGAAGAGGATGATACCTCGCTGATAATGTGGCCGGCCGCGTTAATGAACCTGACACGAGGATAATGACTCGGTTAATTCGAGCGCGGTCGAAGCGTGACATCGGCGTTGGACACAATGATCGACCGATCGTCCCGTAATCGTCGCTTCCGTAAATGGTATCTCTCGATTTAATCTAAGAATACGAATCGACCGTTCGTTTGCTGGCCGGCCGAAAGAAAATACGTAATTGAGAGGATTATACCAGAGAGCAGACGCCATTACTGTCGACCGACTTTTGCTGCATCCTCGACCGGATCGATAGCTGCCTTTGATTCCAGCTGATCCATCCTGATCGCTTTAATTATTTTCATAGATGGATTGAGATGTTTCTCGGATCCCGTTTCTCCATTCGAAACAGTGTTTCTCAATCTTGCTCGATTTGTAAATAAATATAAGAATGCACGCATTCGTTCTTTGCGAATAAAATTAAAATTTTTCCTAAAGAGAAAGAGAAAGGAGAAGGATGAAGGAACGTTCGAAGAAATCTTGATTTAAATTTTTTCAGATTAAAAAGGAAAAAGAGTGAAGAAATTCACACGATCGTAAACGTGTACACTTTCCTTTGCATGAATTTCCATAAAGTTATATATATATATATATACCAAGTAAAATATCGACGCGTCACTTTCCCCTTTAAGAAATATAGAAAAGAAATTCATCCTCCGTTCGGAACCGGCTGTTCTCGACCACGTATAATTTTACATTCGAGACGCGTCCTTACGCTTATTTCCACGGATGAAAAAAAAAAAATATGGAGAGGGAGAGGGATTATTTACGTGGAAATCTGCATCGACGAGTCCTCGATCCCCTACAATGTTAACCGTACCCGCGCACACGCGTGCGTGTGCACACGTATTCTCACGTGTGTAATAATTTCCTAGTTACACGTTGGCGTAACTGGTCCTGGAAAATTGGCGTATCCCCTACTCCGGAGGGTGCACTTAAAAGATCTAAGCAGCCGTAATGCCGTGTGTTTGTCACAGGAAACTCGAGGAGTCGCTTTATAATGACGAGTTTCGCCGTGTTATGACGGATTATGAATACAAATTATCCTTCGGCGCCAACATCGTTTTAATGCAAGGGTAATTTATTACTCCTAACTCGTCGAGCTTCGTGCCATTCATCGTATCTTTCTCTTCTTCTTTTCTCTTCTTTTTTTTTTCCCCATAATTTTTATCATTTCTATCCTTTTTTTTCCCTTCTCCTTTGTTTCAACCATGATTGAGTCCACGTTTAAGCTAATTGTCATCGCGCGCGAGAAGCAATTCGATACCGGGAGGGGTGATCGTTAAAAGATTGAAATGTCTTCGTTCAATGAGGATTACGATGATTTTTAGTATTATCTGAGATGAGGAAAAAAAGATGCATATGAATTACCGTGTAACACGGTTTTATTATACGCGTGTTACGAAGATGAATAGATAAAGGAGACACTTTGGATAATCAGCGGGTTTCGTTAATAATTCTTGAATGCGATTGCTTCTTACTATTCTACGATCGTTTGCGCGAAACGACCAATTTCTACAGGCATTCCTTCCTTTTCATCGTAATCGGGATAAACATCTCACGAATCTATGAGTGAATTACGAGCGAATACAAGCGCAGACGATTTTTTTGGGGGGGGATTATCAATGGACAGCGTTACAAAGTAAGAGTTTAAACACTGAATGAACGATTTCACGGTTTATCCTTTTATCGTTTTAATCGACGATGATCTTGTTACTTATGCTTCGCGATTTTTATGCTTCGATTCAATCTCGCGGAACAATGAATCGAGCAATAAACGATATTTAATTAATGAAAGGAGAAGTTGATTAATTTCTCAATTTCGCAAATGATATTAATTTATTTTTTATAAATTTGTGATTCATTGTAAGATAAAATAAAATTATTATTTTATCATTATATCATTATTCGTTACGAAGAATATATTAATTACGCGCATAATATCACAATAATATATCAATAAATTTCTATTCCAAATTCAATCGTGCATAAATAACAGCGGGCATAATAATTCTTATCCTTCTTACACATTCGATCGATGAATGCGGCAATCCATCAACCGAGCACACAATCGAATCTTATTCAGCGAAAGAACAAAGAATCCGAAACAATGGAAAATGAAATCGGTATAGGATAATTCTCGGCGATCGTCCAAAGATTAAAAGCGTGCTCGCGGCGAAACGTGTCACGAATATAAATTTCTTTTCATAAGGAAAGAACACACGGACGCTGTCCAGCTGCTATTTATTGCAACTTGGGTCATCGAGGCTCGCCCAGTCTCCTTTTGGTATCCCCTTGTCCAATTAAGATTTACCAATCGACGATAATGTTCGCGAATCGGCCGTGTCTCGTCGTTGACGGGAGAAGGCAGAAAGGAAGGGAAGAGGAAAAAAGATCGCCCAGTCGAGCATTAATCAGCGTAATTAGATGCTATTTATCCATCGGTTAATTCACTCTTTCCCTCTCTCTCTCTCTCTCTCTCTCTCTTTCCTCCTCGAGAATGGATATCGATCGATCCTCTCATTATTGATAATCTGTAATAAGTGGACGATTCAGCTGTACACGGTGGCACACTCTCGTGAAAAACCGCCTCTTTTCCCTTCTCTTTTTTTCTTTTCGTAGTGCAAGATTCGAAATTTTGCTTTCTCCCTTTTTTCATGAGTTAATGAGTTAATTTATACGCTTTGGCCTGGAAATAACGCTCTTCAAAGATTCAAGAGTCCCGTTTAAACTTCAAAATTACTCGAATTACAAATCCATTAAAATCCATCCACAGGAGAAGATCCAGCCACGAGTTAAGGTTGAAAGTTTTAACCCGGCCGAATTGAGCTGGCCAGGAAAAACGGAATAAACGCGTTTCGAGTCACTGTTATTAACATCTCTCTAGTGTAATAATAATAATAAGAACGAGCGGGATTTCCAGATTATAGAAGAAGGAATAAAGAAGAAACGTAGAGAGAAAGAAGAAGAAGAAAAGGAAAGAAGCTACCGGTAAGGAATGCGCCGTCCAATAGGGATTAAGTACCGATTCCTTGGTCATTGGTGCCAATTCGGCCGGCCCTGTCTGGCTTCCATTTCCACGCCGGCCGAGAAACAAGACATCGGCGGTTTTCGAAGGGAAAAAGGGCAGCGTGTAGGGTCGCGTGCGTCGTTAGGGGGCCCAACATGGCCGAAACGTATCATCATGCAATTACGCCACGCTAAGAACGTAAGCCGGCCGTCGCGTACACACCGTTGACCGCCATAAACGCGCACGAAATCCTCGCATAGTCCTCCTCGGGTATATAATAATAATCGATCCTCGATCCTGGACCGTGAACGTCTACGCCGGCTTCCATACAGGTTTTTCGTAATTCCTCGCTTCGAAATTGCGGATATCGGGATCTCTGCCGTTTCTCCCTTTGCAACTGGTTTTTTCTTTTTTTTTTAGGTTAGGTTTCTTACTCGAGGACTCGATGCGCCATCTTTTTATCGCGAATTTTTAGGTTAGCTCGAGCGAGCGGGATATTTATAGCCTTTCTAAGTACTTCTCGATTCGTTTCGCGATTCGAGCGGAGAATAGGTTGATTCGGAAGGAAAGTTTCGGAGGAATTGTGTTCAATTTTTGGTTAATAATGGCTCATGGATTTCTCTCCACAAGCGTCGATTAAATTAAAATTACATACATATATATATATATACACTTGTAGTTAATTTTCACACGATGAAATCGAAATTTAACAACAAAGATACCGATTATCGTGGATTATTCTGTAAAATCAGAATCATCAAAGATTCCTATTCAAAGGTGACGATCAAAATTACGATTCACAAACGAAATTTCTCGGCTCGTGCTCGAATAGATCCAATAATAATTCAAATGAATTAAATTTCTTCGTAATTATTAAAGTTATTCCCAACAATTTTACATTATGTACTCTATTAAATATATATATATATTAAACGTATTAAAACTTTCTCCTCTTATTAAAAAATTTATTATCATCGTTATGACCGTCCCAATTTTCTTCATTTCGATCGTCACGCTGTAACGCCATCTTTAAAAGAGGCACACGATGCGTCAATGGAAATCTCTCCCGCGAATGAAGCGAGAAACGATTCGGTTTCGTCGTCGTTTCGAGAACGTATCCAGATCCAGGGCTCGTGATGGAAATTACAATGATTACCTCTCGCTTTCCGTCAGACGCATTAACCGTAATAACGCGTCCATAAAGAGTCTTGAATGTGTGTGGGCTGTCATTTAAAAGCATCAACGAAAACGTTAATTTCCCCCGATATAAAAAACGAAATTGCCCCTTTTCACGAAATCCTGATGAATTGCGCGATTAATATCGTTCAATTGTTAAAAGGGGTCGGCGCCTTCAAATTTTCATTCACCGGTCACTGCTATTATCTTTTTACGTGTGACCGCCAATTACACACCACGCAACGAAAATTGAAGAAGCTATTTACCCGAACGTGTTCGCGAAATTGTCCTCCATCGTGTAATAGAATTTTCCAAAATTGGCCGCCTCGATCCGATTAAACGGACTTACTTTTCTCTCTCTCTCTTAAATACGTTGTTATCTTTATGCATATTTCGTTCACGCGTGAAAGTGATTGGAGTGGTGAAACAGTGAAAACACGGTTGACAAGAGAAAATTTGTACAAAATTGATTTTAGTAGAAATTACTAAATCAACGTACGAATGAATGGTCTAAAATGTTGATACACGGTCGTTGATTTACATCAACAGGTTCTGATCTTGTTCATTTTCCCCCCCTGGTTTATTGTCGAAACACGGAGTTCCAAAAATAAAATTTAAAAAATCCAGGGTTCCAAAGGTTCCGATCTCGATCCACTCATTTTTGTCTCAATTTCCCGAGAAAACTAACTAAATTGTGCAAATTTTTAATATGGTGCAACTTAGGCGGATATTACGATACGAATGTGTTTTATAAATTTGTCCGATGGGAAAAGGAATGCTTCGATGTTTAAGTATAAAAAGACTAGGCATTACCGCAATTAAGATCCGCAATAAAGTTGGTTTGCACTTCAACGTTCGCTAAGCTTTCCCTTTTAGGATCAAAGTACCGATTAACTATCAAATTAACGTAGAAAATAATAGCTACCTCGAAGCCTTAATTTTCAGAAGCTGAAATTGAAATAAATACCCAAGAACTGAATATTCTTACCATCAAACTACCACCTTGCCAGTTCGTGTAATTGCTATGAAGTAACAGAATTACAGAATTTATGGAAAATTTACTAGTAATATTTTCAGCAGTAATTTGAAGCATGTACAAAAATTCTGTCCATGTCAGAAGCAATAATTTACCGAGAACAAGCCGTGTAGAAATTCTATTACATAACTTTTACATTACATTAATTAGCTTACCACCACAGCCATCCGATTTTTACACATTCACTAGCCAATTTTTTATTTTTTAATTTCTCTTCATCAATCACGGACAAGTAACAGGAATTGTAGAAATATTATCAGCATCTAACTTTAACACTGCTTCGAAGCCTTCATCGGATGCACTGATTCGTGGGAAGGGAAATTATCTCGGAGATCAAAGAATTTATCTTACAAAAGATCCCGATTATTCGAAACTTCGATGACGATTTCTTTGAAAATTCAAATTAATCGTTGTTTGCCGAAATTCCATCGCGTAATAATAATCGTCAAATTTTTTGATTCAATTTTTGATTCAGAATTAATAATCCTCCAATGAATAAAATACAAATTCAATTACAAAAAGCAAACATTAGCAGCTATCCAAAAAAACTATAATTTGCCCGTGCAAGGAATCTTGCGATAAATTCCCCCAAACAACTAAGAAGAGTTCCAGATGGACGAATCGAATGAACGTGTCAATAATAAGTTTATAATGGCACGAGATCGATGAAATTTCAGATTTTTGATATCTCTTATAAAATCGCGCGGCTTTCTACCCCTTAATGAAAGGAAACGATGATCGGCGGCGAAGCAGGGTGCAATTAAAGCGTAATTAACCGGTGGCCGAATACAGAAACGCGCGTGGAATATTTTAACCGGTGGCTCGATGCCGTGCCTTGACACCTTTATAATGACATTAAACTTAATAGGCCGGCACGGCATATCGCGTACATTGTACGAGGATTAATAAAGTAACCCGCTGGACGTGACGATTCTTAATTAAAAATTTTAATCGAGCCACCACTTTGAGTCATCGTTGCACGATAATTGGAAAAAAAAAAGAAAAATATCTCTCCCGAACTCTTGTCGAGTTTGTTTTCAGATGGATCTTGTTCACCATCAGTTTTCCATTTCGAATATTTGGGGATGACGAATTCGAATAGATGGATTTGAAATTGATATGGTAACGATGATCTAACTCTTTGTAATATCCTTATGATGGGTATATATTTATAAGTCAGGCCAATTTTTATATCGTATTAATTGAAGCTTGAAGCTTTTTGGATTTCAAAGATGTAATAGAAATTAGACACGAATCTATTAAATATAAAATGTAGATCAAAGGGTGAAAATCTATTGTGACAAGATTGGATAAATGACAGGATTCTATGAAATAGAAAGTTCCAAGAGGCAATCTTTAAACTTTTGAATAATAAAAGATCGGGCACGTTTTATATTAAAAAAAAAAAAAAAAATGCAAATGAAACAGAGAACCGTGCATCCTTCTTCGAAATATCTCTCGCTCGTTCCTTCGAAAAATCGCCGAAATTCACGGTGGATCGAACGATTAGTAGGCCAATTGGACAAAAATTCAGGGTGCATGGTGGATCCCTGGTAAAATAGTTACTTTAACAGCATTTACAACGGATGTAATTTAGAAGTGAATTCGAGTCCCGTAATCACCGGGTTGGCGTGTACCAAGCGGCCGTTGGCTGCAGGACGCAACCCTCCATTTAGAGGGTAGTCTCTTGTTAAGTGAGAGTCAACGACGTCATTAGAGTTAGGAACGACATTCTGGCACCCGTGAGACCGCCACTTTCTGCCCAAGGAACGAGGATGCAACGAATTTCCACCGCGACCAGGCACGAAACTTTCCTCCTCCTCCTCCTCCCGTTCCCGCCAAAAACCCAACCCCTCAACACGCCCGTCCACTGATTTATAATGATAAATTACAGGCTCTGCGAAAATTCCTTTTCGTGCGTTGCTTACAATTAGAAGGTACGAGCCGAATTAAGCGATCGACAGCTGTTCATCCTTGATTCTCGGTATTTGGGACCACTTTGCCACCATTTTGGGACATTCTCGAGATGAGCGTGAATTTTAGCCTCGATTTAATGATGTCTAACTAGAAGGTATTAATGTGTAAGTATTATATAATTTGTAAGAGGAGTGGTGTATTAGAAGTTTCGAGGATGGAGTTGTTTTTTTTTTTTTTTTTTTTAATAGATTGGAAAGGAATAAATAGAGGGACTCGATGTTAGATCGATTTTCGTATGTTAATTTTCAAGATTCGAATAATGCTTCCCTAGAATAATTTCGCGATATCGCGTTATGAATAACATATTGAATTTTGAACGGTATTATTTATGACGTTGCATAATTGTAATTACAATTATAATTATTCAAACGCAATGATACCTTGCTTTACTTTTTACTCAATGTTACTCGTCCATAAAGTTACACGCTCCCCTCGAACTTATCAAAATTTTAAATCTTAAACTTAATACCTAAAAATTAACATCGAAACAATAATAAACAATCACACAATGAAAATTGAAATAAATCATTTCCTTCCTGTTTAACTAAGCGCTCGTATGTATCTTATCGTATATAATATTCCAAACAAAGATTCATAAACACCGTAACAGAGTAAGCGAAACGAGGAGGAACGAAAGATACATCGAGCGTTATTCAAAACGGCTCAACAGAAGAGAAAGAAGACTTGCCGTGTTTTAACGGGGAATATTTTAATCGGAAGCCGCCAACCAAGGATAGGTCGGACGATTAATTTCGACCTGAACCATCTTACGATCCATCCGTGTACCATCCAAACGGGGTCGCGCGTTATCTCTCCCGAGATCCACCCGAAAACATTAATATAAACTTAATTGCACCTGTATTTAACGAACTGGTGGACCCTCGCACGTTAGATCATCTCTCCACCTCCACCTGGATCAGACTCCTGGTGGGCCACCAAAGGGGGGCATCCCGGGAAAAGAGGGCTAATAAAGCGGTTTAACAGGCGCGAGAGAGAGTGATAAAGTGCGAGGGGAAGATGGAACGGGTTCTGGCGAAAACAAGAAAAAAGAGGGAAGGGGAAGAGGATGGGTGGAGAGAGAGAAAAGGAGAGAGGATTGTTCTTGAGATGGAGAAATTTGAGGCGAGGGGATAGAGGAGGAGAAGTTTGGAAAAGCAAATTGAAAAGAAGAAAGAAAAAAAAAGAAAAATTGGTAATATGAAAGGATAGGAAGGAAGAAGAGTTGTTGTGAGAGGAACGAAGAAATTAAGATTTAATGGAAGAGAGAAAAATTCAGAAAATTAAAAAGAAAAGAGAAGAATTAAAACGTTGAATAAAATGTCCATAAGAATTGACAAAAAGTAGCAAATATTAAGTTATTACAGGCACAGGGAGAACGAAACAAAAATTGAGAGAAGCGAAGAAAATTATTAACGCGGAGAAAGAGAGAGAGAGAGAGAGGGACAGAGAGAGGGAGGGAGACAGAAGCGTGGTGGTATCGGGCAGAAGTTGAGTAATTTATTGGAAGATAAGAAAAAAGATCCAGGGAATAAAATTGCGGTGAAATTAGCAGATGAAAGAAAAGAGGAGGAAAGCCGAGAAGGATGGAAAAGGGGGAAAAGAAGAAGAGGAGGACAACGAACAAGATTATTAAGCTGTAAGGCGTTAACTGGCATAAGGCGTCGGTAGGTGGATACGTTGCTTGCGTGCCAGACTGACTGCATTTGCATCTAGACGCCATCAATCCTCCTGACGCCCGGTTACACTGCCCCTCACCAAGCCCCTCCAACCCTCTCAGCAACCCCTCCACGATCCTTCTCCCTTCGTCCTATGCACGACTCTCCGTGCCTCGACTTGGACGATCTTAAATTAAATATCCAGAGTAGCGAGGGAATTGGATCGACGTCGTTGCGACTTGCAACTCTTCAGAAATTTCCTCTCCAATTCTTATTGTAAGATTAAATTATTTTTCCCTTCTTTTGGATTCAGAAATTTTTTCCTTTCGTACGCGATTGGTGGCTTTAAGATTTTTTTCTTTTTAAGATATCGAACAGATTGAAATTTATAATTTAACGAAATCTTAAAAATTCGTAAAAATGATTTTTTTTTTTGAATAGGAATCGAGAAAAGAAAGGTGTAGTAAAAATTTGAACAATGCTTGGTAATTTTCTCTTTCGAAAATTTCTCCTTCTCGTTGAAACGATGATTAAAAAAAAAAAAAAAAAAAAAAAAAAAAAAAAAGAACGTTTTCCTTAAATCAATTAAATTGTATCGGACATTAAGGAAAACAGTTGCCAGCAGAAATTTATGATCGAGAAATTCGTACGGTTTCTCGCGTTAAACAGTGGTGATTTAATGGGTTCCATCGTCGGAATCTTATCGACGATCGAATGACAACTGATCTAGATGTGAAACATATTGCGACACGCAACACCTTGTAACAAACACGTTGGCGATATTTCGTGAGCTAAAGGAAGTTAATTAAAAAATACACACACCGCAAGGAGTTGTTATTACGAGAAACGAAACTATTCTCGATCGACAGGTGCGAGCCAGTTGTCTCGCGAGCAACGTCAGTCGGCTCAGTTTAATTAACGGTTAATGGCTACCTTTTATTAACCGTTAAATATAATATAAGTAGGATACGAGTATCCTATTTCAATGGAATACAATGTGTTAACCATGTACTAACGATACAAAATACGAATTGTTAAAAAAAAGAAATAGTGGATTTCGTGATAATCGAATAATAATAAAATGGAGCTATTGAAAAAATTATTCTTGCCAATTTGAATTTTTAATTCGATTAATAACTATTTTTAATTTCTGATATATAAAGGAAATTTGATCTTTTTTATATATAATTTGATATGCATTACTTGTAATAATTAATCTTATTCGTATCTTGTATCGATCGAATGCTTGTTATGCCCTGCTCTTTGTGTCTTATTATTCACGAACGATGCGACCAATTTTGTTATTTACACACACGCGTCTATAATAAAAATTATACTCTTCCTAAAATAATTTACAAATATATTTTTGTATCATTCTATAAATTTGATACAAAAGATTAACATCTTAAATAGCGAAATAATTAATAAAAATACAACGAATAAAGAATAAATGAAGAGAAAGGAAACAATTAGTATCTCTAAAAACAAATACATATCCTTAATGAACATTAAATTTACGATATCATCAAAAGGAAAGACTAACGGAGAACGAACATTCAACTTTCTTTCGAAGAAATAAAATTCCTCCGGATACAATCCTGTACAACGACGGAGTAGGACATTAGTCTGGTAACTTAATTAGAGCGACGCTTTACAAGCTAACGATCTATCCACGCCCACTAGAAACCGGTACAATGAAAATAAGACCGCGGAATAATGTAACAATAAATCACAAATTCACAAAGAAACCGCAAACTATTCCTCAGAATTACCGATTAATCGACCCGACATCATCCCACTTTAATAACCGCATAAGTAACCAAAATCTTTTTAACGCATCGATTTCTTAAAAAAAAAAATAATTTCCTTAAATATGAAAATACTCGGTTAGATATATACAACACTCCAATCGAATAATCTCTCTTGGTAAAATTGAATTTCCAACATTTCGATCTAGAAAACCTTTCAAATTAAAATTTATAAAATCGATAACGTATATAACATCAAATAACAATCGATCCATCCTTACAAATTTCAACATCACCGAATACTATCCTCGAAAACTACAACTCTCCATTTTAAGATCCAACAATACAACGCGTCAATATTCATTTCTAACTAGAGAGAGATACCATCGTAAATATTCCGTAAAAACAACCTCCAATCACATCCCCGTAGTAATAGCAATTTTCCACAAACATCCTCGTTCGATCCTCCTCGAAGCGGGAACACGAGCTCGTGTTCCGTCGGAGGATCCCAACACCACCGACAAAAGGAGGAACGAGAGAAAAATGACTCGGGACGTACGAAAACGGCACGAGAGGAAGAGCTACGTGGTGGACGAGAGAAAAGAGAAGAGGAGAAAAGAAGGAGGAGGGGGGAAAAAAAAAGCCGCAAGCGATGCAGAGGCAGCTCGTCGAACGAGGTACGAAGCCACGTAAAGAGTCTTCGCATAATATGGGTAGCCTGGTATCGGCGGCCTGCTGCCCGATAAGGAGGTTTTCAGATACGATCTACAACCAGGCCGGTTAATTATATATTAATACCTTCGCGTGCAATCCTTGGCTACGTATAGCCGGCATTAAGAAGCCTGAGACCCTTCCGGGGGTGGTTGGTGCAACGTAATGCATGGGAAGAGGAAGCCACTCTTCCAGAAGACTGGCTAGCAAAAAGCTAGCCTCGATAAGGGACTCTCGTTATACGACACGGGTGGGGAACAGTCGTGATTTGATTTCTGGAAAATTAGAATCGAGTGATTAGTATCGTTAGCTCGTTATCACGATTACGTGACGTTGTTGTATTGAAAAGAAAATTGTGTAAAACGATTTTTATTTTTTCGAATCGAAAAGGAAGGAGGAGGAGGAAAACGTTGTAACGCGAATATTATTTTTTAAATTTTTGCTCACAATACTCGAAAGTGTATCCAAATTAATAATTAATCAACGTCTCTCGAAAATGTAACACCTCGACGCCGCGAAGAAATTCAATAAATTCACGGCTACTATCCACCCCGTTCGATGAAGCACCACGTTTCGAACAAAAGAAAATCCATCGTTTCTCTTGTAACGAGGGGAACAACAGCGCCGATCCACTTAACCTTTGATCGATCCACGATTTACTCGCTCGATCGCCGCTCCACCGCCGCTTCTTCCATTAATCCCCCTGTAAATTAGATTTTTAGATGAACCGTGGATGTAATCGGCTCGAAATCCCGAAAATTACGCGTCTGGATAGAAGAGATATGCGGTGCTCCTTAACACGGATGTACGTTATTGAGTGTTAATTTAAAAAAAAAAATCATAATTAGCATGTTCGATGGTTTTTTTCGTAGATGGCGCGATAGATCGCACAGCTCGTGAGATCGTTTTAATTACGGGTTTACCTATATATAATCTAATGGAAATAGAATTATCGTCGTTTCCTTTATCTCTTCCCTTTCCACCCTATATATTTTCTTGCTCCCCTGAAAAGAGCAACTGATACGGGCCTTGCCGCGGATAATTGTTGCACTTCTTGTTAAAATGAAAAATTGTTCGAGAGGAGGAGGAGGAAGTTTCTTTGTTGTTGTAAGACGGTCGAGCGGTTTGTATTTCTGATTCGTTCTTTTGCGTTTCGAGGGCTAGAATTATGTGCACGATGAGATTAAGGCCTCGTTGTTGCGGGATACTCGTTGGTAGCAAGCAACCAAGCCTTATGATTCGTTTGTTCTTATTAAAATAGGTGATTAAAATTCTTTAATTATGTTTCAGCTTGTTGTTCAGTTCCTGGTTCAACGCGCGTAATTTAATATTGATGGTGTATTATTATTTCTCTCTTTCTCCTTTCCTTTCCTTTTCCTATTGGAGATTTATACGCAACGCACGATGGATTTACTGGAATGAATAAAATAGAAAGGATGGTTAAATAATGTAACAGGAAATAAGACAGGATTTATAATAGTGTGTACACATTTATGGGGCAAGGATCGATAAAAATTAATATTACAACGGAATGGAAGAAGCCTGGAAAATATTTTCCTTGCAAATTTCATCAACACATGAAATATATTTACAACTTAATAAACGAGACAACTTTTATATTTGTTTACAGCATCGATCTTTTTTAAAAGATTAATCTTCCCAATTTCAGGATTTTCAACATTCTTAGAAACGTATAAATTCTTTTTAAAATTGCAAGGAATTAAAACGACACCAACGAGCACTCCATAGCACGAGCACGATTATCGATGCTTGAAACAGCATTCGCGAGCCGTAATTTACAAAAATTGAGATCCACGTTCCAAAAAAAAAAAAAAAGGAAAAAGAGAAGAAAGAGATGGAAGAGATGTTGAGGATCGATCGCAATAAATCAATAAAGATCCCTCGGTTGTTGACACTCTCGATTAATTAAAATATCTCTCGTTGATTCGTGTCGCATTGCCGGCGAAACTGTAACGGTTAACGCCAATTAAATTGCATTTCAGCCTGTAGATCGAATTTCGATTGGCAAATACACACGACTCGACGTGCGATCTTTGATCATTCGAGGTGGAAGTTACACGGATAGATAGTGGTAGGGGAAAAAGTGGTGTTAGAAAAAAAGGGTTGGGGAATAATTATTGGAACTGAAAGTGAATGTTATGTTACGCGAAAGGCGATACACCATTATTAAACAAGTAATCGAGTACGTATAATTGCAGTGTCACGATATGGGAAATAGCAATCGAAAAAAAAAAAAGAAAAAAAAGAAAAAAAAGAAAAAGAAAAAAAAAAAGTTAATAATAAGTTTAGAGGCAAACGTTTGCATATTAAAATGAAAATTATTCAATTTTTTCACGAGATCGTTAGAAACTAAGGTAAATGGTAATTTCAATTGAGAATTGAATTCTCGATTCGAGAAACGCGTGTTATATTTTGTATCGAATCGTGCTGCCTTGAATCTATGCAAAGAAGAAAAATTTAATCGAGCAAATTTATAAGTGAATGTTTGCATCGATGCAAATTGAAAATTATTTAAATATCCCGTCTCTTTTGAATTTTTCCATTCAAGACTACACCACAATGTTGTACTCGATCAATAAATGAAATAATATCCAAAGAAAAGACCGCTTCTTGCTTCTACCTTCCACTCATTGTATCTCTCTGTATTTTCATTCTTTCCATTCGAATAATACAATCGTAATTCATCCTCACTTCATTTGAATAACTATCCACGAAACACTAAAAGCGCGCTCGAAAAGAGCGTAAATTGAATAAAACTAACGTTCGCGGTAATATATTGCTTATAATTATACAGATTTCGCCGTGATTAGCCCCGGTTCACGACTCTATCTCCACCTAAATCTAAATTTTCTTTCGCTCGTCCCCTCTCTTATTAAATATTAAACAAACGTCGGAAAATCATTTCTCTCTCTCTCTCTCTCTCTCTCTCTCTCTCTCTCTCTCTCTCTCTTCTTCTCGATCGCCCGAGGGGACGTAATACCAGATAAATTCGATAATCTGGTGGAAGAGGAAGTCGAAGAAATTACGTTTTCCCCTCACGGGCGATGTATAAACAATGTAATGAAGCAACGTGGCTGGTGGATATTTCAGGTAAGAGCGCCATGTAAACAAATTAAGAAGCAGCATCGTGTTAACCCGATTGATCGTGATAAGAAAGCTCGACGCGCATGTTTAATGTTTCTATCTAAGTCTCGATCTTTGGCTAATATTGAAATCGTAGCTCAACAGGGGTCTCGATTCTTTTTTTTTTTTTTTTTTTTTTATTCTTTTTTGTTTAATAATAGGAAAATAGGATAGATACGATGAATATCAGTGATGAATATCGTTTGATTTTATCGCGAGGAATCTACATGTTCGTAAGATTAGATCTATTTGGTAATTGGAGAGAGAAGGAACACGAGGTTGGAAATTACTGGTATGCAATGATATTGATTTGAGAATTATATTGGCGTTTGAACGTTTGGAATTGGTAATTTAATTAAAGAAAATTTTATGCTATTTGCACGTAACTTCTTCTTCTTCTTTTCTTTTTTTTTTTTTTTTTAATTATTAGGAAAATTAAAAGAAGATTATTCATATAAAAATGAAAAAAATAAATTAAATTTTTTTAGCCGTATTTTAATATAATTTCATTCAATATTACTTTAATGATGAAAACAACAGTCATTTAGTAATGTTAAAGGTCAGGAAATTTCTATTATTAGATATTATTACTTAATCAATCGTATGATAATCGAATTTTTAAAGTAAAGATTGATAAGATTTTATACGGGCACCGGTTTTATTTAATTTTCATAATAGGGACTAGCTATTAAAATTTTATTTCAATTATAATAGATAATTTTGTTAATCGTGATCAAAGATTGGTAAAACGATATTTTCATGAATTGCCACGCTCGAAGGGTGGTTAAATTTTATTCGAATCATAATTCGATCAATTATTAAAATCGAAGATCGGTACTATCCTAATCAAGTTTCAATCTAATTAATCGTCACGATCAAAGGCTATTATAATTTTATTCGAACGATAATTAGATCGATCGAATAACGAGTTTAGTTAAATAATTTTTACCTAAGAGATCGGAAAGATACATTTTCTATCGACGTTCGATATAAATCTAAATTAAAGAGTATCTAAATTAAATCTGTGAACAACGATATTCGTAAAACAGGAACGATGAAAGGAGCACACAAATGAAAATTTGTCGAGGAAATCTCGATCTCCAAATAAATTTGGAGATAAAATTAGAATAAAAATGAGATAATATGATATTTTAATTCCTGTATATTTCTATTGTCTCACTGCGGATTATTGATATACGGCAAATTAATTCCAAAAAAGACAAATTTTTAATTATTAAACATTTTTCGACGAATTAATCCACGAAGTAACCAGGGTATATTTAAAAATTTTTAAAATACAGAAAGTCGATAGAAATATATGATCAATTTGCATGTAAATTCCACGTATGCAATAAACATTTCTTCGCTGGCCAATAAATTCTTACGAAATTACAGTGCGCATAAAACAAGAAAATTAAAAGATAAATAAAATTTTACCTGACCCCAATTTTACGAAACGCAAAAAATAAATTCTACTTAAAATAAAATATGTTTCCCGACTCTTCGAGATTGGACACTTCTAATTAAATGCATCACTGATCTCAGAAATACCTATAATCATTTTGATATAATGACTATCTAATTATAGAGAAATATATTTTAGTTATTATATTAAATCTACGATATTTTGTTATAATATTAAAATTAATAATACTTTAATATTACAGTAAGAAATAAGACACAAATAAGAATTGCTTTCTTCCCAAAGTCATCAAAAGTTTCATTCCCCTTAAAATTAAAATCACGTCTATTTCATTAACTTCAACTAAATAAAATTTTCCACATCCCTCTTTCTCTCTTAAATCGTCCTCTCTCTCTTTACAGTTACGCCAAAAGAAAATTCGTAGTAAAATTTCATTCCACGATTTCACGTAAGGAGAGAGGAAAAAAAAAAGGGGGGGAAAAAGAAAAAAGAAAAAAGAAAAAAATCGTACGAGCGAATTATCGTCGAATAAAGTGAAAATGTGTGTTACTACGTGCCAAACCACTTTATCATCCCCTATATTGAGCTTAATAATTAATAATTCGATAGCCGAGCTTATCAACGTGCCCTCCCCTCCTCCCTTCCCCTCCCCTCCCCTGCTTGACTTGCCCGCGATCGTGAAAAGCTCGCGAGGAGGAAAAAATGTGAATTCGCGTGCCGCATGGCCACAGTTAACCACCACCACCACCATGATCCTCTCTCGCCACCCTAATTACTAACCATGGGTTGTTACCCCATGGCGTGTCATTTGCCCGACAACGTATCGTATCAACGTCTTCGCGTGCGATCCACGATTGGCCCGCCACAGACGATTGTTTTAAAGTGTCGAACTCGGCTCGAATCTCTCACATTACCAAACCTTTGCACCGTTTCGTACGATTGTTATTCCTCGAGAAACTATTGTAATTTTAATTCTAGGCTCGAATCGAACGGAGGATTAATATTTATTTTCGATATTCGAATTTTTATTTTCCGTTTATACTTGAGATTTTACTATTAAAGACTATTAAAGCGAAATTTTTTTTTTTTTTTTTTTGGAAATTTTAAATCCGAAATTTGCTAAGAATATCACTCACTTATTTATTACTGATATTGTTTGCAAAATTAATTTCTCTAAATAAAGAAATTTACAATAAACTTCGTCTTCTTTTTTCGATGTCTGAAAAACAATTTTCTTTCAATTCACGATATTTCACAAAATTAAAATTACATTTTTCGTCTCGAATAAAGAAGAAGAAGAAGAAGAAGAAGAAATTTCTTTGAAAACATGATTTAGCATCGTTGTCCCACGCTAACGATGAATTACGCGAATCCACGAACCGAGAAGAATGACGAATACGTAGACCAAGGATTACTTCGAAGATCATAAACTCTCAATGAATTGTATTTCACGGGCTCAATGTGTAACGATCCTTCGATTAATTCAAGCAGTCTAATAAATCCGTGACTTTACGGCTCTGCCTGGCTAGAAAATTCACATTTTCACCGTTTCGATACGATTTATTAGACAATCGACGATAAACGACTTGAGGACGAATTAATACATCGACATATATATATATATATATATGGAAATATCGTCGAAATCATCATCATAACGTCTCACAAAAGTACTTTGTGAATGAATTGTGATGAATTATATGCGAAGATTGAAACGTCATTTTTACTTTAAGAATACACGAATAAATAATAAGAAAGGGGTAAAATAATAATTAAAAAGATTTGTTGGAATATTAACCAGATATTACACACACACACACACACAATATATATATATATGCTGGTAATTAAAATCTATTTTATACGTTATATTCTTAAACCAGGCTTCAATGGATATGCCTGCACCTTTAATAAATATAATATTTTTAATATAATAAAAGGAACGATGATAAATCTATCTAGTCTATGCTATATGAACTGAATAAATCCCACTTGAGATATCGAAGCGAATATCTCTTATTAAATTGATGCTGAAAAATCGGTATTTCTGAAATCTATCGTTTATTAACAAGTTCGACGAATCGAAACGATAATTAAATTGAAATTGATATTTCACGGGAGAAAAATATTAAAAAAAAAAAAAAAATTGCCCCCCTTATCGTGGCAAATGATATCTTTCCTGCCGATACAATTCTCAACAATGGCCCCACTGTTCCCTGCGATCTTCCACCACCACAACCGCCATCTCAATCTAATCTTTTCGAGCATTTTAATTTAATTAGCAGGAAAACATTGTTTCTCCCCAATGGATAGCGCAATGGATAGCCCCTTCCCCCCCCTCCCGATAAATCCCAGGAAATCGGAATTTAATAATTAATTGCACGTACCGAGAGTACGACGTAACGCTTCGCCTACTTGCTCGCGAGATTTAGACGTGGCTTGATAAATGATCGGTGATTCAACATCCGCTCGTTGATACCGTGATAAATAGCGAACAGCTATTAGGCCTCGTTCATGTTCGACACAATCGGGCAAAAATTGCGCGATCTAATGATCCGAGAGAGAGAGAGATCCTTCTCCGTGTGTATGCGTGCGCGCATCATCGGCTGGTTTCTCTCTTATTGACAATGAAAATAGAAAACGAAGACGATTCTGCTTTGGAAGAAACGATCCCCTTTTAAAATTAATTTATATCCTTATGAATTCGAGTAATTCGAATTATTGCTATACACGAATTTTTGCAAAATATCGCAAAATATCGTATCAATGATATTAAACGCGAATCTTCCATTGCAGAGTTATCTTTTATAGAAATTCTGTCTAAGAAGAATCTCGAAAATTAGATGTAATTATGGATCGAAAAGATAAACGATACCTTTATTCCAATCCTCGTCGAATATCCCTTCGTTCCTTTCGCTCCAAGATTTATGGCAATAAGAACTTCACCGATTTAAAAATGAATCCTTCCTTCAAATACAAAAATCAGCAAAATTCGATTCCTCTGCCAGCACGGAGAGACGTGGAGCTTCGACGAGCGTGTTGATTTTCGGAGGACACACGCGCGAGTGAGTTCAACGACGGGTAAGGAAGGTGCGCAGTAGAGCGAGCAATGTTTACACGGGATATAAACACAGAGAAAAACAGTCGATTGGGCAATTCCTGGAATATGATTGTTTTGTCAGTTTAATCCGCGGGATACCCTTTGTTTGGTATTTAAGTTTGCATGATACACTTCATCATAGACGCAAGATCGGTTCTTGCGTTATTACCGTATGTCGCAACGCTTAAGCTACTTCTTCGTGTTTTATTATGAAACGCAAAATTGCTTTCAGCTACGTTCGCGATCTCGGGAAGATAAAAGATCCCGCGATTTCTTTCCTTCCATTTTCCTTCACAATACAGTATTTATAATATCACTGTAACAAATGGAACGATCCATAAACGATATTTTTTTTCCTTTCTTTTCTCGAGAAATTTAAATCCAAGAGAATTATTTCTGCATAACATTTCTCAGAAGATACGATCGAGTCAACTTGGTCCATTTAAAACGAAAGAAACTTACTTTTTGTGAAATTATTTTAAAACAGAAAAAAAAAAAAAAAAGGATATTTCGTTTCTCCACTCTTACGTAATTTTTAATTAAAACTTTCTCGAACATTTTTTTCGAAAATTATAAAAAATATATTTTGTATTATAATTAGAATAAGAATAAAAATTTAATTGAAATTTCCTTTCGTTCTTCTTCTTCTTTTTTTTTTTTTTCTTAATTTAATTCATTATCGAAATTATTCCATCAACTCAAATTTCACAATGTATTATATTCCCCCAATTCTCCAAAAATACGAGGCAATTCCTCGAGATACCGTCTACACGGATCGAAATGAATCGAAATGAAAATCGTATAACCCGGCAAATTTATCGATCGATCGATCGACAAAACTCTCGAATTCAATTTATCGTTAAACGTGAAATGTCGTGATGGTAATTCACGTGGACGTTCGGCCAAGGAGCTACGAGGGATCCGTCGTAAATTTCGTGCTATTAAGTTGCATGCGAGCTCGCTGCGCAATCACGCCGTTGTACACCACGATTTTGCCACTGTGCCGCAATTTAAACGTCATACCACAATTACGATCAAGAAACGTTGAAGCGTTTTAAAAGCTCCTCGACTACGGACTTTCTCGTAACACGTATCAAAAACACGTCGCCGTGTCTCTCGTGAGCGAAACAATTCCAGCGAGTGTTCCATCGAGCTTTGATATCTTTATCAAGCGTATTATTGCGCGCGAAACTTCTTGGAAAACGTGGCCATTAACAGCGGGGACAGTGTTTAAATTTAATTCGAATTTATGGAAAAACGATGCGAACGATCGCGGGAGATTAGGGTGGCGAGGAGTAATTAAAGGAAACTTGGGTGCATCGAGGAATATATGACGCTTAATTTCCTCGATCGATACTTTACGAACAGGCCGCAGGGTCGAAGGTTTTACGCGAATTTTTACCAGTGGGTTCGAAGGGGAAGGTTCGTAATATATTATTATTTAGAGAAGAAAATATACGCGGTCTCGGATACTCGTTTTGCGTGCACGCGAGCCAGCCACGTCTTATCGAATGCTCGTTGAATTTTTCGAAATAAAATTTCTGAATTTCATCGTGTGTCACGGGGGTATAAAATTTTCTAAATAATTTCTGTTCCATGCGCTGGCTCGATGGAACGATGTAGATGTAATTTAGAGCTTTTAAACCTCGTTATCACTTGGTAAACAGGAATAATACGGGATTCATTTCTATGGAAATTTTTCTTATCGATTATTCGATAGCACAAAATAGGTACACCGCGCTGAACAAATAAAAATTTTCGATATTCCGAGCGAGCAAAATTTTAACCGTACAATTTATCACGAGTTGTACAACACCGACGAGAAATAACGCGAATTTGCGTTGAAAAATCCGATAAATATTTCGCAGTGGCCGGAAAAAGCTCGCAGAAATCGACTCGATGCGACAAAACGTCCCGCGAGAAAATAAATCAAAAAGTCGTTCGTCCCCTCATTGCCTCGTCCAGTGAAAAGTAACCGTCAATTTCCCCCCAGGAAATTGAGCTTTTCCCGTTTGCCGTGTGATAATCTAGCCTACATCTAGCTCTGGAATCGCACGTTTCTAACCCTCTCTCGAATCGTCGACCGCTCTTTTTACCGCCGCTCTGTCCGTTAAAAACAATATACTTGGGCCGCGAATCGCTTTAATGACCGGACACCGCGGTCAAATAATCCAGCTGCGCGTATCTTTCGCGCGATTTCTTTGCGATCGAAGGCTTCCATTTCGTTTTGTGGAACGCGAGTTTCTTCGAAGCACAGCTTGAAACAATGGATATTTGTTATTATCGAGCGTTAAAGCTTCGGAGGTGCACTCTATCTACCTTATCTTTATTATGACATATTATGTTTATTACATCCTTGTCTTGTATTCTTATTCTTATTATTATTATTATCTATTTCGTTTCGAATGGTGGAAAGAACAGTTACCTGCCAATTAGATGAAAGTAGTATGGTCGAATTTTCAAAACGTTTTGGGATTCCAAATCATCGCTGAGGGATTAATTAAATTAAATTTCGGACGATCGAAAATTAATCGGTGAATTTTTTCGAAATTCGCTTTAAATAATCTAAAATTTATTCAAAAATAGTTGAATAAATTAAAATCTTGATTAAAATTAAGATTCGAATATCCAAAATTCTTTTAATAAATTTCACAGAATTGCACAGAATTCACGAAACTTCGGTGATGTGTACACTTAACAATTCGGGAGGATAATGTGCCATTACAGTTAACATGTATTGTACACCGACGGGGGTGTGGGTGGCACGAGGGATGAGATGGGAGCTGAAGTAACAGAGAAGCAAGGCAGAAGATAATAAAAGAGATCCTTATCGTCATAGACAATTAGCGAGGCATATAAATACTCGGTTTATTTATAGTCCGTCAGCCGTATCTTTTCCACTGCTTCTTCGAGACGATACCTCGCCTTCCATGTTGGATACTGTCTTTGGTAATACTGGCGTTTAATAGACGCCGCTTTTCTCTCGATTGATCCACGACAATTACGTGAAGAACGGTCGATTAAATTGACGGTGTACGTCAATTTATTTTCCACGCTCGAGATTAATCCCTTTTATCTTTTTTTATCAACAAGACAATTTGTTTGAAAATTACTTTGAAAATTACGATCAATCTATTTTTCTTTTCTGTTATTTAATTTTCTTGTTTAATTAATTTATTATTATTGTATTATGTTTCTTTTCCTTTTTTTTTTTTTTTTTTTTTTTTAGAAAAATCTATCTAGGGTTAAGATAGGTTAGATTTCGCAATGGAATATTAATTGATTTTCCTATTTACATTTGAAAAATAATAAAGTCAATAATATGATTGGAAACGTCATGAGTTTGGAGCACGAGATAAGTTGGAAAGTTGATTAAAATTAATTCTACAAAAAGAAAAATAAATTTCATTAGAATTGCAATAATTCTGATAAGATTTTGATAAGGGAAGGGGATTTTTATTCGTGAAACGAAGCTTCGTAGCAGCTTTATTCAGCTGCTATAAAGGAAAATTGCAAATTTTTACGAGAGACAAGTGTGAAATAAAAAAAAATATCAATGTATCTCGATTAGAAATTATGATTTCAGATATGATTTCGCAATTTGTAAATACCTTATCAACAGGGGATTTCTCAAATTTGTCAATGATAAAGATAATACACAGGATTGGAACGAAGGTAGTTCCAGTCTATCAGAACTATCGATATTCAACGAGATAGAGTCTGATAAGGGGTTGCCGATATCGACCGGTTAAAAAGCGACAGCTAATGAATCTCGCGATTCCAGTTTCAGAATAACATCCGGAATCCGGTAGGGTTTTATCTTATCTCGGGAAAAGATACAGGCTTTCAGATCCTAAATATTATATCCATACCCGTGTTTAATTCGATAGTCGTGTTCTCGAAAAAAAAAAAAAAATCCCTTTCGTACGATGTAAACACTTGATTTCGTAATAATAATAATAATAAAAAAAAAGAAGGAGAATTATTTGCGAACGTTTCTTTTTAACAAATGTGCCGATAATAAATTATTATATAAAGTATTTATCACGGACGATAACCGAGCGTAACGTAAGAATAAAACATGTAAATTAACATTATGCACATTAATAAGTGAAAACAAATCGATATCGAGAAATAAACAACGAGTTTTGCAATGAATTCCAATGGATCTACACTGAATTAAAAAAAAGAAAAAAAATGTTATTACTTAAGATATCAACGAATCTGATCAAGTAAGCAACTTAATTAGCTCGGGGATTGTTGAGAAAAAAAAAAAGTAATCTGACGTTTGACGTTTTATAATTGAAAATAATAATCAATTAGTTAAAAGGAAGGCTAGAGAAAATTTTCGAGTCGAGTAGAACAAGTTGAAAATTTAATTTGATAATTAGAATTTCACAAAAGGTGATGGAGGTTCAGAAATGTTTCTCAAACCAATTAAAATTTGATAACTCGAGTAAAGAAAGAAATCAACAGTTTTTACATTCGTGAAACACATCTGCGCAATTACTAAATTTGAAGATTACGTTAATCTCCACATTTTTTGTCTACAAACAAAAATATATCTCTTCGACATGTCGAAAATCTCTATATTCCTGCATGAAATATCCTGAATACAAAAATATCTATAAAAGTCCAAATACATTCGTTTCGAAAGTAAAATTAACCCACTTGTATCCACGTTTCATCAATCTTATACATACAATAAAAATCTAATTATCTATTACATTTATTTCAAACTTTTTAAATCCATATCTTACAATCTATATTCTATCACGATCCACAAAAGGATATAGTCTTTTCCTCAATGCCAAACCTATCTTCTACGATACTTCATACTCTCAAATCATTCTGTGAGCGCACAAATATGATCTACAATCGTAAACTAAAATTCCAAAACCGTTCGTCCCATCCAACTTGCATCCAAACTCATAGATCGTTCATAGATTCGCCACGATTCACGAGAGAGAATCGTGAGAAAAATCGTGTGGAAGGATAGAAAGGTCACGTGGCTGGTTGCCTAGCACAGAGACTGGTAACGCCATCTCGAGGAATTCGATCTCGAAGGCCGAGGATGATTCAATTTGTCGGTCGCTCTCTCGCGTTTCTTGGGGGCCCGTGGCGAGATTCACGTTTCCACACGCAAACCACGCTCTCGAAAATTAACTCGTGACCCAACCGCGTCGTTTCAACATCACTGGTAGTAGTGGTAAGTAACACCCAGTGCCCAGCGTTGCTGATACAGAGGAAGAGGAAGAGGGAGAAGGGAAGGAGGGGGATAGGAAGAGAGAGAGAGAGAGAGAGAGAGAAAGAAGGTAGAAAATGAAGAGATCCCTAAGCGCTAAGACGAAGGAGGAGAAAAGCTTGGAATAGGGGATAAAACGAAAGGAGAACGAGCAAAGAGTAAAGAGGGATGGATAGAGAGATGGGAAGAGAGGGATAGAAAGAAAAGAAGTTTTGAAAAGGGACTAACGACCGGCAGTTAACGACGGCTCTGAAATTGCTGGTTGCCCGCTGCATCCTCCACGGCCGACCTGGCCGAGAATTATTAAACTGTAGTTTAGTTTAAATTAAGTTATTACCCCGGAGAACCGTCCCCGGCTTCGTTTTCTCCCTTTTTCTACACGACTATGACCCCTTCGACACCCCCCCAACTCTGTTACGGGGGAGTGAAACACGCGTTTTTCTCTTACGTACGATCGCCAGGATTCTTCTCTATCGTCGAACAGGGGCCATTATCGCTTTTCCATTTCAACTTTCGTCGAATGGAAGGATCCTGGAAGGGATCGTGAACGACTGAGAAATTTGTAAGGATGTGTATGTGTGGGTATTTTTATTCTCTTTATAAATCGTCGAGGAAATAAGAAGAATACCGAGCGAAGTGTTTTTTTTTTTTTTTTTTTTTTCTCTATGCGTTTGAGATTTTTTTGAGAAAGTTTGGTTTTTCTTTTAAACAATCTTCGTAGAGATCACGAATAATTGAAAATGGAATGAAGTGTGTATAAAATGTTTTTATAGATATTGAGGAACGAGGTGATTTTTTTATTATTATTATTATTATTATTATTATTATTATTATTATTATTATTTTTGTTGAAAGTTGATTGAGATTTTGAGAAAGTTTTTTTCCTTCCTGATAGGAGAATAAAAATATAGTAATATAATGCTATAACAAGTATAAAGACGAGACAGATATATTTTTTCGTAAAGTTTCGTATTTTTAAACGAATTTTTAAAAATTTCGAATTTCTCGAAATGAATAAATAAATTTTTTTTTTATTAAAAAATAAAAAAATTAATTCGAACCAACGCCCATATATTTATATCCAATACCATCGCAAAAGGTTAATAAGTTGAAGGAATGTCGCTTCTTATTTCACGGCATCCAAATGACTTCGGCTTCTTTTCAGAAGCGGTTATCGTTGGGCATCCTGTCATTATTTTACGATTAGACGAAACGAACGGACTAGCATTAGGCGGGTTGACACAAAAACCACTGATTTGTCGAGCTGGATGAAAGTGATGGGGAAGATGAATCGATGGAAGCACGATAGGACATATATATATATATAAGAAAAAAAAAAAAAAGAAACTTGGAATTAACGATCCTCGGTTGAGATCGCTTACGGAAGCTCGAATAAATCACATTATCAACATGTCTCTGCGTTACGTCTCAATCTGTGATCCATCATCGTAAACGTGCAAGGTTTTAAACTAACAGCGCAGCATGATAACTCGTTCCTCTCTATCTTAAACATCGGGGAAAAAAAAAAAAAAAAAAAAACATTGCAAAATAGCAATTTTACGTATCACGTATCTTCAATGAACAAATTTTAATTTCCAACCAACTCTTTTTCTTTCCCCTCTTTCTTGAAATTCGAAGAACAAAATAAAGATTATTAAAACGAATCGTTAAAATTCACTTCAATTGTTTGGGATGGAATGATAATTATCTAATAATAGAACAATACGCGTGTCCCAAAATGACTTATAAAATTAAACAAAAAAAAAAAAAAAAAAAAAAAAAAGAAATTTCATTCAAAATCCCACAATATCCATCCATACTCTCACTTTTAAAAAATTACAAGATAAAACACCTTCATTTTTACCACACTTTTCCAATTCCTTCCAAAACTTACTTTGCATCAATCGAACCTTTTGGGAAAAATTTTAAGCAGGATAAAAAGAAACCAGAGCTTCCAAAATAATAACGATGGACGCGCGAAATAAGAAAATCTCCCCCCCCCCCCGAAATTAAATTCGAAAGCAAAATTCGAAGCGTCATCAATCATGGGGAGCAACGGAGAAGGAGCAGAAATTCAACTCGGTCAGAAATTAACGCGATACAGATCGGCGCTCGCTCGTTCCCGCTTTCATCGTCGGCATGAGAGGACTTCATCTGGCGAGGGTTTCGCCTCGGTGTCGCGAACCGGTCATTATTCACGCGTTTCCACGTAATCTGCTCGCAGCGGATCGTGCAATTTCCACGAACGCGGCCGTGGATCGAGCGATCAAGACGGATCGCCGCGATTTAGAAGCCGGCCCGAGGAGCAAACACCGGATAGGCGTGTACCGACGGCAAAAGGGCAACGATTTCTCCTTTCCTGCTCTAACGATCGCGAGAGAGAGAGAGAGAGAGAGGGAGAGGGAGAGGGAGAGAGAAGGAAAAAGTTTAACGATCGTGTAAAGCGTACGCACGCGACTACGTGCGAGCATCCTATCGCTGGACAATTATGTAAACGAGACTTTTCTTCGGCCCTTTTCGCCTTCTGGAGTACGTGTTAGGGAAATTGCTCCGCGTTTCTTCGAAATGAGAGGTGTGCGCGCGCGCGCGCGTTGCTCTTCGTGCGATTAATGAAGATGTTGGGAAGACGTTTGATCGGAGGGGTCGATACGTATTCCTCGAATTTGATTACGATAATTGAATGAATATATATATTATATTATATTATTCTATATCAAGTGAATTGTGAACCAATTTTTTAAACAAGAAGAAGAATTTCTTTCTTTCGTAAAAATACTCCACATATTTCACACCAACATTCCCGTCTCTTCGACAAATTCCACCGGTGTGGGCAGAATCCTATGCACTTCTGCGTGCATTATTACTTTTAATAAATTGTTATTTTATTCGCAACTTTCTAAACTAGTTTTCATAAGAAACCACTACAACTTTTTCCACTTAAGAAAAAAGAAGAGGAAGAAGAAGGAAAGAAATAAACGAATCAAAATTAACGTCAACGCCCAAAAGCGTCGTAATCGCGCCGCCCCGCAAATTTCTCCAAACTCGCGCAATTAAGGTGAACAAACTCGGACACGCTCCAATTAACTGCAACATCCCTTCGAACAAACCAGAAACGTGTTTGTCCAAAACCCAAAAGCGAATTAGAAGCCAGAAGAACGGCGCAACCCCCGATAACGAGCAAACTTTAACCCCTGGACCTTAACCGATTCAACGTTCCAACCAACGACGATGCCCTGTATGACCTCGTCACACCATTGTGCAACGTTCCTGTACGCGGGGGCGCTTCATTCCACTCTTTTCGACCGCTTTCTCACCGGTTTGTCCGCATTTTATCCCGAATATTAATTAGCCGCTTGTCACTGGCCGAACCGTGCATCCTCCCACCGTTAATTTCCTATAATGTATATTTGGCGTAATTAGCTCGAGGGACGCTCGAGGGCGCCGCTAATAAAGAGGAAATTATTGGATTCCATCGGATCCGATTCGGATAAACGGTCCCTTCGATCGCTTCGTTTAACCGTGCGATTGATCCCTGTTTTCCATGGTAAAATTAGCCTCCTCCTCTTGGCCAACTTGTGTTGGAAAGAGGGAGAGGAAAAATATTTCGCGGGAATTTTTTTTCTTAATCGGGTTTAAAACGAGAGAGAGGGGGGGGGGAGGGGAATGATAATTTGTTTGTTCGATTAAAACTTTTTATATAGAGAGAATATAACGCGTTCTGTAACACGTGAACACGGCTTGTCTTTATTACTTTCCCGATGCGAGGGAAGTAATTAAGAGGATTGATACGATACGCCAATTGAACGTGAAAATATCAATATTCGTTTTGCATGCGGAGAGATTTGGGGATGCGTGTTTCTTAATAAAACAGAACGAATTTTTTTATCGCGTTAATATTTTTTTGTCGAACGGGAATATGGTCGAGACCATATTTACAAGTTAACGTTAAACGTTATTATAAAAAAGAGGTTGTTGTTAATATTTATTTCGATACTTTAGATAAACGCGAAACGTACTTTTCAAACGTTGTTTCGTTTTAACAGGAATTATTTCAAATGAACGGATTACAAAAAAAGAAAGAAAGAAAGAAAGAAAGAAAGAAAGAAAGATTCTCCAAATGAGAATTTCTCTTCGATTTCTCCTCTGTTCCTTTCATTTTGTTCATTTCGATTTAATACCGAAAACTTTAATATATTAAGATATTTCCGGATCGAATCATTAATCAGAAAACAATCTTAACGATTCAGATTTTAATTATAATTGTAATTACAACGGATCGCGGCATGTCGCGGGAATAAATGGGGGGGAAAAAAAAAGGAGGAAAGAAGGAAAGGGAGGAAGAAGGAAAGAAAATAGAGAGAATTTACAGAAACAATTTGCGCAATTTTTCGCACGTTCTATCTCGCGTGCTTGTTAAACGGCGACTAAATGGCACGGTTTAAATAGATTAGGCGCGATCTGGGAGGGTCAACTATGAAAAGATTGATTTAGAATCGTGGTTTTCAGAAACGATTCTAAACACGTTTTATTTCGAGACGATGGCTCGGATCCATCGTCACGGGATGTTAGCTAAGAGAATTTAGGTAGCCGATGTATTCGAATCCGAATGGAATTTTTTAATTATAAATGGAATATAATACCCACGAATATGTATGCTACGAAGTTCGAAAGTTGTCTATTTTTCACTGCCCGGAGGAACAGGATGTGTATTTTAATTAAAAAATTATGGATGAAGCGATCTAGTAGTGATTTTATCATTTTCTCAAATTGAAGGAGAATCAATTTAATCCTGAATATTTTTTCTATTCAGTTAATTTATATTTTAAACAATATTGAAAGAAGATTTTTTTTTTTTTTTTTTTTTTTTTAGTAAGTAAATTCGAGTGTTTTAATTTAAAGATTTAATAAAAAGATGATAAATAGATGTTTCTAATGATTAATCAACATTATTAGGAACATTATTATATGGAGGATGATGATAATAATGTTCATATAAATATTCATACAATCGAATAATCTAATTAACAGAGCTAATTTTGTTATATAAGTAATGATGTATATTATATTTGATATTTCATATATTATTTCACGTTATAAATATTGAAATGTTGCGAGTATTATAATTATCAAGATGTTACAAGGTATATTGAAATTTTAATAAGTTTTTATTAATTCGGATTGATGATTTATTTCACGACAATTAACAAGTTTGTATAATAAACTGTGTAAATTTTAAAAGTTAAAAACTCGCGTAACCATTTGATTTAATACAAAATTGTAAAAATAATATGAAATAAAAGTCTGTAAATCACAAAAAAAAGAAAAAACTTCGACTCGTTAATTCATTAATATTATTGAGTATTAAAAATATACAAATTCAGAATATATTTCAACAACATTTCGAGATAAGAAAATAGATAATAAAGCCTGGAGATAACGATATCTGAGAAACATAAAAATATTCTCAAATAACAAGAATCGTAAATCTAGAATTGCGAAGGTGGGCTGTTCTTTAAATAGAATAATCACAAACTTATTACCAACAACGTGATAAAACTTCAATAACCTTCAATAAACTTCTAAAAGAATCTAATTTCACGACGATGTTTTTAACGAGATAAATAACTGTTCCGTAATAATATACCGAGAAAATAAATAATATATGAAAAATCAAAAATACACCACTATATACCACATCTACTGAAATTACTTGAAACCGTTCAAAGAGGAGAGAAAAAAAAATAAAAATAAAAATAAAATAAAAATAAAAATAAAAATAAAAATAAAATAAAATAAAATAAATAAAAATAACATATTTAATTTTAAGTTTATCAAACAGTGGCCCATCAAAGAAACCAGTCTTCAATTACAATTCCACGAAAACCGATCAATTTCCTCGAGCTATCCTTATTACTAAAATAACTCAATAACTCGAGACGGTGGACTATAATCAGTTCACAATAATTACTCGTCGTGAACAGTCCCTCGGAATTAATTGGTCGTAGGAGATCGAATACGAAAATTTCACGTAATTTCCCGTCAAAATGGAATAAAACACGGTAAGGGAACGTTAAAATAAAACCGGCGGTGAAAAACAATAAAACCACCAGCCGATTATCGACGTCCGAACTTCGATTACTCCCCCGTCTAATTAAATGGGAGACCGTGCCTCCGAGATATCTTTTCCAGTTTCTTGCCGGTTACTTTCTCGTCTATTATACCTTTTTATCAATTATCAACGAATTATTAAAGAGATATCTTTAATAATATTCACCGGAGAAAATAATGGGGGGATAGTCTGAGAAATTATATCTCGACGTTGCGCTATATAGCTATTATTCCCTTTTCTTGATATATATATTTTTTTTTATACCGGATAATTAATTCGAATAATGAAAAAAATTTAAGAAAGAACTCATGGATTAAATATCGTTATTGTTAATGAAAGACAGGTCGCATCCAGCATTCCCTAATCAATTTGCAACGAATGGCCATTCGATCGACTCGTTCCCTAATCGTTCAAAATTGATTGCAATGACCAATAAATTAGCTGGAAACGAGATGCTCGTTCGAGATGGTTTCAAAGGTTGGGAAAGAAGAGGATGAAAAGAAAGCGAGACACCTCGCGGTGCTGATCTCTCACGGCTGTCAGACGTGACACGTTTATCTTAAACAGCGTTACGTTCAACACTCGAGGAACTCATTAGTTAGGTTGCGCACATGCAGTTCGCGTTTTACGTTCACGCTTGCCTACGTTCGTTGGCCCATTAGCAAAATTAGAAAGAGAATATTATTTTAAACGCGCCGCGTGCTGTGAAAACGCTCGAAAGAATTGCGAGTTTCGAACCGCTCCTCTTTGTCCTCCCTCTTTTTTCTTCCCTTCTCCATCGTTTTCCAAATATCTTCATCTTGTGAAATTTTCTCTTTCTCTTCTCTTAATTTATTAACAATCCTCGCGAATGAATGTTTGAAAGAACATTGGCGAGTTTAAAACTCTTTCAACTTTTTCTTAATCTAATACAGTTTCTCCGCAAATTGGTTTTAAGAATTACAGATCGATGGAATTATTGCAGAAATCGACGAATCAATTAGCGGTTCTAATTGAACAGCTGTTTACTTATCGAAACTATATTTTCAGATTTTTAGAATGATTGAAGATATCGGTAAAACGATCATTTTTCAGAAGAACGTGGAAAAATATTATACAAATATTATTCGCCATTCAAATTGATAAGCATACAAGACTCGATAACGAAAACATTATATTTCACGGAAAGGGAAAGAAAACAAAAAAAAAAAAAAAAAAAGGAGGAGGAAAAAAATAAAATCATCGAGAATTCACGCGAATAACCCGGAATATCGCGTGAACTTTAACAACAAAATTACCATCGAAAAAAAACCGAACAGTTTGTTTTCGAACGAAGCTGACGCTCGTAAATCTTCGATGATTCGATCATAATATTCTGGAACGACGAGTCATCCGCCATCGATAAATAAAAACAGAAATCATTGCCAAGAATATGGTCAAGATCGCCACGGTTCTACGCAAGTTTCCAACGAAACGGAACCGGGGGAGGGAAAAAAAAAAAAAAAAAGTTTTGAGGGAGAAAGATGGAAAAGTGGAGAGAGAGAGGGAGAGAGAAAGAGAGAGAGAGAGTTAAGTGGCGCTCCCTTCGAGGTATAAACAAGCGTTAGGGACATGAATGGGATCACGTAAAAAACAGATTTCCACCCTCGATCTCGTACACGAAACGTGATTTCAGGCCGTCAACTTGGAAGGAAGGGTGGAAAAAGGGCGTTGCGGATTGGGGCTAACCCTGTAAGCGATCCCAGGGGCTCGTCAGGAACGATCTTATGATTGACCGTGTTACGACACTCCCTATAGACCATTTTCCGAACGTATCCTGGAAATACGTTCGAACTGGAGGCCGATACACGGAGGAAGAAGCGCGCGTGCGGCTCGAGATTCGATTCGAATGGGCTATTTGGGGTGTTTGGGGTGGCCGGGATTGAACTGTGATCGAGAATGTCCGATTGTATAATCCTCCTCGTTTCGCGTTGTGAACACATTGATGATGAACTTTTGATTATTTGTTAATTAAGTGAAAGGTAAATCTCTTTATTTATTTACTTATTTCAGAATTTTTTCTTAAATTAGAATGCATACAAGATGCAAAAAGATTTCAAAGAAGACATTTTTATTATTTAATTTCTCCTCTTGTAAACTTATAAAAAATTTTTAAGGTATGGACGAGTGTCAGTCAATTTATTCGAAAATTGATAATAGAAATTTTTTTCCATAAGCCAGCGAATGATTTTGGTTCTGAAAGGCTCAAAGAGGAAGTTAATCATAAGATTTCACATTTTTATGGATAACGTTGTCATAATTTTTATAATGTTCGTATTAATTAATGTCGCAATTATTAATTTTTTTAATAATTCCCGTTTAACACGTTTGGTCGGTAAAACCTATTTCTTTCTAGGAATTACTATACTTAAAATTTTACACTAACTTCTTGTCGATTTAAAGAAACTTGCGAAATTCATATATTCCCAATAGCCGAAAAATAATGCATCAGTCGAAGAGCGTTTTTTTTTTTTTTTTTTTTTTTTTTTTTTTAATTATATCGGAAATATCATTGCAACTAAGCTGGAAACGCGAAACTGGTTCCATATCACGTTTATTAAAATATTAACGCGAGACATTCCGGCGCATTTACTTATTATAAATAATCCGGCTTATGATAATCACTTCGCTACGCCTGACTCACTAGACGCTTAACAATAATGTTTATGCCGCTGTGCAAAATGATAACCGAGTTACACTTCGTGAAATATAACAACCACGTACGATTCCATCTCGTAATAGATGAAATTATTTCTCGAGCCCCTATTAAAATTTTAAACCACGCATCGTATGCATTAATAACGCGGAGGGGAAAAAGTACGAGAAACAAGTTGATTCGATATAACCAAGTGGAGTGAAAAATTTATTTTTTCAGTAAAAAAAAAATTTTAACCAAATTGAAGATAATTTTCTCCTAATACGGAACAATTATTTACCGCAAAAAAAAAAAACATCGAAATTTAAAGTAATTTTTTTTCATAAAAGCAAATATCATCCGTTGAGATTCGAGAGGAGATTATTAGACAATTAATTGAATTTTTCCTTCGTAAACCCGTTCGACATTTTATCAAATATGCGAGGAAGCCAGTTTCTAATCTATTTTAATATAGCCAAGATTAGAAGCACGGAGTAACAGTTTAATTTTCCTAGTTAAATCGAGCAATAAACTATCGAGCAATCTGCAGATTCCCTATCTTATTTGCCTCAAAATTGCAGCTTATCGTAGCATAAGTATGCAAACTATCGTTAGTTAAGGAAACCTGGCAATGAATTCGAAATTGAGTTTCAATTTAGTCCAAAAGTGGATCGGATACCTCTCTCTCTTTCTCTCTCTCTTAACTCATTATTCCACTTTTTCCCTCCGATGAAACGGTTTTAAAAACCGACCGATGTAATAAATCGACACGTATCTTCTGCATAAATACTATAAATACACCCTTAGAAAAACGACCAAAGAGAAACGAACGAAATTAAAACAATCTCGTAACGTGCATCTCTAAAATATACCAAACTATCTAGAAAAGTAAAAAAAAAAAAAAAAAAAACACGATACGAGAACAGAAAGATCGATTTCCATTTCATCCCCGATAATTACCTGATCTCAAACGAACAGAGTCATTAATTCGATTAATCTAAGAAAATTCTAACAAAGAAAAAACACCTACGAATCAAAACACCGACAAACAAACGTCATCTGCCGCGCTCATTATTCCAAACACTTTGGCTACAACGTTCGTAATAAACTCTGTAATAAAAAGAGAAAGAAAAAGAAAAGGAAAAACAGAAGAAGAAGAAGAAGAGGAGGAGGAGGAGGAGGAAAAATAAAGGCCACTTACCTTTCTTCTCGTCATCCTCGTCGGCGTGATCGGCACCGTGATGAAGATGATGGGCGGTCGGATGGTGGCTAGTTATCGCCGGCACCAGGGGGTGGTTCCCCAGTGCCGGATGCGGATGATGAGGATGATGATGACTGAGGAACCTGACAGCGGCAGCCGCCGCCTGATGCTGGGCCTGCATCGTCTGTTGTACCTGGCTTTGTACCTGGCCGAGGACCGGATGATGGGGTGGCCATCCTGCCAGGTGGAACGGAAACACGGGTGTCGCCCTCTGGAACAGCCTGGCCGGTGTCAGCAGGGAACCACCGGAACCGGCGGAACCGCTACCAGGAGGCAGTGGGAAGGACAGACCACCTCCTGGCTCCAGGACCATGTTTGGTACCAACGTGGCGACTGTTTCTCTCTCCACTGGAGAGATCTCACTTATTTTGCATCTATATCCTTCCGAGCTCGATGACGCACTACGAGCGACGAGGCCGCGCTTCCATCAGCTTCATATGAACTGGCGAATGTTGTGAAGTTTTTCTTGGAACGCTCGAAGGCCCGAGAGATATTATTGTTGTTAAATTTTTGTCGAGTATAGACTGTTGGAGATGCTTCGTTTGTTTACATTTTATATACACGAGAGATTTGATGTTGGAATAAATGTAGATTTTAAAGATTGCGATACGTGGATAAAATGGTGTTCATATTTGTCGGTGATCAATGGTTGGCGAAGATGTGAAGACGATTGTGTTAACGTGTGTTGTGGCAAGTCGACAGCCGTCGGGAAGCGTGCTTAGAGAATCCTGTCTATCTGTGATAACCAAGTCTTTTTCGCTTTTTCAAAAGATCCTTCGACGGAAGGATTTTAACGAATTTTCTGCTCTTTCGCTATATTTAATCTCAATTCTTCAGTCTTTTACTCGTTTCTTCCTTTTATCAAAGTCCTCGATAAATTTCACAACAACAATCTTAAATTCCACGAAACGATTAAAACTGTCCGTTTATTCGAGCAATATTTCGAGTCAATATTCGTCAACACGAATCTCGACAATCCTCTCGGCCCTTTCTCCGTCACGATTTCCCGACAATTATCACTCATATCAGTCACTGAAAACAATTTCTTCGAAAAATCAGGTTATAACCCCATCAGTCTAAGAACCTGTCCAATCCTCGTCCCGAATGTTCATCTTCCCTCAACGCACCGAACTTATAAGAGTCACCAAGTGAAACCGGATCATCTCGGTAAAAACACACTCGGTCAAACAAAATATCACTGGAGTCAGAGAGATGACACTTGTTAAAGACAACGGCTGGACAATGCGATCGCACCTGAGGTTACGCAATTGGCCGGCCACGAAAACACTGATCAGCTGACGAGATTAGAGTCACCAAAAAAGGGGTGTTTCGGCGGGGTGCGTGGTTCGAATTCGGCCAATTCGCGCGACGAGCGGATTCCAGGGATTCCTCGGCCTGGCAAGGACCTGTTAGTGTGTTTAGGACCACTACGGCACGAGCCAACGGCACAGCACTATCTGGCTGCCGAGCGAAGTCAACGGCTCCCCTCTGTCTATGGATTTGAAACTGGTTTGGATCGCCACCCAGAGGCGCCCGATTGGCCGGCCGGATAGCGGGTTCACGGGTGCCACTCCGTTCCCGGCCAATGGGGACGGATGGATTACGAGGCGAACTCCGCCTCGTGCACGGTTTTTTTGCCCTGGAATTGAATCGACGCCCCTTCCTCCCGGTAATAGGCACCCTGGTGGGGATGAATCAATTGGTGGCTGCCCTGAAACCAGCCGCAAGATGGCTCCTCCCTTCCCCACTGCGTTCGGGGAAACCACCCCTGGCTCGAGAAGCCTGGCCAACAGCTTCGACCTTAGCCTCCAATTCCGCCAGATACACTCTTCCTCGAAGCTAGAAATTTTCTTCTCCGGGAAAAATCGTCCTCCATATTTCCTCCTCTTATTTTCCTTTCCTCCTTCGCTTATTTTTTTCTCTCTTTCATTCTATTTGTTTATATTTATCTATTTTTTTGTAAATATGCACTTACACATACATATTTTCTCCGCGCTCGAGGAAAATTTTATTATGGGACGGGATAAATAAATAAATAAATAAATAAATTTTTTTAGATCGGAACGAAGAGTTAAGTGGGAGATGCTTTCGAAGATGGAAAGTATAACGGAAAGAAACCGTCGACCAACGTTGTCCATCTTCGATGGAACGAGGCCGACAACGTTTCCCTTTCTTCGCGATCGTTTCTCCCGACGATTGTTGTGCCTCCACCACTTCTCCCCCCACCACCCCACCAGAGGCGTATCTTCCACCCCTCCAGCCCTCGAGGGCACGATCCTCTTTTAATAAGAGGAGCTCAGAGCTCGGAGGCGTTAAGTAATTACATCTATTCTCTTCTGGGGAGGAAATTACCTGCGCCTCGGGGTGGGAAAAATTAGGAAATTAAAATTAACCCCCGCCACCTGGCTCGTCGTGTCGCTTCTCCCTCCACCCTGCCGCCACGCTGTTCGCCATTTCTGTTCCCGTGTGTTCTCTCTCTTCCACGGCTCGCGGTGGAACTCTCGCCGGATGGAACTCTTCGTTCTCTCGAATTTAGGAGGAGCCGGCGGCCATTACCGCTTACGTAATCTTTTTACAGCGGCGGCACCTTGTTAAGCAAAGTTATTTAACGTCGGGACGAAAGGATGGCTCTCGGTTTTGGCCCCCGCTTCCTCGTCTATGCGGAGGAGCGCGTTTGTCTTTCAATCAAATGGAAAAATTTGAATTTTCCTCTCGATATTTCATCGAGATCGAACTCGATCGTTATCGCGCAGTATTTTTCTCAATCGTTTCCTTACGCGGAAATTTTTCAACAGATCGATTTTTCGTCGAGTGTATTTCACAAATTATCGCTGCAAACTTGTTCACTCGCACTCGCGATTTATCTTAATATTTATTTCTTCGTTCCTATTCTCGCGTGTAATAAATTTCTAAATAAAAAATTCACTCTTGGTCTTCGTTTCGATCCCCTTCTCCGTTCCCTCTCTATTTCCATGGAAAAGTAAAAAATCTCTCTCCGTGTTAACCGCTAATCCATCCGTTTCTCAAACCGCGTTCCCCGAAACTTGGTGGAACAGTGGCGCGCAGTGGTAGTCGGCGGTACGGAGAAACTGGCGAGTTCCTAATTTACACAGCCGCCACATTCTCCGAAGCCCTTTTGGCCGGGACTCCTGAGTGCCGTCGGAACTTTGCCGACGATTAAAACGCTTTAGTAATTAACTGGGTCTCCTCACCTTCCCTGGTAACAGTTACCAAACCCACCATCACACGCTCCTTCCGCCAACCAGTGCCATCGAGGCACCGTCTCTCCCTCTCTCTTTCTCTACCGCCTCTAATTCTCCCTCTTCTTACAACTCGCCTCTTCTTCTCACCCTGTTCCACCCTCTTTCGCGCCACTTCTGGCCCGGTGGCGCATATTTAGGGATCGTCGGTCGACGAAGGTTGCCCTGGCAACGACAGAGAGGGTTTCTCGACGGTGGTTGCCCTGGCAACCCTCGCTCACTCCGCTCCTTCATCTTCCCTCCGGAAGCCGGCTTCACCACCACCACAAGGGTGGATTCAATTCGTGAGAGCGGGAACGAATCGACTGTTGGCGAGGTGGGTGGATGGATGGGTGGGTGGGTGGGTGGACGTAGGCCGGGGAGGAGGAGTAGGAGAGGAGGGAGGAGGGAAAAGATGCCGCACGTTCGGTGATTGTATTTGATAGCCTGACCGTGGACGTGGGGAAAACGAAGATCCGACCTTGATTAAAGCGGAGCCCGCTGGATTCTTTTCGGTTTCACGGGATCTGGCGTTTCTGGCGTAGGTGGTGAAAATGGCTGGGGAGAATTTAATATTTGGGAAAATATTCCGGTTCGTTTTCTTTTTTTTTCTCTCTTCTCCTTCTCGGCTGGATGATGAGTTTGCGCGAGAACAGAGTGAACTTGATTTGGAAGTGAAGGGGGTGATTTTTAATTATTTGGTGAATATTATTTTGTTGAAATTGGAGGAAATTAAGAGTTTGGATTGGGTTTAAAGTTTCGTGGAAAGTTTGAACAAATGGATTTCGATGGACGAGATGGTTTTTAGTTAATTTTTCAATGGATATTGAAAATACTATTTTGAAAGGATTGATCAATTTCGTTGAGTAATGTTAATTAAGAGGGTTTAATACGAAAATATTACCTGATCGTTGCTTATGTTCATTGCTTCGAGTGTTGAAGATTAACAAATACAGAATGTTTCTAAGTAGGCCATAGAAATCAAAATAAATAAATAATTAACGAAATACAGAATTTATGTGAGTAATTGTAAAGTATTCTTCATTTTCTCCACTTGCAGTAATAGAATAATGTGTTAATGATTTTGAAGATGATTTATGCCTTTAACCTACATTGTTAATTAAATTTTTTCATTTCTATGAAAGTTCCGTTCGGCATAATTGTGAAAAATAAGTAAAAGATTATCTATCCAATTTATCTTAAAACTACTTAAATCTCGAAACGAAACTAATATCAATAATTCAAGTGAAAGATACATTTCACTCTTCAAAGAACAAATGTGTTAATGTTCCTAATCCAAATAATAAACCGAAATACTAAAATATAAATTAATCACAATTTATTTAACCCTGTCATCGTTTAGAAAAGAAAACCAATGATCATCAATCACCAATAGTAATTTTATGACCTGAAAAATAATGAAAACAAAAAAAAAAAAACAAATTTGTCGTTCTTTCCATTATATATATATAAGGGTTTTACTTATTTTTGGCGAATACAAAAAATACAATTCACGTATGCGTAATAGAAAATTAAAGAACAACGTCTACTACACGTACGTGTTGCTGATCCCTGAGGAATAACCGAGCTTACGTGTATGATACCAACGAATATGATAAATTTCACGGACAATTTCGAAACAACTACGAAAAATTCGAAAAGATCGAGCAAGAATCAAAAAAGATATAAAAAAAAAAAAGTGAAGAATCCTAATAGTGTAATCGCAACTTGGAAACTAAAACTATACAATACAAGTTATTTCAACATATTAATTACAATTTAAAATCAATATAATATTAAAAGTAGAGAATATAATAATAAAAATATATAAGAAAAAGTTATTATGAAAAATATTAAATATCAATTTATAAACTACGAACTCTGAATTAATGTTGAAAAAAATTCCAAGATATTCTATCCTCGAAATTACCAAATTAAGATAATATCGAATAATATAATTATTATTAATACTCGATACATTCGATCAAATTCTAAATTATTCCCCTTTTCAAAAAAAATTTTCACGATATTATAATTCCATTCCCAAAACATTTCCATCGATCAAGAGTTAAATAATGCGAGGAAAGGAAATTACAACGAAAAGGAAAATTATGTCGGACCAGACGATTTTTATCGAGCCAATAAAAACGGGTGCGCGTCGTTCTCGGTTTCTGTAATAAAGAAAAACGGCGGTGGCGACGGGTCGAATTTCCCTGACGTCGCGTGAAAATTCCCCGCTACTCGCGGACGTTCGTTTATGAAAAATTGATCGGGCCACGATATCTCACGTTTAGGCGGAATCCGTTGAAGGAAAGCAGGACACGCGCCGCTCGTCCATCAAAAAACCGCGCCGCGGGTGGTAGCGTGGTTTAATATAAAACTTAAATAACGATACAGCGCCGCCATGACGAAAATGGGAAATAATCTTATGAATAAGTTCTTCCCAGAGGGGTGATTCGCGGCCCCCGACGACGGTTCCAGAGAACCGTGGCAAATTTTAGTACAGCCTGCGCCATCTTACGAATTATCTCGTTCCAATGATTGATTTTGATTGCCCTCGCTTCGGTTTGCAAATTTTTTTCCTTCGATCAGGATGATAACGGGAGAGAAATGCGAATCTCGAATTCGCAAAATTTTGTCCCTGCATAGGGTGATTATTGAAAATATAATGTCGAGCGTATAACTTGGCATTTCTATCTGTTTTGTAGGGAAAGTAATATCCTTTTTTTTTAATTATATTACTGTTATTAAACGGTAGTATTAGTTTTTGTGAAAAAAAAAAAAAAGATAGACGCGTTAAGGAGAGAATTAAGTATCACGCGAGGAGTGATAAAAGGAATTTTAATTGAAACTTAGAGGTTAGAAATATATTTAAATTTTCGTGTTTAAAAAAGAAAAAAAAAATGGGGATCAATATGAATTTTACGACCATTTTAATTATTATTGGGCAATTTATTAAAAGTAACGTGCCCACTATAGTGTATTGAAAGAGAAATAAATTTCTTGAAAAGAAAGAAAAGAAAAAAAAAGAAAACAGAAAAAAATTTGAATATTATGCACGAAATTACCATTTCTTCCACGCACAGTAGTATCATAACTCGAATGCATGAATTATTTATCACGTAATGTAATTAGAGGATAAGAGTTTCATTGATAAATTACAACTTCCTCGACAATTTGTTCCAAAGTTATTGCAACTTTCTTTATCATAAACTTAATTCACGAAATTTATTCCACACTTGCGAAACTTTCATACTTATTTACGATAATTACTTATTTATTTTGAAAGACGACGCGACACACAACATTTCCCCCCTCCTCGGATTGATAAATTAGAACTTTCCTTGAAATTTCGAGGATTATTTTCACTTCCATCCACACGTATCTGTCACCTTTTTTTAATTGCGATTTCCTCTTCTCTTTACACGCGCGAAAACTCTCTCACGAGCGCTCAAGGCCACTACTTTCATCTCACCAGCTATCACTTCTTTTTACTAAATAATGACATACACGTATATAATGTGACGAGCGTGTTTATATTTCATTAACCGAGAAGAATAATAAATAAATGAATAAAAATAAATGGACAAATACGACAATAAATTATTCCCGGCAGCCATACATACGTTGCTGCGCCATGGAGGAATTTTTTTTTTTTTTTTTTTTTTTTTTTTTTCATCGCCACCATTCAGAGGTACCCAGCGCGAGACACAGCGTTTTTCCTTCGTTTTTCCCCCACTGACTGAAAAACACCATTCGTACATTCGCGCGCATGTGAAAAACACGTGTAATGGTATAATGATACGGTTCGCAGGCGTTTAGATTTTCTTTACGCGTTGATCGCGATGAAAGAGAGACAGAAAGAGAAAGAGAGAGAGAGAGAGAGAGAGAAATGCACACACGATTCAAATGGAAGTGCACGCGTTTCCACTAATTACCCGCTAATTGATAAATTAGAATCTCGACATGCACCCGGTTATTCGACTCGCGTCAACGCATTCCGCTCGTTTCAATTTATAACTCATTCAATCCGACGTAATTCTACGCGTGTTTAACTTTTGCATTATCATAAGTGGTACAAATCGGCGGATATTAAGCTGACGTCGTTGACGTCTATCTCGTTACTTTTCTACCACTTTGAAGAATGCGATAAATTTATTGTGCTACTTTTAATAATCGATAACGATTATTATTATTATTATTTTTTTTTTATTTCTTTTAATTCCACTTCGTTTCAATAAAATTTATTCTAGATTCTTAATTCTTCTTAGACTTATTTCATTCTTCTTCCGAACAGATTTTTCTCTGATATTAAATAAATCGGACACGCGCGCGCGCGCGTGTGTGTGTGTGTGTGTGTGTGTTTGATTAAATAATCATAAAAATTGAGAAAAACGATCACTTACTCCAAGATTTTTCCAATATCGCGAAGTTCTCTCTCCCCCCCCCTCCCCGGCAATAAACGAAATAGAACGAAAAAAATTTTTAAATACTCCTATTGAATCCCGCGAAGCATAATTTCGTCCTGGAGTAAGAATTAGAAATAAGAATAACAGAAAAATAAAATGAAATGATAAGAAAAAAAAACATTCTCCTCCCTCCCCTTTATTTATTTACTTTAATATAATCGTGTCGGTTGCATTTATCTCTCCCAATAGGGCCGATAATCCAAGCTTTTCAGATCGATCGAATTGGAAAAAGAAAAAAAAAAAAAAAAAAAGAAGAAAAAAATGCAAGCACGATTGTACGTGTTCGGTTGCGGCCTATTCGCAGGCTATTGTGGGTATTTGCCCGATAAAAATTCCAAACCGGTGGCGGCAGATAATTATTTTTCAGATAAGAGCCGAGAAGAAGAATTTAGCGGGCGCGGCCAGGCGGTTGGTTGCCGCGTGCCAAGAGCCAGGACGACTAATTAAGTGCGCCGTAAGTTAATTGAGCCGCGTAGGAGGAGGAGGAGGAGGAGGAGAGGAGATACGAGGGAAACGTTAAACTGTGTAAACATCGGGCTAATTACTTCGAGACTTTATCGTGCCACCGCGACCGCTCCGCTCGAAACCGTCAAGATTTCGATTCCACGATATTCCACGACGAAATAGAACGTGCTCAATCGTGCAATGAAACACGAACGATCGATATTTTTTTAATCGTCTTGGAGACGAAGAAGTGGTTTGATGCAACCCTTTTGTGAAATTTCTTAATTGTACGAATAACATTGTACGAAGATTTCGTAATTATAATGTAACGCGTGGAACATTTTATTTTTGCAATAAACAATATCTTTTTCAATTTGGAAGAATGAAGAAAAATTTTGCGACCAAGTTTAACATGTTTCCCATCGATCGAAGGAAGAGAAAGAGAAAAATAAGAAAGGAAGATCGACGAATATGAAAAACGTCACGAGCCAGAGCGGAAATTGAACGAGGACAAAGGAATCGTCACGATGACGAGTCGCGATTTAATGAACGCGCCTCAAACCCCGTTCTTAACCCCGACTCCTCATCTAATCTATCCTATTTTTTTTTTTTTTTTTTCCCTCCTCCGTTTTACCGATCGGTTCGTCCCGCTTTTTTTCCACAATCAAAACGCGATAAAGATGTCAAACGTCAGTTAACTGGCCACGGGGTCGTGACCGTACTTGCATTGAGAAATTTCAATTCATGAGCTCGGTTCATCCATTGATCGCTAGAGCCATCATATCTCGGTTACGTAATGATATATCTCGTGACCGGATATCGATTCGGAAAACATTAAGCCATCCATCGAGGTATATCAATTTCCGCTTGGTCAATCGACGAGCAAAATTCTAAAAGCATATATTTCTTTTTCTTTTTTTTTTTTTTTTTTTTTCTCCTTTCGAGCAACAATACCGATACGAATGTTTTCGTGAAATTAAAATTATTCCAACAATTTCGGTTGACGATCGAGCCCGAATAATGAAAATTCAACATCCCCTATCTTCGAATTTTTTCAAATGAAAGAAGGGAAAGAACATCCATATACATCTATAAAAATTATTAAATATTTTTGATCGCCACTATTATTGATCCGAGAATCAATTAATTTCACACAAAATCGTTTCATCTTCTTGGAATTTCGAATCGTCCATTCACCTGTCCTGTCGACAAAACGTCCTGTTGAAAAATAAAATTTATCAAATTCCGCTCCTTCATTCGATATGATATATTTTCTCTCTCGAGAAAAAAGAAAAATAAAACCCTCTCCACCCTTTCGAAACCATAACTGCTCTCCACTCCCACGATTTCTCCTCGTTTCTCCTCTCCTGCGGAGCAAAAATTTCCCTCCCTCCCTTCCCCCCCACCCTTCATCCCCGGAAGCCGAGGATCTCGAGATTCGCGGTTGCTTTGCAAGTCTAATTGCCGGCACGAGAATCGCGAACGAAGAGGGACAAGAGTTGTAAAGAGGAGAGGAGAGGAGAGAAAGGGGATGGTGGAAGAACATATATATGTTGGGAAGGACTCGCGAGAGGAACGGCCATAACAGGAGCGCAAAAATGGGGTTGCCGGTGAAAGGGAGATGCAAAGATGGCTGCTGCAACGAGGTGTCTTCTCTCCTCTCTTCCTCTCCTTTCTTCTCACATCCACAACGCCTCCATCGTCTAACGTTTTCCATCCTTCGACTTCGGTTTCGCGCGTTCCTCCACCCGTATTCGTCCCGTCGATGGGGGATTCGGGTCACGCTCGGGCGGTTAGTTCTGATTAGCGACAGGGCGAATGACGTACCACCAGGCAGGATCTCGTGCCTCGAATACGGAAGGAGACACGATGCAAGAGCCAACGTGACCAAGCCACCGCCGCTGTTTTATGGGAATTTATTTAAGGGGATCCGCGAGACGGGGCTGGGCCCTTCGCCACACGAGCTGAGGATATCCTTGGAAACGCGATCGGTACATAAGATTTCTTATTTAGTTAACTCGATGGTGGAGGGATGCTTTGCATTCCTGCAGGTTTGAAGTGGTTTGGTGGCTTCGTTTGGTTCGTTGTTGGTTCGGGTTTGGCGAGCTTTGATTTGTTGAGTTTTAATCGAGACGATGAAAATTTTTGAATGTGATTTTGATCAATTTGGTGATGTTTCTTCTGATAGCAGATATAATGTTATCGAGAAGATGCGAAATAGTCGGTTTTGATTTGAAGTTTGAACAAGTTTGCGCCAAGTACCCTTACCTAAAATTAACATACAAAACAACTTAATAACACGTACAGTTACATAACAACAAAAAAGAAAAATTGTTATGTACAAGAATGACGTTCGAGGCAAAATTTTCGAATCGAGAACAATATAATTTTAACTCTGGAAACGAATCTGTACGAGATAGCTTGCCAAACTGCAAACGTACACTCCAACGTTTTATACTTTTTAATACACGTGATACACGTATTAAATATTTGTATCCGGTTCCAAAATGGGCGCGTAACCCCATTTCTCGCGGAGAAATTTTTATCGCGCATTTTCCACGAATGAAAAAATAAAAAAAATCGTTGACGTTGAGAGTTAATCGTCAGGGATGGTGTTATACATTTAACGGGGAAATTACATCTCGGCACGGACCTTGATTAAACACCGAATTTTCCCGTTGTAACGGCCACCGGCTATAATTAAATTAATTAGCCATTTACGTGTGTTTATCATCGAATATTAAAACGTAGTGCGCACGGATCTTCCTGTCACTATGTTCCGATTAAATTGCCCACAGTTTCGATACAAATGATCAAGCTTAACCCGGATATATGGTACAATAACTAACAATCAGGGCGCGGCTAGTAAAAGCAACACGGAACAAATTATTTTATTCTTCATTGAATAATACGAGCCGGCACGATTTCGCGGAAAAGAGAGGCCGGCAAAATGTATCATCATCCTATTTTCCAATTTGCCGTTCCAAAAACGAGCGAGTGTGACCCCCCTCATCCCCTCCCTTCCCCCCTACCCTACGCTGGCTGTCAATTTTCTGAAAATTTTAACAGAATGGGCCGGGGAAAATAGTAATTTTACGCCTCTTCGTTCCGGGGAATAAAAATAAAACCAGAATTTAAGGCTTTTGGTGGAAAATTTTTTTTCGCCGGGCTCACGTGGATCGGAAGCTATAAAACTGTAAAGAATTCTTCTATTATATTTGTAATTCAAATGGCTGATTTTTTTTTTTGAATATTTTGTCGCCAATTTTTTAATATTATTGACGAAATTTCAAGTGAAAAGTTTAAACGTTTTCACAATCAAAAGATATATCTACACGAATTGATGGATCACTTGGAATTTTCGGATGTAGTAAGTAATTCCAATAAGGAATTTCATCAGAGGTCAGACGATAGTGAAAGCATCGCGTGAATTTTATCATATTGGAAACAATTGTAATAAAATTTTTTTAAATCGTGACTGATAATGAAAACTGATACAGCAAGATTGTTTAAATATCTCTCCACTAGACGTGATATTACTTGAAAAACTTGAAAACTTGAATCAAAGTTTTAGGTAATTCTTAATTCACGTTACCGATCTTACTATTTGTGTCGACGAAATATAAATCAAAGTAAACGTTACCTTTCGAACCAGAGATTAAACCGTCCAACCCTTGAAAAAAACAGGCCGTGAAACACTTTAGCACAACATTATTCCAACCGATGGATCGAAAGCCCCGATACGGTACACAAGTAAGATACACTCACCAGATTCATCCTCGATCGGGGCACGTTTGCCGCCGAGGTGTCGAGCTGATTCACCGTAATCCGCTCGAAATTTCGCGCTCGAGAAAGAGAGAGATCCGGCAAGAAGGGAAAGGAGAGGCTGATAAAGGAAAGAAGGAACACCGTGTCCTCCTAAATCACGAAGAAGAAAGCCGCCCCTCCTCTTCCTCCATCCTCTTCTTCCTCGACCTTTCCACCCTTATATCCTCCACCCTTCTCTCGAATCCTTCGTCGACTCACGAATCCTCCTCGCCCCTTATCGTCCAGACGATCTACATCGTCCGCACACCTCGGTACGGTACCGTTTTCTTCTTCTTCTTCTTCTTCTTCTTTTTCTTTTTCTTCCTCTTCTTCTTCTTCTTCTTCTTCTTCTTCTTCGAAAGAGAAGAGGCGAGCGGACACTCACCAACACACGGCTTGGATAATGTAGTCCTCCGGTTGATTTATGGGTTAATAGTTAACCGGCCGTAAATAATGCTAATCACACTCTTATTATACGTTCTGGCAAACCAGTCGCGGCGAATGTTTTGTCCCTGGCTCCCGCCAAGATTTCAGACATGTTAGAATCCCTTTCTTCGGTGAGCTGTGCACTCGCACGATTGGACGAGGCACCATTCTTTAAATGCCGATGGAAGTGGAAGCGGACATCTTATTATGCATCGTACGAATAAATGTTTCGCGGCGATGGATTCGTCTTTCCTTACCGTGTTCCACGGGGATGATCGATCGAACGTGGAGGATCGAGAGTTCGGGAGTTGGACACCTGAAATTCATTATTGAGCTGTTAGAGTGATTTGATCTTTTTTTTTTTTTTTTTTTTAAATGGGAATAAAGTTGATAAAAATCATTTATATCGTTAAGAAATTTATTTCAGAGAAAAAAATTATATGTTATCAAGAAGTCGTGTCAATGCCTCGAATGACATCATATATCTTCGAGATAGAGACAGATTTTCATCGCTCAAGATCCAAAGGTCGGCGTATATATTTTATATAAAAACAATTTTATTAAAATATGATTTGTATCGCATTCTACATCGTGCTAAATAATAAGATATTTTTTGCAATTTTAAATTAAGAATTTCAAATGAATTCTGTTCCGCGAGAAAAATTCAATTGTTCAGGATATTTATGTAAAATTCAGGCGAAAGAATTATCGAAAAAGATCCATTTTCGACGAAAATATCGAACGGTGGGATTTTTGAAAGAGGATGGCCGGAAATTGCGGTTTCCAGGGATCGGAGGAACGTCCAGTCGACCAATACGAGGCCACCGAGCGAAATAGCCGATACATTTTATTTCACCGGCCGTGTTCTCCTGCGAATGGTGTGCTGACTCCGTGCTTTCCGCCCCGAAACCCTCGTTTCCGCGCCACGAGCACCGTCTACGCGATTCACCCTCGAAAGAAAAAGTCTGGAAGGGTGGAGGGTGGTTCCAGCTGGAAATATCGGTCGGTCGATCGGAAACGTGGTTCAGCCATTAGGGAAAATCCGCCACGGATTGGATCGTATTTCGAGGAACAATCACGAATTTCTCTTTCTTCGGGATAAAGTTTGATGAACGATTCGATCGTGTACATAGAACGATGTTCACTTTTCAACGGGGTGAGTTGAGAAATTAAGGGTGGAGAAATTTGGAAATGAAAATTGGAGAGAAAATTGAAATAAATAATTATGTTTTTTTTTTTTTTAAAGGAATATAATAAATTTGAAGAAGTTTGCCTTCGATTTTTTTCAAATGAGACGATTAAGAGAATAATCTTGTTTTCAAGAAGATTACATAAAAGAAGGTACTTAAAATTAGCATTGGAGATAAATTTCTGATAAATTTGTCCTCGATATTTTGTAAATTTCCGGTAGGCCATCTTGTTGAATACGATAGCAAGATTGATTTAAGACGAGTGAACAAACATACACTTACGCGTGGAACTTCCTCAGGAAATGATCTTGATTGGCCAATCGTTTAGGCTGGTTTCCCTTATCAATTTTACAAGAATAGCCGACAAAATGTCGAAACTAATTCATCATTCAGAGGCTAATTGCCGATATAATCTCCCGAAACTTTCTGTATCTTTCCTTTCGCCCTTTGACCTTTAAAAAAAAAGTCGTGCACTTTTGTTAAACTTGTTTTCGAGACTTTTACGTAAAAATCACTCCTCGCTAATTCGTGATTAATTTTATATTACGAAACTCGATGCATCTCGATTACAACGAAATTTCCAGAATATTAGATTATCCGCGAAAAATTATCGTTCATATAAATCGTTTATATTATCGTCACTATCACCTCCCTTCCCCCCGAAAAATACAATTTTTCTCCATCTCTGAAACACGAATTTCAATTATACCTTCAAATTAAATTATTATTAATAATAACTTACTCAACATGCCTCGAGTAAAATAATTCCATCCTTGAACAAAATCAGAAACGAAACTTAAACCAATTTCATCGTGGTATTACCAAATCGAATATCAAATTGATCATAAATTGAACAGTCCAAGGGATCGACAAATATTCTCAATTCTATCTATCAGTCGCCTCAGATTAGCATTAATCTGTCACTTGCGCCCAAAGGCAGGTGTACGCTCTTGTAGCCAGAGACCAGTGTCAGCAGCCTGTTCTCCACCACCACGCTCTCAACCATGGTGGTAAAAAGTTGAAACAAAACCGCGCTAAAAGTCGTATCGGGCCTGGAACAACGTCGTTCCGTCCACCAAGAAGATTGACCACCTTCGATAGTAATGGGGGCTTGATTACAAAGCACGCTCCACACCGGCCCTGCCCCCTGTTTATATCAATATCTGCGTGCGCACAAGCGCAGCGCTCGAAGAATGCCCGCCGTGGCGCGTTCACCGGAAACGATGAATTTCATCGGGCAGGTATCTAGGAATCGTGGAGCCTCGTTTCATCCAACACGCTGCAATTTCCCGTCCGCGCGTTAAAATCCGTGATATCGTTATCGTTTCGCCAGCAAATAAGGATTGGATGGTGTTTCGAATCTCACTTTTTTCATCGTTCTCGAGAATTTTGCTTTGCCCGGTCGAGATTTCGAAATTGATACTCGTCGCTGTTGGGATTCGTAATTTCGCAATCGATGTATTTATACTTCTTCTTTTCGTCGAAATTTTCAGAAGCGAATTCAAATATACACGTTGTATTTCTTAATCGTCGAAAAATATTCCAACAAACGATCCACAAGAATCCACTCTTCGAATTCTTGGAGAACGCGATTCCTAAAAAAAAAAAAAAAAAAAAAAGGAAAAAAGAACTCGACCGTTCCGCGCGTAAGAACGCACGTTAAAGGCCCCCGCGATCGGGCCGAGATTATAAACGGTGCCTCGTTCCAAGAACCATACCCCATATCCCTCCACGAGAGGAGGGGAAGAAAGAGGCACATTAAATTATGTAGAATTTTCAATATGTGCCATAATATCGGTACGCGAGAATACCCAAAGGAACGAAGACGAAGAGAGCACAATTCCCATCATCGATAAGACGATCTCCCTCCCCTCTCTCCTCCTCGAGAATCCAGCCTCTTGGAGAATCGTTTTGTATCGGTCGATCGTGGCGGAAGAGAGCTTGCGCGTTGAACGGCCTACGCCAATGGCCGATGATGAAGTTATCCAGCGATAATGGCTCCATTACGTTGCACCGTCCCCAATGGGGCCCCGTACGTACACGTAGGTGCGCGCGTGTGGAGGAGCGGCAGGTATCCGGGCGAAGGACCCCTCGCGATCGGCTCGAGGGAGAGGGTGGTTGCCAAGGTGGATCCACGGGCAGCGTGGATTGGACAGAAATGGAAGGCAGCGAAAGAGGGAGGAGGGGTGGGTATCGTCGCATACCGTATACTTACCATGGCGATTGTTTATGTTGGCTGATGGCCACTTATGTTGCACACACATCGCATTACGAGGCCGTTCTCGACCCTCGCTCGGCCCGTTACTTAGCCCGTGGCTTCGACGTCGTAGGGTAATGGCGAACACGTTACGGATAAAATGTATACTTAGTCCGTCGTGGCTGATGGCACACCGTGTAGATTACGCTTACGTTTACGCTCCACCTTGTCCTCCTCCTTCGTTTCTCGAGCCAAGCTTTATTCCTTTCTTTTTCTCTCTTTTTTCTTGTTGTTGTTGTTGTTGTTGGGTTTGTTGGGACACGAATTTGCAGCGACTCCGCCATTTTCGAAGGAGACGCTTCGTGACACACCTGCTGGCGAAATTTGAGAAATTGGCCAGTTCCGCCTCGAGGGTTGCTTTTTTTCTGTTTTTAATTTCGAGTGCTTTGATTCGGACTCCTTTCGAGGAATTATTTTTATATCTTGAAACAATAGGAGATAAACGAATGATTAATCTGTAATTAGAACGCTTTACTGTGGATAATTATTGAGTATCTATTTTATATAAAATTGTGCCTAATATATTCTTTTTTTTAATTTAATTTGTAGAAGATCTGATCAAATTTTATAACGTGCAAACTATTCTTAGCGATTAAGAAATTTAATTCGTGCAAGATATCACTTATCAGGAAAAAAAAACAGGATCCCTCAAAAGGATCGAAAGAATCTATGTGTCTGGTCGTTTTAATCGGCCGATTATTTTAAATCGTCCCACGTAAACAGGCGTCCCGACTCCCTTCGCCAAGTTGCCGAGTCTCGAGAGGAGAGCACCAGATCTCATCCACCGGCATCCGTTTTGTTCTTATTGGCAGCGATAGAGGCGGGATTCAATAGTTATTCATTAAACTCGAATTCAGTCGGGCAGGATGCTGGGGTCAGTTCCACGCTGACCTTGCGGCTATATTCAAAGGCCTTATCTCCTGCTGAGGTTTCTCGTCCTTCTTTCTCTCTCTCTCTCTCTCTCTCTCTCTCTCTCCTTCTTGCCTCCCTCCTTCCTTTTATTCCTCTCTCGCCACGCTTTCGATATGCGCATATCGAAACACACTCACGCCTCGTCGCGAAACGTCCTCCTATCTGACGATCCCCTTTTTCTTCTCGCCACTTCCTGTTTCGATATTTTTACTCGTCGTACCGTTTTCCCTGATTCTTCTCGTTTCGTGCTTCGTGGGAGGCCGTTACGGTGGTGGATTCGATCTTCTTCGCGAAATTATGAGAATTTTTACGAAAATTTTTTTTCCTTCCTTTTAAGGAAGATTATTCTAAGATGGGGAAGATTCGTTTCGAATCTGTAGTTTACTTGGGACGAGTATTTGAACAATTTCAGAAATTAGTACATGTTGTTTAATAATTTGGATTTAAGATAGAGACAGAATCGTTGTGATAACAAGTTTGCTTATCTTTCATAATAGATAGTACATAATACGCAACAGAAATATAATATAAAATAACGAAATTTGAAATCTTTTAATACGATGAAAAATAAAATCTTTATCGTTGAATTGGATTCCTTTTCTTTTTTTTTTTTTGAGATGATTTTCCCCAAAGCAAATCAATTTGATGATGAAAGTGGGTATCTGGGTAACTTTATTTATTTCCTTCTTTCTTTTGGTTTTCAAACAGACACATAGGCATAAAAATCATTTATCTCGTCAATATTAATGTCAATCGCGTTAATATAATTCCAGTCCAATCTATTATAATAGCAAACATGTATTCAAAGTTCAATGAAACTTTAATCACATTCTAATTTTCTACCTACCCGAATAATATCGAATAATTTCCTTTATTATAACATCTTTATCTATCATTGAATCATTCTAAACCGATTGCTTTTCAGTCCAACGTAACACGATTAGCTCGAAATACCGGAAAAAGAAACATTTTATTCAATAAACGCGTGAAACGAAAGACGAATAAAAAAATATCCATATTATAAATCCTATTTCGAGCCAATTCGAACGAGTATCTATGTTCTGATTACGAACAGAAGGAAAAGGAAACGAGAAGGAATACTCGAAGGAAAATCGAATTCAGGTTTATTATGAGAAAGCGCAAGCTGCGGTGGGCGGTTCCCAAATCATTTAGCCATCTTGCGAACCGGCCGCGTCGAATCGCACGGCACACACGATTAAACGTGGCTCTAGTCTCTAACGTCATGGGAACGAGCCGACTGCCGCTCTGCTTCTGATCGCCGTGAAAATCGTTCCGAAAGAGAAAAGAAAAAAAGAACCGTGTCCCTGATCAGCCATGGATAATTAAATGTACATTTAGAGGCAGCCGTCCAACAGCTTATTCAACGCGACATGAGAAAACTCCGCTCCGATTCGACTCGCCTCGACGATATAATTCTCAACGAAACAAAAAAAGAAATTAATCAGACAAATCGACTTTTCTCAACTTCTCCTCGCTTTAAAGAAACCTATAAGATAATAAGAATATTTAACACGTACATTAGCTTCTTTGAAAACGTTAAATTTAATTTTAAATAAATGCATCACCATTCTCAATTCTGAACGAAACAAAAAAAAAAAAGAAATTAATCAGACTTTCCTCAACTTCTCCTCGCTTTGAAGAAACCCATAAGATAATAACACACAACACAACGTACGTTCCCTTCTTTGAAAAGATTAAATTTAATTTTAAAAAACAAACTCCAATGCATCACCACTGGTAAAATTTTAAATATCAAAAATTCGTACACCAAAATTACCAAACATTTTCCAAAAAATTATCCAGAAAATTTTCCCTCGAAACTCACCCTCCTCTCGAAGAGGTTGCCCGCGATTTTCGCACAGTCAGGTTCGATCCCCACCCCCAAAGTGGACCCCGGGGAGGCAGAGCGCGGCCGCGATCAAGATACATACAAAGCTCGCTCTTCTGCTCCACATCTTTCCATCTCCTCTCGCCCTCTCGAAAAGAGCAACAAATCCACTGCACCTTATCACCGTGTCCATCGGCCGGCCTGGTAATCCTATAGGTGCTTACCGTGAAATCCCATAATCGATAGTTTGCTTAACCCGGAGCCACGTGGCGCCACGTGCCCGCCTCCATTAGACTGCCCCAAACTGCAACTGGGGAGACATCCGACTCTCTCTCTCTCTCTCTCTGTGTACGCGAATCTCGATGCTCGGAAACACCGTCTCCGTATCTGTTAGCATGTTAATATGGGAATGCGATGGGGGGCCGAGTCGGGCCCCCTCCCCTCCTTTCACGGGGGAATTCGACGCGGCTCGTGCGACCGCATCTGGCTTCGACTCGTTTCCACTCCCCTCCCCTCCGAATCGCGATTTTCGTATCGCAGGTACGAGGGAAAAGATCGTGGAGGGGGAGGGAGGGCAATTATCGAAATTAGATGGGATCGTACGTTATCTCGGCCGGAATTTGCGAAACGATTCTGGGCAACGATTTATCGGGTAACGGATGATGGGATGCGAAGGGAGGGAGGGAAGGGTGTGCGCGTGTGTGTGTGGATGGGTTGCGTTTGCGAGTTGCGGATTGACGGGGGAGGGGAGGATGGGAATGTTATTGAAACGGTGATGGTGTTTGAAGGTGTTTGGCAAAGTGTGTTTTCGACTCTTTCGAATTGTCTTGGGGATTGGATTGTTTTTGTTTGTTCGTTTTGCAGGTTTCTTTGTTTCGAGTTTAAAAGGATGGCGAAGATAATTGAATGATAATACGAGTTTGATTGGCGAGGAATAAAAAAAAGGTTTAATAATCTTGGATATATATTTGGATGTATGTTTGAAATCTGGCATAAAGATTTGATTAAGTTTGACCTCCATTCCAATTATCCCATCATCGTAAATTCTAATTATTCGAACGAGTTTCTTAATTGGAATCAGAGATCAAATTTTTTTTTTCCCTCCTCCACAAATTTATTACGTACATTCTCGTCTCGTGTAATATACGATGCAACAATTTTGAAATTAATCCAACCGATCCCAACTCGTCGGTGGCACCAGAAGACGGGGTCGTCGTCGAGCATTTACTAATATCTTAATTACAGAAACCGCATATATTTACTCCATCATTCAACCCGTCGTTACACAATTCCTCTGCATTCACTCCACGCCATTCATAAATTCCTTCCTCGGCTAATCTCTCTGCTGTCCGACAAGCTGTCATCCCATCAAAAAAGAAGAAAAAAAAGACGAGGAAAAAAAGAAAAAGCATAAAATAATCGAATCACGAGATACTATGTAAACACATCCGTTACCGAATTATCAGCGGCAGATTACATTCTAGATCGTACAATAACTCAATGAAAAGCCGCTCGAAATCAGACGCGATAATTCAATTCTAAATCACAATAACTCAATGAAAGAGCGACGGCAACAAGATAGATACCGAAAGAAGAATACATAAAACTGGGACGATTATCACTGGCCCATTTCGTTTGGAAGATTCCACGTCAAACGTCTATCGATTTAACATTCTCGAAACCGAATTACCTTAAACCATTATCCATAATCGATCTTCTTCTGATCTTTCTTTCTTTCTTTCTTTCTTTGATAGTTCAATTTACCACGTTACGTTACCTCTTCTTCATGCCTCTGCGATCAGAAGAATTCCGCTCAACTCTCAAATATATTCGCATGCTTTTCGTTCACGTATAAATTTCAAAATCGACGCATGCTTTTTATCCGTCCGTCTCTGAAGGTGGTGGATCGTTTTCGAGAAAGAAAACGGAGCGTTATTTTCTCGTGTGACCGTGATCCAAGATCGTGGAAAGCCTGTCCCACGCCCGGCCGACCATTAACCATCTTCGAGGTCGACCTCACTTCCTTTGATAGCGGCGTCTTAGAGTCTGCCACGGTCGAGACCAGCTGCGCGCTCCTCTCTCTCTCTCTCTCTCTCTCGCTCCATCTCCCTCCCCTACTCCTTTACACTCCCCCATCGTTCTTACCCCTCGTTCCGCTCCGTATGGGATATTAATTATGCCGCGTGATAATAATGATGGGGCAACGAATCCGTTAATTGGCCGGCAGATACGTTTCCAAGCCTCGGCCGATGTCTAAACCGAGTTGATAAAACAGAAATAGCATCCGTAAATCTTCTATCAAGACGGGCCATTGATTCAGCCGCCGCGTTCAATGGGTCATCGTCTCTCCCTCTCTCCTTCTCACCCACCTCTCTCTTCCTCGCTCTCGCGGCGTTCGTTCATTCAATGATTTCGATGATTCAGATTCGGTGGATTTAATTGTTGCGCAACATCATGTGGGAGGATGTAATTTTTTGCGCGGGGTTAAGAACGTGACCAATCCCCCATTTGGCTGAATGGATTTAAACTATTTTGTAACGCGATATGGATGAATGCTGATTTTTCTTGTTGACAGTTTTTTTTTATTGTTATTAAGTAATATAGCAAGCAATATCGAGATATTTAATTTCAATCCCGTGTCGCAAGATTCGAAATCTCTAATTCGAGTTTCCAGAAATTTCGAATAATGTTCACAGGATTCAGAAAATGTTCCTCCATCAAAAATTTGAAAGTTTACTGAAAGCTTCTGTCACGAAATTTTGAATAACAAGATCCAGAGATATTGCAAAAATCTGATTCACGAAGAAATTTCAAATAACGTTCACAAGATCCACAGATATTCCAAAAATCCTTGCGAAATTTCGAATAACGTTCACAAGATCCACAGATATTCCAAAAATCCTTGCGAAATTTCGAATAACATTCACAGGATTCAGACATATTCCAAAAATCCTTGCGAAATTTTGAATAACGTTCACAGGATTCAGAGATATTCCAAAAATCCTTGCGAAATTTTGAATAACGTTCACAGGATTCAGAGATATTCCAAAAATCCTTGCGAAATTTCGAATAACGTTCACAGGATTCAGAGGTATTCCAAAAATCCTTGCGAAATTTTGAATAACAAGATCCAGAGATATTCCAAAAATCCTTGCGAAATTTCGAATAACGTTCACAGGATCCAGACATATTCCAAAAATCCTTGCGAAATTTCGAATAACGTTAACAGAAATGTTCCTCGTGAAAAGTCTGATTCAGGGAAAGGGCGGGAAATTTCGAAAAGCGGAAAGGGCGTTTCGAGTCGCGATTAACTGCAATTAACCGCGGACAAACGGTCGGCGATAATTCCGATCTAATTGCATCCGCGACTCGGCCGACAGATGCAAATTGGGCTTAAGTCGTGGCTGCGGTGGGATGCACGGGTGCGGCGCACCGGAAGAGGAAGCTGCGCGTTTTCAGTAAGATGAACGACACCCATTCGCGGCTCATTCATCCTCGTAATTAGCGCTCGTCCTCCCCGACACGTAAATACAACGCACGTGGGAGCTGTACACGATCCACCCCTCCTCCCCCTTCTGCTAATTTATTCCAAGCCTTCCTACCTTCGCGCCTTATTATTGTATTAAGCCCGGTAGTCAACGCCGCGCTTGTTAATTATAACTACGTTGGCTGTTAACTGGAAGAAAATCAAGCGGCCTAGCCTCTTTGCTCGAGAGATGGCCGAGATAGCGTGGCCTTTTTTCAGAATATTCAAAGTCATCGTTCGAGATGGTTTGGTAAAGCGAGAGGAAGAGGATAATAATAATAAAAAAAAAAATAAATAAATAAATAAATGTAGAGAAAGAAAAGGCGGATGTGTTCCGGTAGATGTTTACCAGAGTTTACAAGGGAGCCGGTTTACGAGAGATGGACTATGCATGAGTTGCATGCGTTTACTTCGTGATAAATATTGCATGGGGGGAGAAAAGCTCGTGTTCTTTAACGGTTTTTTCAGATGTAAATATTCATCGATGGTATTGGGCAAAGTGGCGCGGCTTCCCTTTTTCGGTGCAAGTCGGGTTACATAGAGAGGAAAATTGCTCGGTTTTTTTCCTCCTCTCCTCCTCCTTCTTCTTTTTCTTATTCCTCTTTTCCTTCCTCTTCTTATTTTTGCTTTTGGACGGATACTTATGAACATTCATAAACGACTTAGCTTCGTGGTTAAAAGGGGTGAAGATGAAGTTTACCGATAAAGGTAAAAAAGAGGATGCGATGTCGTATCTCACGTTGTTTATGCCGTGTCTACGTTGTGTTGCTATTCTCTCTCTAAAGGATATTAAGATAAGGTATAATTTCTCGGTTAAACGACTTGTTACTACTAACGAGAATAAAAGTGTGGTATAACTCGACGCTCGTGTTAAATTAACACAATTCGACAATTGAACGTTCCTCAAGATTTACGACGATTTCTCGGATCTGTTATAGATTATAAAATAGCAAGATGAAATAATATACGATTCTATCGTCAGAATAACTTGGAATCAGCATTAAGAATAAAAAAATAAATCTTCGACGGATCCTGCCAAATAAAGAATCTTGCATTACTTCCCATTAAAAACACCGATTCTCTCGATTAAAGGGCCATTTCGAATTACACGTGTCCATCTTTTATCACGATTTATCCTCGACAACAGAGAGGAGAAGGAAAGAAAGGGGAAGGAAAAAAAAAAAAAAAGGAATCACACGTTTGCGGAGCATTTCGGTGAAATGTGTCCCTTTTTCCGGAGCAAAAAGCCCACTTTTCGCGGGACAAGCCAGGAGGGAATTTAATTCCGGCATTTTCGAGGCTTGACCAAGGGTTGGCCGGGCCTGGAAAATCAGGGTTGTTCGGCACGGTGGTGGCAGTGATTTAAAATGACAACCGCTCCGGGCCGGTGCAGGGGGTTATCCCAAGAGTGCAGTGTCTCACGGCCGACTGGCCTCTGGCAGACGACGGTTTCATGCGCGGCGATTAAAAAATTTCCGCCCCGGGTGCTCGCGCAATCTCCCGAATTCTACTAGTTTATTAACCGACCCCCTTCGATTCTCGCCGATTTCTCAAACGATCGGGCGCAATTTCTTCACATTTCCTCGAGCAATAAAAATATTTCGAAATTTTATGAAGATTATAAATCGGCGAGCGAGAAAAATTAAGCTACAACTCAAAAGGAAGCAATAACGATAAAGACGGATGATCTTTTCCTTCTCTTCGATCTTCTCCCTTCGCAAAACGAGCGTTTCCCTCCCGTGGAGATTGGAAACGAAACGGTTCGGATAAACCGTTCGGATCCGAGACAAATTGAAACGGTCCACGAATTTCCCTGAGAATATTGGTTTAACGTCCGCTCGAGGTAGCGCAAAGCCTCGCGAATTTATTAGCTCTGGGATTGGTGGGAGCTGCACGTTCCTGCCTCTCCTCTGAACACGAGCCACCGTGTTCAACCGCTAATGGATGTCCAGCCTGTATCTTGCCGCCGCGATTCTTGAATGAGGTTGTAATGCAGGGAGGGAGGAGGGGCCGGGCCCCTTTGTCCGGCTCTCGCGTGGGAGGGCAATTTGTTTGGCAGAAATGGAACGTTCCGCGAGGTGCCGCTTTCTCCCGTGGAATTGCATATATATTCGAGATAAGCGGCCGAGTGAATAATAAACGGGGGAAATGAGAAATTCGCCAACGTAATTATATTTTCTTTTGTAATAGGCGGGACCCGCAAAATTGCCTGCGCCGCAATTCCTCTTTTTTCGAGAAAAAAAAAAAAAGAAATGGCAAGTTTAAAATTCACGCGGAGAAGGATCGCGAGAATCGTTCTTTATTTCGAGTTTTTTTTTTATTTTTCTTGCGTTTCAATATAAGGGAAAATTAAGAAAGTTTAAAATTCGGATGGGAATCGTAGCGATGGGTATTTGAAAAAAAGAACTAGTCTCTTTCCAAAAGACACGTTGAAATAGAACGAACTACTGAAAGAACAATCGAGTGATAATTGAGCTCTTCTCTTCATCTTCGTTCCCCTCCCTCTCCTTTTCAAGATGCAGTGAAATCGAGCCAATCTTTCAAACCTTTCCTACACACACGAGTATACCCCCCTCCTCACGCTTACGTAAATTACGTTTCTGCAGATACGGTCTTCTAACGGTCTCCTAACAAAAGTTCCATAAAAACGGAAGCAAAAACCGATCCAATCAACAAGCCGTCCGTTTAACCCGTCCAACCACACATCGTTACGTTATATACGCACGATTCAGCTAACTAAAATCGAACTAAACCGCGACCAGTAATGATTTTTTAGAAGTCTCTCGTTATTTTATTCCTCTCGAATCGATAAGAATAAATACGCGAGAATACCTTTATCAAAAACAGGAAAGATCCACGTAATTTTCACGTAAATCCATTTCACGACGTGCTTCAACACACCTCCCTAATGACTGATGATCCCGAACCGAGCTCTCCCTTTTCCCTCCCCCCTACTTTTCCAAGGAACGATCGAGCGGCCGATTTCCATCTTTCGCGCGAATTCATTTCCCTATTATTTCAGGACGTCGACCAGGAGATATATGAATTGTTTGATATCGCCGGCGCTAACAGCGCCCGCCGTTCGACGGATAAATTGTTCTAAATATCCAACGCAACCCCGGACGAGTCGTGGGCGTGTCGGTCGCGTGCCAAGCATCTATCATCCCTTTTAAACGGGCCACGAAGAGGTGGCGAACAGTGTGTGTGAATGGAGCGGGATGTTAAACGCTGTCAAAACGTTGACGAAGTCACGTGCGCCTGGATGAAGGAAAGGTTGAAATGGATATACAATGTCCTTCTTTCTGTGTACACGCGCAGGCCTCGTTGATCCTTTTTTTTTTTTTTTTTTTTTTGAAATGTTGAGACGATTTTTCGTTCGATCGATACGATGTTGTACGTTTCTTTTTTATGAAGGGATGAACTTGTTTTTTTTTTTTTTTTTTTTTTTTGGAAGGAAATTTCTTCTTCTTTTCTCTCGTACGTAGATGTGAAGTTCTGAGAAAAGTTATCATCTCGTGGATACTTGTATGTTCGTCGATTCGGAAAGTCAGTTTTCGTTCTCTCGAAATTTTACGAGGATCTTGATGAGTCCATGGTCTGGCAAGAATGTTTCCTTGCAGCATATCGAGTTAACGAAGGAACTGATTGTAGAACACCACGTAGGGTTTGATAATTGAAGTTCGTTAATTATTTTCGATCCGGGATCTAAATGTAGACGAATGTTAATGAATGCAAATGATGGAAATATCGGTGCAACGGATTCGAGATAAATGGGTGGCTCGAATTAAATGCAGAAAGCGAGATTAGAAGCGAGGTCATAAGATATTGTGCAAGGATGGAAAATGATTAATGGTATGTCTGCCATTATTAACTGGGTTAGTTTTACGCGGATATATATCTGTTAATCTACTTCGGATTGCTTAATTACAAAATTATAGACGAAACGCGCGTTAATTAGAAGGAGCGGGATTCGATGCTAAATATAACGCTTCGTTCCTCCCCGCCCAACGGGGGGGGGGGAGGTGGGGGTGAATTTTATGCATAATTCAAAGTACGCCAGGCATTCGACAATCTCGTAAAATCTACCAGAGAAATTCTACCATCCGTCCTCTTTCTACCCTCTACAATATTCCCATGAACTTAGAAAATTATCATAAGGATTCGGAATTTGTACTGAACTTTCCTCGTATTCTAATTATTCTACCAGAATTTCCATGAATTTCAGACACGCCGCGAGATATTTCGAAAATCCCTCTTTTCCGTCGAATACTTGATGAATCTTTGATCCCAAGAGTGTGAGTAAGAAGATTTTTTTTTTTTTTGAGCCAGTTGGTAAATAGAGGTTGATTCCTTTAATGAGCTTTTCGTGAATTTTAATGAAAATATCACTGGAATTATTTATTTACGTTTCGCAGATTCGTAGATTCTTTTCAAGTTTATTATTTACCGTTAAATATGTTAAATATGTAATCGTGGATCATTTATAATTAAAAAAGTATAATAACATTTCTAACATTTTCATCTTTCCTTCCATCTTTGTCTCTCTGTGTGAATGATATACAGTTTACAATACTTCGAAAACGAAAGATTTAATTTAAAAAAAAAAAAAAAACGAATAAATGAAAACGCTAAAACGTGAGCTACAATGATCCTCCTACAACTCGAAACAAGTTGAAACAAATGTTACATTTTATGGTTGCCAATCACAGCACAATCCAAACACGATTTATTAACAAAGACGAAGATCGTTCCTCGAAGGAAGGAATTTACTCTCGAGAGAATGAAGAGGTATATCCTATAATAATAATAATCAACGAGAGCTTCGACAACGTTAACCTCCCTTCGGGGGTTGTGTGTTTGCGGTCGTAAGCAGGGGTTAGGTTCCGTGATTTTCATAGGGCAGGGGGGGGGAGGGTTGGTGGCACAAAGGCATCGACGAAATGGTGGTAGCCACGGATACATTCACTGGATGATTTGAACAGCCACCCCCGTGGAGAGAGCGGTAACTCGTCGGGTTTCACCCCTCTGACAAGAATTATATTTGGATTACAAGCATTATCGCCCCGGAATGAACTTGACTTTTATGGCGGCGGAATTGCCGGGGGTTTTCGCTTATTCATCCCTCCTCGAAAAGCTCGTTCAGACGTCGAGCAACCAAGAAATTAGGCCACCCTCCCCCCTCCGCAATCGCTTATCACCCTCGTCGGTACCGGTTTTTCGTCGATTCTGATTAAAATGGTGGCGGTGGAAGCATTAGCGAGATTGGGTATTTGATTGGCGCTTGATTGTCGGGATAACGGGAAGGAATGTGTGAAAAAATTTAGAAAAGATCGCGTACCAAATGAATTTTCCGATCTATCTGTCGAAAGTAAACGAGCCCCATCGAGTTAAACGAAAGATTCGCAAATGGAATGAAATGTGATGGAATTTTTGAAATTTATATCGTTCCGTCCAAGGTAAACTATTACCACTATGAAAAAATACAAGTGAGATACGTTCAAAAAATTAGAAAAACGTAATCACGAAATAATCTCTAATATTTCACACTTCTGTCCACAAATCTTCTCGAATAAAAAAATCGCAAATTACCTATCCTATACTACGCATCCTATATACATCCAATAGAACCATAAAACTAGCCTATCCTAATTAATTCAACCCTCCATCGCTCCGTTCGAATCATAATTCAGCCAGCAGAGGTCATTTCGAATCGCAATATATATTCGCGGACGTGCATAATGCCGGGGCCACTCCTAAGAAACGCATACACGCCTAGTGTCTACGCCACTGGCCGACGTCTGGCGGCGTGGCTGACAGCCAAATAAAGGACAAATAAATTAAGTTAATGCGTTCCAACGCTCTCGGCCAGCGAGAGATCTCTCCCTCCAACCGAGCTGTATTAACGCCCTCCCCACCTCTCCCTCCCCAGCCCCATTGTTCGATGGAATTTGTAATTTAGATTGATACCGACGGCGTTCAACCCCCGCCCACCCCCGCCCCCTCCAACATCGCCGCGGAAAAACTTTCGAAAACGTTCGCGCGTCAATGGCGGAGAAATTTACGACCAAGGAGATTCACCGGCCACCGGCGTTACGCCACTGCCCACCGCCACTTCAGCCATGCTGGACGATCGAAATTTGTTTCTTTCCGGATTATGGATGTTGCCTTCTTGTTAAGACAGTCGTTTCGGCTGTTGCCGGTGTTTGATCAATGGGCTTGGCATTGCTTCGAATTGGAGGAGAATTTATAAATTGACGAAAGAGGCGAGTACATGGTATGGTTTCTTTTTTTTTTTTTTTTTTTTTTGTAGTTTGAATAGAAGAAAGGAACATGCATTTAAGTAAAATTGGAATAATTGGAATTTCTCTTTTTCTTTTTTTTTTCTTTTTGAAAAGAAAGAGGATCGATTTATGGAGAATAAGAATTTCGAGAAACTTGTCGGTGAAAATTTTGTTTTATGCTTTCTTTGCCCGATGCTTCGAAAGTAGGATGGATGTCGATGTTGTAAGTGAAATTCAGAGCGCAAGATTGAATTATGACTCGTAAACAACTGTGTTTTCATGGTTGGGAATAGTAGAAGTTTCCAGAATCTTTGTGAAACTGGGAATGAACGTTTTCGAAACGAAACGTATTCGCGTTTAATTAGAACTCTGGTTACGAAAGTAACCTGCTCAAAAATCGGACAAAAATCGTGTCCAATCTTTAATCTTCTTCTTCCTTATAATAAAGAGAAACAACGAACAACGTATTTCTCGTAGTGAAAAATAATTTTCATATCGAAAGTATAAAACGTTCGTTCTATAATCGAAAATTGAGAAGAAAAAAAAAATAAAACATTGGACCAAAAACTGTCTTCCCATTCGCGTTATTACAGATTCCTATCTATTTGACGTGTGATCTTCTTTTTACCAACAACTCGATTCCGCGCGAGCAATGCTTCTGACCGCGGATAAGTAATGATCCAATCAGCCTCAGGAATTATCTTCACTACCCGAGCACGTGGAATAAAGTAAGACTTTTAGCGGTTGTTCTTGCTCGTTCCGTGTCACATTTACCTCACTCGTCGTACACCATCCCTCAGATAAACAAGATAACATTCTTTCGACAATTATTATTCATATCTAATCGTCTATCCCTTGATTTACATTCTCGATCGTGTGTCACTCTAAATCTCTGGATCCCTTGTTTAGAAAATCGTCACGCTCTCGTACGACCACTTAAACGATTCGCCATTATTCCATTATTATTATGCAACATCCTTCCATTCTAACATCTATTCCAAGTTCTAAGAAGACTTTTTACCGTATGAAAATTATTGTTTCTCATTATTGTTCGACGATAATCCTTTGGGCAAAAAGTATTTTACAGGATGTGTATTATTATTAATTTTACATTTTGAGTAGCAATTAGATAGCCAGATCGGAAGGTATTAAATCTTCTCTGCCCGAGAGGTGTACATATATTTAAGTGTTTACAGGAAATTGGTATTGAAGATATGCCAGGATTATATTATATTTCTTATTCGAGCGAATGCGGCTGATTATTATTTGCATCCGTTATGTTAATAAGCACGTATCTCTCTCTCTCGTTTTTCACTTTGTTTTTTGATGTACGAAGCACAGATATTGTTGCACGCATTTATTAATTTTATTCCTTCTGATATTAACTCAGTGAATTTTTTCACTGCTCCAACAAGAGACTTACTTGCTCGATCGAGATATTTTGCAAAAACATTTTATTAACATTTTGCAAGAAGAAAAATTAATAATAGAAAATATAAATATAAATATTCTCCGACGTCTCTTCATTTCGGTTCTTCTTGCGGATTAAGAGATTAAAAATATTACTAACGAAACGTTATTTATTAGGTATACTATTCGTAACAGAAGCAATTAACAGATTCGACACGAACGATCGAATAAAAACAATTAATTCTCATCTTGGCAAGTGAGTCTTGAGCGCGCCGTAAATTGACCGATAGTCGAGTTATTCCAAGGTGTAATTACACGGAATCCTCGTAATTAACCACGGTATAACGAACGTGTTATTAACATCGTCCAATGGAAAAAAAAAAAAAGAAAAGAAGAAGAAGAAGAAAAAGAAAGTAGTATAAAAAGATGTTGCGGCTGATTATATTTGGCGCGAAACACAACTTCGAAAGTTCATCCTAGTAATTTCGTTCGACGTTCTGTTAACTAATGATAAGCCAGCTAGTTTATTAATTATCGTCGATGCTCGAGCTCGTTCAATTATTATCTATTTGATTGTATTTTCTACGAGTGACCACGGCCACGAGAATTCATCGACTCGTACAGCGTTGAAATTTATGCCTAATACGAAGAAATAACTTATTACGCGTATCTTGAGGATACTAAAAATTGAAAAACCTGATTCGAGGTGTTGTTCAACGCTTCTGGTATTGCTGCAATGCTATACTGTGATCAAATTTTTAAAGTTACAATGGAAATATTTTGATAAATAAAAATAAAAAAAATTTTTCAAAAAATGATTCAATGCCCCCTTTCATTTTTCTTCTTTTGGAAAATACGAAGAAAGAATTCCAAGAAACTATATTATAAAATTTTACTTTACAAATATTTTCTTTTAAAATAAGCGTTGAAAAATCCTCCACTAAACTAAATAAAATTGAATTATCCACTTCAGAATAGTAGAATTAAATTCAGCGAGGCACAGAGAAAATTTCAAAAAGATATTTTCACATGATTACATATTCAAAACGAATCGATAATATTAACTACCCCCCCGCGACCTATCATTTTCGAATCTTTCATACAATTTTCACGCCAGTCCAAAAGTCTCGAAGAAGAGTCGCGTGCAACGCACAATGTATTACCTTAATAAGCACTCGTGTCAAAACTATCCATGGGTATCTTCTTCTTGTTCCATACCTACCCACCACCACAGTTTTCTCTAAAATCGTAGAAAGAAGAAGAAGAAGAAGAAAGTAACGTTCGATGGATAGACAGCAATAATTACCACGTACGCGCGATAGAGTCGTAACCTGTTGTACCGGCGGAGGAACGGTGGCGAACACGCGAAATAAGTGAAACATCTATTTTTGCCTCGTGGTTCGAGCCACGGTTCCTTTTTTAAACATTCAAACCGGCTCTACACGTTTCCCGGTGTACAAATTACCGCCGACTGCCCGCAGCAAATTAGAGTTTCTATAAATCATTCTTCTAATTATACTTCTATAAATTACGCTCATTAATTATTGTTGGTTTATTCCCGCGAGTGTGTTTTATAGCGGCGAAGACACTCTCTTTCCTCTCTCTCTCTCTCTCTCTTTCTCTCTCTCTCTCTCTCTCTGTCTCGCGCGCTCCCTGGCAGAATTTTCGCTCGTTTCCTTTTTTTTCTTTCTTTTTTCTTTTCTTTTCTTTTTTTTTTTTATTCCACGGTAACCAGTCTATTAAGTCTATTAATCAGCTATTTGATTCGAGCGACAGGTGAGCATTTACTTATTTAATAGCAGCATCCTTAGTGGATGGAATTTACCCGAACGGGAATGGACGGCAATTAGGATTACCTACTTTTCTCTAATAACGCAAAAAAGGAAAAGAAAAGAAAAGAAAAAGTAATTCGTAAAGAAGGAGATTCATCGATAATGGAGGGATACAAGATGAATGGTAATAAGCCGGGGTATTTTTCGATTCTGAAACGAGCGAGTTTATATAATGGTTTTCTATTAACATTCTTTCTCAAGAACGATTTTTAAAGAAACGTTGATTAATTTCGTTTAAACGGGCAGAAAGAAATAACACGAGACAGAGATTAAGCAGTAACGACTTAATAAAAAAGGAAAAACGAACTAAGCAAAAATCGTTTAGAAAACAGGAATCATTCTTTCTTCCAAAAAGTAATGATTAGAAAAATAAATATAAAGATACTCACATAGAGAGAGAAAGAGAGAGAGAGAGAACACTCCATTGCTCGGCTTTCTCGAAGCGGATACCACGAAGCGGAAGAATGTCCAACCAAAGTGAAACCTCGGCTCGAAGGATGGGGGCCATGGTGGAGCGCGTTGGAAGCGGTCTCACGGGTCCAAGGAACAAAGTGGACGGTAAGAAAGGGGACGGTTCGCGGTTTCCCCGCGAAATTTATGATGATTAAACGGCCAAGCCCTGGCGAAGCCGCGATGACTTCATTCGCTCGGCCTCGTCGCCCTGTTGCGGCCACTCCAGACAAATTGGATTACGATTTTACGCTTGCTCGCGATGACGTGAAAGACCGCGATGATTATTGAGACGCCGTGGAGGCTTGATGGGACAGGCGTCGTGCACGGAACAGGTACATTCTCTTCAAAGTGGAAGATGGCGAAGATGGAACTGCTCATGGAGGGGGATCCTTCGTCGATCGGTCCTTGCTTTTCATCCCAGAAAATCCACTTGCTCTTCCTTCTGAAATGAGGCGCAAAGAGAGAGAGAGAGAGAGAGAGAGAGAGAGAGAGAGAGAGAGAGAGAGAGGTCAGACGCGTGAGCGAGTCCACATTTCGAGCACGTGAAGAGAATGAGCGTGAAGAAGGACGGTGTGATTTTTTTTAAAATGAATATCTGATTTATACGGTTGACGGATACCCCGCTGGGCGATAAAGCCATCTGCTGGTAGATGATCATCTATTTATTTCGAGCAGTCCCTTGATGAAGCTATTCATAAAGCGTTTGCGGCCGACTGTTTGTATCTCTTAAATCTATTTAGCGAAGACACGGGTGGATGGAATAATTATAACGTAATGGTCGCGTGTGGAAATGTGCGGTGTGCGTTAGACAATTTGTACGAAATGGCAACACGTGATGATGGTGGATTTGTTTAATCGTTATAGTTTTTACTTCTTCTTCTTTCTTTCTTTCTTTTTTTTTTTTTTTGATTTGTATGCAAGAATCACAATTTTCTCTTGAATGTTGGACGTTTGAACAAATTTGAGGAAGGCGTAGATTTACGTAGATTTCTTTTCTCCTCGAAATAAAATTTAGACGTCCGTTTCGTCAATTTCGAACGAGAAATCAGAGAATGGATGGAAGAGGACACGGAGACGAATAGGGAGGGCGATTCCTTTGGCCGATAATGATAGCTCTGGGAGACCGAAAATTAGTCGAGGAGAGGGGACAACCCCGAAAATGGTAAGAGGAAAGTCGAGAGGGTGGGTTCTAGTTAGCCGCAACTATCAGTTACACTATTATCTCTAGTGGCTGCTGCGGGGAAAAGTTGCTATTGCACTTGTTACATTCACCGGGTGTTCCACTATTATTTGTGAAAAAAAGAAAATTCAACGCATTGTTGAATCTTCGAATATTCGCTGCAACTGTAAATTTCTTCGATTAAAAATCGTAAAGACTCCAATGTCGCTCGAACAATATATTCCATCTTTCGTTTAACCCTCTCCCCTCTCGATAAAAAATTAACAATTAAAGAGTTAGCAATCAAAAAAGCAACCACCATTTGACAATCCTCTACTAACCCCTCGTCTCGCGACCTGTATCTTCCACCCGTGAGCGCGAGAAAAAGAGATAATCGAGCGAGGCCTGTTAACCGAATCGTTTCCCCAAAATTAGCGACGAAAGGCCTTTGACGATTTCCTAGCCGCGCTCGAAATTACGAAAGGAGATTTCTTACGGTGGGCGAAAATCTCATTAGTAATTTGCGCCAGGAGGCTGGCCTGCCTGGTAATTAACGTATTTGCTCTCCCCTCCCCCCCCCCTTTCCTCCTCCCTCCCTCTCGAGACGGATATCTTTCGAACGCGATCAGTACACCCGTTATAGGCGTACCTATGCCACGGGAAGGGATGAAGGTAATTAATTGCCATGGCAACGCGGAGCGGAGGCATTGAACGCCACCCCCGCGCGCTTTAACTGAAATATGGCGGCCCGTACGAATTCCTGCCGCATGCCGGCACACGATTTCCCCCGCGAAAACGTGTTGGTGTCGTTCCGACGACTCAGTCCCGTGGATGGGAAAGACGTGGTGTGGAAGAGTCGAGTTTCGCTCGATCGTGGAGGAGGAGGAGGAATTCTGTGTCTGTGATTGATATTTCCTTTTTTTTTTGTCGTCATCGTTGTTGCTGTTACGATAGGAAATGTAAAGTGTAGAAAGTATTTGTACAATTGGAGATGAAGTAATGTCGAAAGGTATTGGAAGTGAAGTTGTATTTGTATATTTGTCGAGAAATATTGGAAATGAGTATAAATAAATTCTATTTTAGAATGGAGAGAGAAATTATTATGATGATGAAGTTATATGGAAAAGTGAAATTCTAAATGTTCGTAAATGTAAAGTATATTATTGGTAAAAAGGTATCGAAAGTGAAGTTATCATGTTTCTAAATAAATATGGGCACATGGGTTGTTTGTTAATACAGCAACGAGAGGAATTATTTTTAGTGCGTAACACGATTTGCCTGCTGCGATGGAAACGTTAAAGTTATGAAAAAGTGAAGTTGTAATTTCTGTAAGTAAATAGACAGAAATTATCATTCCGCTCACCGACGATTAATAATAATATCGATTATGTTGCAGACGATCATTAATAATCGTTTGATAAATAATTTTATCAATTAGTGTAATAATTGATTTTAACGTCAACACGTGCACATTAATGCAACGCGCATCAATTACGTTTATAACAATGGAATAACCAAGTAATCGTAGCTACGACTTAACAATACGCTGTAACAATGTAAATATCGCAAATTTCAAGCCTGGAACAGAAAACAATTGAATCGACTTAAAGATTTATTATACGCGCGCGTTTAACTTGCAATTACAGTGCAACTCTCGAGGCGAGTAGGCTGATCTAATTTACATCCTCTATTCTACGTCTTACGTATCAAGAGGACGCAAATTCTTGCATAAATTTACCCTACCTTCGCATACGTGTCACATACATCTTACCTCTCTTGGAAGAAATAACATAAATCCATCCTTGTAAGAAAAATAAAAAAATAAATAAATAATCACTCGTAACATTTATCTCACATTTTACATCTTCAAATCTATACAATCTATCTCAATAATTGAAATTCCCCCTATTTCCATCCTTCTCCTCGAAATTTACGAATTCAACGAATTATTAAAACATAAATTACAAACGTGTATATATATATATCTTCCAACTTTCGCCTCGAAAATCGTAAAAAAATCAAAAGAAAACCGACAACGAACGAATCCCCTGATTAACAAACCTTGTAAACAACGCTCGCAACGCTCGAACTCCAAACCTTCCCTTCCCCGCAAAAATCACTCTCTCTCTCTCTCTCTCTCTTCCCCTTGAATCTCTTCAAGCGACACTCCAACGACCAAGAGTTGCTCCAACGGCCAAGAGAGTAGTAAAAAGAACCGCGAGGAGTCGCGCAAACCTTGAAGAACCTTTGCCTTCCCCCCTCCCTCACCCATGCTTTACGACGCCCGACCAAAACCCTTTTTTCCCTCCAACCTCTTCCCTCCATCCCCCCCCCCTCCACTTCTCCCCCTCGTGGTCGCGCAACCGTACGCACAACCGGAGGAGAGAAGCAGACCCGACTCGAGGCTCGGTACAGAGAGAAATAACAAGGATGCTCGCCATAATGAAGACCTCAAGGCGCCGCGCCTCGGCGATAATTACAGGGAGCCAAGCTTACAACCTTCTAAAGGCTTAAATGTTAAACGTTACACGTCTCGGGCACCACCACGGTAGCTTTTAGCTGCCCCGTTCTCCTCTCGCCTTCTCCCTTCTCCCCCCCCTCCCCCCTTTCATCCCCACACGGCCGAGCATCATCCCTCTCCTCGAGGTCGCGAGATCACTTCTTCTCATGGCGACCGCCTTGATTCCCCTCGGCCTTGGCCAACAACAATGAAACGGACGGGTTTTCACGGATGCTGGAAGCATCCGCATAAATATCGTTCCCTTGACGTGGAAAGATTTCGCGGCCGCGCTCTTTAATTACGACCGTTTTGTCGGCCTCCTCCTCCTCTTTCTTCGGGCTTCCCGCTCTCCTCTCGCAATTACGGCCACCGCCGATTCGGATGGAGAGTATGCGCGTTGGAGGATGAAGGGGAAGAGAAGAAGAACGCGGGAGCAGAGTTTTTCACGAGGAGTGAGGGGATTTTTGGGCGCGGACGATGATTGATCGAGGGGTTGGAATGATGGATCGAAGGAATGGGTGTCGTTGCATCGAAGGGGGATCGGTAAAGATTTTCTTCTTTCTTTTCAGAAGATTTTTATCTTGTTTGTTGAAGATTGTTACTTAGTTGTTGCTCGGATGAATTGTGAAGTGGGTGAAGCGGAATGAGACGGGAAAGTGGGTTGGAAATTTAAGTAAGGATAGATGGTGACAGATAGTGACTCAACTTATCGAAAGAATTAAAAAAAAATTCGATTCCACGATAATTTTCGTAATTAGATCGCACGTTTTTCGAGAAGAAGTAAGGAGAATTTTCGAAGGGGCTTGCGTATCGAATTAAGATCCGTGACAATCACTTTGGCGAGATCCCGGAATTGCCGCGAATTGAACCAAATTGACCGATGAATAATTGCCCATTGGCGGACGTACGAGATCCTAAAATAACATCTGCCGTTAAGAGGAACAACTGTACACACTCTCTCTCTCTCTCTCTCTCTCCCTCTCCTCTTTCTCTTCTCGTCGGGTGTTGGCGAGGGCAGAGTGTAAAAAGGATGAAAAGAACGAGCTATGAGGAAGAGGAGAAATAAAAGCGGCGCGGAACAAAGGAACGGGCGGCTGTACCGCGTACACGAAATTAAAATAAACGGCGGCAAGAAAGCGTGCTTTTACCCTTTCCTTTCTTTCCCTCCTCGTTCTCATTCCTTCGCTATTACCCGTCGGCCCGCGCTGCGAATTTTATTGTACTATTTAAGCCCCGGATGACCACTCGCTACGCCGACAATTCCGCCTCGCAATGGACGACGAGGGAACTCTGCGCCCGAGAATATGGCAAAAGGGTTTAGGGCTGCTCTGAAATTTATGATCGCTCGCTGTATTCTTGCTCGTCGATCGATCTTTTTAATTTTAATTCTAATTTTTGCCCCCTCCAACGATTTTTCGGAATGTTGTGGTACAAAAATTGTTGCCTTTTTCGACGATGATATATTTGAGACGTCGGATTTTAGTCGGAAACGACAATGATTCGAACGTTAATTTTTTAATTCTGTGTTTGGAATTCCAATTTGTTCCGTTCCGCGACTCGAACGTTAGACAGAAAAATAGAGACGCGATACGCGGGTATATTAAATATTTGTAATCGTTGCAGGTTGATTTTATCTCGACAATTAGTTTAATTTAGAATTTCGTAATGAATACGGCTTCATCAAATTATCGGGCCAAATTTTATTTGCAACACCTCGTGCATAAGTTATTCCCAGCCCTCGCATAAATTACAACGGCGAATTGGTCCTTGTTTTCGTAGAACGGCCAATATATTCGTTATCCAACGATGGTTATATTAAATATATCGATGAAACTCGTTGCAAAAATTACCATTTTTCATTTGTATTTTTTTTTCTTCTTCCTATTAAGCTTAATAATAAAACGATCAATGTAAATGTAATAAATGTACGAATAAAGATTCGAACAATCGCGAAATTTTCCTTCGAAAGAAATATACCTTCGATAATAAATTTTGTTCCAACTTTCTATCAGTGAAAGACTTGACTGTGTGATAAAGATACCAACACGGTTTTAAATAATAAAAATTAAACCGGAAACAATCCTACTTCAGAAACGGAAAACCGAATCGAAAAGGAAAATTTAAAAGAGGAAAATTTTTTCGATATTAAAATTATCAATAATCATAATCACTCGCAATTATTTAAAAACCAATGTTATTATCTCATAAATTTGAATATATACCGTAATCAGACAAATAATTAAAATATTGTCACTCACTGTAATAACGTAAAATAATTCAACTTCTCGATCATTCAAACAAATTGAATCAAATACATTCAACTTGAACGAAAACACAAAATCAACGAATACGAAACGATACTTTCCCCAACTCTGAGCAAAAAAAAAAAAAAAGAAAGAAAAACGATCGAGAAACCACGTCTATTAACCGCCCCTAACCTCCATCCCCCTCCATCCCCCCAAAAAACCTTGCCAATTTTTTATCCTACGAGTAAAATCAAAATGGAATTAAAATTAATTACCGACTCGATGTCTCGATATTAAAACGCAATCGGCTTGCTTGACGACTCCTCCTCGACGTTGACGCGTGCGTTTCGATACGAACGCATCGCGGGGAAGCAGCGTTACGCCATTAACGTTAATCCGAGATAAATCAAGGCCGGGAATAATGGGACCCCCGATATGTAAGGACAGTCGATTATGTCCGTGGAATAATTTAGCGGGCCGCGATAGGGACACCTGACGACAAAGAAGACGGGATCCGTAATATCAATTCGTGTACGTGATTCACTCGGGGATTCACGTGGCGTGAGCCACGGCATCGAGATGGAGATAAAGTCGATTCACGGGTCGGCCGAGATGAAAGCGAGAGAGCAGCGTCCCGGGGCGTCCGACACCTTGTTAGACGAGCATGCCACCGCCATCCTCCCCTCCTCCTCGAGGAAACGACCATTTGTTACGGGCATCCTTTCATTCCACCACCCTTTGGCCACCGCTCTTTTCTTCTTTCCATTCTTTCGATCCGCACGACGCGGATCCGTGAATCTCTTAACCTCGAATGAGTCGAATTTACAGGACGATCGATCCCCCACTATTTCCCCGCGGATACAAAGTCAAAGGGGGAGAGAGAGAGAGAGAAAGAGGCGTTATTATTATCGTATTATCGTCGCGTGTTTATATGTCGATTATCGGTCGCGAAGGGGAAATTTTTCGCGGGCGACGAAAGAGAATTTTATATTATACATTTGTGTATATTTTACGTGTATTTGGTTATGATTAATATGAATTTGTAGTTGTGTTGGTTTTTTTGAAATTCGTTTCTTTTTTTTTTTTTTTCTTTTCTTATTTTAACAAGATACGATTCGATTTAATCTTTACGTATTTACGTACGCGTGTTTTCGATAACTCGAACGAGTTATAAAATAAAATTCTGATTTTTATTTTAGATTTTGTTATTCGTTTCGAAAGTGTTTACGCAATTTCGAAATTCACTCACGTATTCGCGGCGATATATCTTATACGTTGACTAAATACGTAAATACTTCAATTACGTGTTATACCATTGGTATAACTGTTTCTACGTGCACATAAAATAGCTTGATACACAAGGTCTTATCGTCAAACAAGCAGAGAAAACAGAAATAGCTACGTCTACCAACGAAAGCAATTTTATCTGCAAAACATCGGGCGAGATTCAAGTAAACTGGATTGAATTTCGAAATTGCTTCTCTGAAAAAAAAAAAAAAAAAAAGAAAGAAAGAAAAGAAAAAACAGAGATATACACGCGATAAAAAGTTATTTTATCATCTCGATCCGTGTATTACGGTCGTATAATCAATGTGTACTTGTTTGTGATTGATCGAAAAATTACAAAAAAAAAAAAAAAAAAAAAATAGAAGAAAATGAAGATATTAACGTGCACGAGAAAATTGTTCAGTTTAACTCCAAATTTAATATAAGAATCTGAAAATAAAATCGACATATATTACACATGTTGGTAATTTTTCTGAAAAGAAAAAAAAAGAAAGAAAGAAAGAAGAAAGAAATATACGAGTGGAAATCACCGTTGAGATGATTCGAGAAACCGCTACGTAAATTGTGTTACCGAGAACGCGAGAGAGAAGGGCACGTTTAAGCGTATGCAAAGCACACGTAACCATTGGATTGACATAATCACAAGGAGTGAAGGATGCAGTTATAATCGCATCCACGTTTCACTGTAATTTGCTTCTTACCAGGCTGCCGTATTACATCTTAAAAAGCAACAACCGGTGGTTCGCGTAATGATAAAACAGCAGGCCTCGAAATAATATAATTCAGTCGATCGATGATTATTTACCAGCCGATCATGCGGGCAAAAAAATACACCTTTTTCTGCCTCCTTCCGAAATTCTTGCTCGTTACTCCTCAATTTCCATCGACAGAGAAACAAACGAAACGCGAAAAATTCTCGGTCAAATGCGAAATTCATCGTTGAAAATATTATAATCTTCGAAACGTGAAATACTTAACATCGAAAAAGAATTATTGAAAAAAAAGTTATCGAAATCTTTATTATTATTATAAAATTGGATAAAGATATATAAATTGGAGAATTCAAACGTGTGAAAATAGAGGCTTTGGCTTTTAAAACGATATTTTTTTATCAAAATATTACCTTTTTCTACATTTCAAACATCACAATGTGTTAAACAAATTTAAACAAAGAACGAAACGCAAAAAATTAGAAATTTTCTGATCAAATATAAAGTTCATTGAAAAAAATACTATAATCTTTGAAATTTAAAATACACATAATATCAAAAGTAAAGAATTATTAAATTTCGATCAAAAAATTATCGAAATCTTGCAAAATTGGAAAAAAAATCAATTCAAAGTTTTTTAAAATAATTTCCCCATTAATTCAAAGGTTGGCAATTTTTTTTATAAAAATTTCAACGATCACAATTATCTTAAACAAATTCAAAGAAAGAACGAAACGAAAAATAGAGAGAGCCTCTCTCTGAACCCGATGCGTCGAGCATAGGAGGCTTAAGCCTCGAAATTAGCGGCGATATTGCGAAGGAGACGGTTGAGAGGCGCGAGACGAGCAAAAGGCACGGCTTAGCTCCCTCGTTCGAGGTAACGATAAGCTCGTTGGGATGATTTGCTAAGCCCGTTAACAAATAGAAGGATAGATGGCGACGTTCCAACCCTGCCAGTAACCCCGGAACAACCAACGCGCACGGCCACACCGATCCCTCGATGATACGACGAATTACACGCGGATCAGGGACACTTTGGCCTTCGATTCGATACACTAGACTGTGACATTATGTTGCATCGAGCGATCCAACTCCTTATGGCCCCCGAGATGATATCACGGATCAAGGAATCAGAGCGGAATTCACCGATTTCGTCACGGTCAGGGGCGAAAAACGCGTATATCGTGGATGGATTATCCTTTATCCTTATCGAACTTCGTGATATTAAATTGTCCTTTTCAAAGTATGATTCCTTTTTTCCTAATTTTCTATCACATCATAGATTTGCATTTATTATCTTCGTATAAATTTAAAAACAGGAGAAGGATTTTTATCTTAAATCTCACGCTGATAAGTTGAATTGTACAAAGAATGACGGAAGTTATGATCGGTATAAAAAATAAAGAAATATGAAATAATAAAAAGAGCCGATACCTCGACCACGATATATTCGTATTAATAAACCCCGAGGTCGTCAAGACTCGGGAGCCATAAATCCACGAAAAATCGCGTTCGAAAGTGGCTCTGTCCGCCCCTTCGCCACGATCCAGTAAATCAGCTCGTAAAAAAAAAATAGAAAAAAAAAGGAACCCACGAAATTTCACGGTGCGGAAACCTCTTGGATCGGTGGTGGTGGTGGTGGCACAAGACCGCCAATTTAAAGTTACAAATTCGGCCATAAAAGGAGCGCGGTTTCGACGGAGTGCGGTTGGGTCGCGTTGCGTATCGTTTAGAAAAATAAAAAAAGAAGAAAAAAACGAGAGAGAGAGAGAGAGAGAGAGAGAGAGAGAAGGAGAAGAGCGGCGGGGAAAGGAGAGGAAAGGAGAGGCGAGGTTGAAAAAGCGAAAAGGGGGTTGGTCGGTCGCGCGAAAAGGACGAAGAGTATTTCCACCCTCACTCGACAATCGAGCTCGTATTTTCCGATTAGAGGGTGGCATTCACTTATAAGCCATACCATAACACTTGTCCGCCACCCGTTATGAACCACCCTTACAACGCGCAGGGGGTTGCTCCATCCCGTGTACCGGCAGCCCGCGATCTCTCCGCTCCGGGGGGACAGATTTACAGCCACCTTGGGTACTGATTTACTCGAGGTTACTTACGAGGCGACTCTCCTGTCCGAATGGACCTCTGCAACCCCACCGAAATACGCAGGACAACGTCGCCACATGTTCCTTCCAAGATGGTTTCTCGACCGATCAATTTTGCGCCCGATCGATGATTCTCACAACTGATGAGACTTTTCATTCCTTCGATTTCTAACTTTTAATGTAATCTTCGATCGATTATCAGTTCACAGTGGTTCGACTGGTGAGGATTGAAACGTAAAGGAGGATTTAGAAATTCAAAATTTTTCTCCTGAAAAAGAGAAGAAGGTGCACGATCGTTCGTTGCGATTTCCATATTCCTGACAGATTTCTGGGATGGATGCATTAAATTATACGCGTAAACATGCCGCATAATGATACGCAAATAAAATGTAAGGCGTCGTGAAGTCGTAAGAGAGAAGGTTTGCTCGGTTTTGAGAAAAGATTCCACCTTCGTTACCGGTTTCCAAGCTTCGGGGAGAGGAATTGACGAGGAGCCAATTACGGACACGCGATCACGAGGGGACGCGCAAGAATTCTCGTCAGGGTTTCCGCGAATATTTCATATCGATAGTATCGGTGAAAACGCGAATCTTAACTCGGAGGCAATGGCGCCTACGAGGTGAAGAATTGGAAGTCTCTTCATCAGATCATATCTGTCGTAAAAATTTGCCGATTTTTGAATAATAACTGTAAATTTGTTAGCTACATTTTAATTTAAATAGAAAGAGATTACACACTGAATTAATAGACTCATAAATGAATGTTCCAAAATATGTTCCATATTTACAATTTCTAAAGTAATTTCAGTATATTTAATAAATAACCTCTCTAAAATTAAAAGAGACGAAGAAGAGAATCAAATATTCATATTCTTAGAGTTCCTAAAAATCGTCAGAAACATAACAAGACGCACCAATTAATGCTGATATGATCCGCAATTAGCAGCAAAATTAGTTATCTGTCAGACTGCAGACAATATTTTTCGAAATATTTGTCAATCTCGTTTTTTCCTGTAAATATCCCTGTAGAATCGTCGAGAAAATCCCCGTTCTAACAAGAATGAAAAAAATCACGATCGAGATACATTAGAGACAAGAATTCATCGTTAAATCAATCTGTAGATAATTAAATGTAACATGATGATAATTCTCTGATGGAATTTTGTTATATTCGAATTATAAATCTGAATTAAATATCTCTTTCGAATAGATATGATAATTATTGAAAATACTAATCATTCATAATTGGCTAAAATCATGAAAATAATTACATCTGGATCTGGAGGTAGAAAGCACCGTGCATATTTTTAATAATCCGCAGTTGAATCCAATTTCGACACATTTCGGGAAAATCTTATATCATTTTCTTATCGATTGTAATTAAATTTCAATTCTCGGTCAAACTTCGAGGTAAACGATCGGCCAATGAAAGTTAACGAAGCGATAGAATTTGCAAATCGAAGCTCCCCCCTCCCCCTCCCCCCCTCCCTATCGTTTCGATCCCATTTCTACGAGTTTGGCCAACGGAGAAAAAGGAAACACGATTATCGTTAAGTTTTGACACGCCCCGGGCATGCCGACCAAGCGAATTCAACTTGTGGAAATCCCAACAGATTGCCACGGGGTTTGTCGCCCGGCCGTGGCTCCCTTTTCATGGTGGTTTCCTCATAAATAAAAATAACCATCGCACCCCTCGAGGGATGCGTATACGCGATATCGCTTTTCGTGTCTTCCCACCCTCTCTGCTCCTCGAAATCAGAAAGAATCGTCCCGATTCCCTTTTCTCCGTTTCTCCTTCCCTTTCTTCTTGCAAATATTCGTTCGAGAGAAACACTCCTATTTATACTACTGTTAATTGTGTGCCTACAAAACAATCGATCCCATCCAGGATAATTAGTTAATCAAAATAGTTAACTGCAGAATTATCTTCACTAAGTTTCTGGAACTCCAATTTTGGAAATGCTATTCCTTTAGAAACCTTCGTTTATTTATATATATAAAAAAAAAATCCTCCTAGAAGGAAGGATTTCAACGATTCTTAGAAGAAACTTACGAAAATTTACGAATAACCGGTACGAGCTTGGTCTGGATCCCGCGACATTTGTCTATCGTTCTATCATAGTTGGAAAAAAGGGAATCCAAAACTTCTCACAAATCTCACCCTTCTTTCTCTTGCAAAAAAAAAAAAAAAAAAGAAGGAAGAAATCATGACCAGAGCGAAGTCAGCTCAGCCATTGGAAAATGGTTCAATCTAAAGACTCGTAAAGTAGATTCCATGACGATTCCATCCCCGCCAACATTGTGCTCGAGGAGAGAGAGAGAGAGCTGCTGTCCCAAACATATTTTCGCCAGGTTGGCAAATTCTCTGGCTTTTGGTGTGCGGGATCGGTGGTGGCCGACCGCCGCCCACCCTTTGGCCAAGCCTCTCCCAAGAGGATCTGTTATCCTCGCGATCTTTCCAGGACTTCGACCCCTCCCTCCCAAGTAAACGCATTCTGAGTGGGAGAAAATCGAGGGAAAAGAATCACGTCGACACATCGTGGACATTGGAAGAGATAGAAAAAAATAGACAGACAGGCAAAAAAAAATTATAGCAGCGCGTAGGAGGGTAGATATCGAGGGGAAAAGGACACAAGAAATAGGACACGGGTGTTCGAAGAGACAGAACTCCTAATATCGGGAAGAAAATCGGGAGAGAAGGCAACAATTATTATAGTGCAGGTTACATTGGAATGGATAGAAAGAGATGAGATAGATGAGACAAAAGGATCGTAATAGGGTGATTATAATAGACGTTGGTATCAAGGTGGACGAAAAGGGGGGGGGGGGGAAAGAATCAGGAGACTGGACGCTGTAGATGTTAAAGAAGATAGAGGGACAAAAAGATCAGAGCATTGGTGATGGTGTAGGGGATCGGTATAGGAGACAAAGGTCCACGTGGAGAATCAGGCTGAAAATCCTGTAATACGTGTATCTACATATAGCGATGGGGAGAGAAGAGGGGTCGGATTCGTTGCGTAGCCCGCGGCCGAATTCCCATGGGTGCCATAACAGGGCGTCTCCACCCTCCTCTGACACTCTGGGGCCACCGAGAATAACGGGTCCCCTTTCCTGTTATCGCGTACGAGGCACCGGGACCATATGGACAAGTGCATACGCGTTAAAGACAATCTATGGGCCCGCCCGCTTTTTAAACGATTTTATACGGTCCACTGTTTGGAGGATATTCTTGATCTTGTTAAGGCTGATGTTTCTCGAAAAGTCGAAAGTTATTCGTCGTGAAATATACTCTCTCGAAAGCGAGTGATTTTTATTCTCCAATAAATTCGTATCGTGAGATTTCTTTTTATATAATTGAAACGAAAAATTTCTAATATTCTTCTATACCGAGAATCACATCGATTCTTAAGTGCGCTTATAAAAAGAAGGAGAGAGAGAGAATATTTTCTAAAATGGCGGAATATATCCTGGTGCAGATCGTCTCCCCGATATACCGTGCGGCAGATCGATCATCGAAATTCCCAGCTATTCTCACGCGTGCGAAAAGGGCAGGAAGAGAAGCGAGGGCCCTGCAAGTCCATTGATTCGCGTATCATCGTAATTTCACGGCGCGTTACCTACGCGAAATAACTCGGGGGACCGTGGCCTCGCCGACGTCCTATCCGGCTTCGGCTTTAAACAAGCCACGAAATTGGTTTACTTTTGAGCTGGATGCCACCCCGTGTCGTCTGGCCGTGGCCAGAGTTTTCCTCCGAGCAAGGGAAGAAGGGCGACAAAGGGAGGTCGGAGGAGGATCCCACGGGCTTCCGTCCCGGGAATTAGCCTTTTAAATTGCCTCTCATACGCCCACCATCCCGATCCTTTTCGTCGAATCGTGCCGGGAGGACGAATGAATCTTATATCTCCCTTCTTTTCTTCTTCTTCTTCTTCTTCTTTTTTATTAAACCACTCTCGATAATTCATTGCCACAATTGCTCAGTGTGGACGATCTCCTTGATTGATTCGTCGTCGTGGATTTGCTGCCGAGGAATGAGATTTATACATTTGGGATATTAATTGGGATGCAAGATTATTATTCTTCGTGCAACAATTAAACAATATTTCGTTATATTTTTATTTCGAAGAATATGTAAAATTTAAAGTGTGCACTTTACCACCCCTGTTCCAACGATCGAAATAAGTGCCTCGTCATAAGCAATCGTCATTCCCCCGTCATTCCTCGTTCTTGACACAGGAAATATCGAAAGATAGGCTCTCTTTCTAGGTTCACAATGGAGGGTCGAGAGAGCCACTCGACTTTCCCATTTCCTCGGCAAACGTGGTTTCGTCGCGAGCCGCGCCTCCCGACAATGGGCTGTCATCGTGGTGGCCCACTTTGACTGGCACGCTCGACCGGAAGTCAAGACTAATGTGTTTGATCAGGACGACCCAGACACGAGGCAGAAGCGAGAACTCGATATCCGCTTAGCCACGCTCGCCTCTCATTTCTCACGAGCAGAAATACTCGACGATACAACAACGATCGTCGATCGATCCTCTCGATTATTTTATATGAAAAGGTAAATGTAATTTCATTTTCTCCCTTCCTAGATAAAAAGACATCGATCCTCTTATAAATTTCAGTTTATCCTGCGGAAATTCCTCTATCCATATTTTCCTTCCTATTCTCTCGTCCCATTCCATTTATTATTGTTATATTTATTCATAATTATAATCACACTGAGTAATTACCCCTTGAATTAAATTCTCTCAGAATTTTATTTCTTCATCCTCCACGAGATTCCTATCATCACACACAATCTCGTCGCAACAATTTTCGCTCGAAAACGAATTAATACATGTTCCGTTACGAAATAATATTAAGTTTAACGTATAATTCAAGGGTTGAAAAATACTGGAGAATCCATCCACTCACTAGCACGTCCGCCGTGCTATCCCCGGAAGCATTGAAAGTCGAAACAGAGCGGAGGGAGGCCGGTAATGGCGAAACGAATTTTGCAAGGAAAGCGGAGAGCAATTCGGCCATTTCTCTTTGCGCTGCATAACTTTGCATGCCACCATCTTTATCGCACTCGTGGGAACACCGTGGCCGGCCGTAGATCACCGGCGCAATATTGCGCAAAACGCAGCTACACGCTCTCTCTCTCTCTCTCTCTCTCTCTTTCTCTCGCTTTCTCTATTCCATTCTCTCTTTCTCTTTCTATATATATATATATATCTCATCCCTTGGTCGCGTTTTATCCAACGAAATTTCCCATACGGCCGTCTCACTCGCTCATGGGAGTAGGTACATTCAATGTGCCGGCCATATCTCAGCTACGAGAGACACTTTAATGAAAAATCATACGGCGAATGCACGTACCGTCGGGTATAGAGCGAATATTTCACCGGGAATGAGATTTTAGACGGGAATAAATAAGGAGTTAGAGCGTCCGGGGCCGATCGTCGCCATTTTTGCTCGCTCGGATGGAAATCAAGGATTTTGCGGGTTTTTCTTTCTTTTTTCTTTTTTTTTTCTCTCTCTCTCTCTCTCTCTCCTTCTTTTTTCGAAGAAAGTTTCGTCGACGAGAGAGAATCGTGATGGCGATTATGCCATCCATCCGTTTTCCCTCCCGGTTTATTTAATATCTCCACGACGGTTGTTATTTATTCGGACCAGATCTATCTAAAAATTCTTCATCGCAAGTAAGAAAAATATACGAGATATATTCCTCTATAGCCTCGTGGTAAGAAACAACAATTTCTATCGCGATAAATTAATTCCTTCCGATTATTCCTTTGACTTTAAACGAAAGAACTTTAAACTTCGCTCCAAGTGCACAACGGGAACAGCGTACTCTTCTTTTCCTTGCAGTCGTACGTATCCATCGTTACACATACAAAGTTCTCACGATTATCCATCCCTCGACGATGTATTATAAATTTCACAACGAAAATACGTGGCACACGCGTGTTTCTTCCATTCATTCAATCGACCTTGCTCGCCGCGTCTCATTACCATCGTTATTACCGAGGCGTCGTTTTCCAATTTTGCCCCCAGGCCCCAGAAGAGAGGAAGGAGAGGAAAAAAAATTAGCTTATCGCGAACAATAATCCCCCGATTCCCGTGGGACTATCCAAACCTACGTCGGCCAGTGGGCGTGCGTTCGCGGATTAGGGAAACATATTTCGTAATCCGCGATAGATACGCAACCCCATCCAAGAGGAAGAGAGGAGGGGAGGGTGTTATTATTACCAAGATCCTCGCGTATCTGAATGACGCATCGCTTCACACGGGACTTAAGGTTTAATGGACTGGCGCGGCCCTTCTTCACCCCGTGTTTTTGCCGCCTCTCCCCCTTCGAGAGGGGCGAGAAGAGGGGAAGACGGGTGGCGCACGTGAAACGCGTGAAATCGTGGTAATTTCGCGACCACGTTGATGGAACCACGAGGCTGAAACTCGGTAACGAGATTGCGGATTGTGGCGGGGGAGGGGTGGGGGATCTTTGACAGGAGGACGGTCTTCTCGAGTGATGTGGGACCGTTTGAGAGAACTCTTATAACCCCGTTCTCGTTTTTAATTTGAATCTCGAGTCTCGGTTAAATTAAAGCGATACGATCGGTGGAAGTTTTCTTCCAAGAGATAGAAGAAGAGTCTTGCGGTTGCGATTCTTCTAAAAAGAAAATCTTTCAAAAACTGTAAAATTATTAAAATCCTTCTCTCTCTCTCTCTCGATTCTCGAAAAATATCCTCGATATCCTTCCGCCCATTTTCTTCGTTCGTTCGAGAACATTAGGGGAGGAAAGGAAAAAGAAAAGAACCAGGGGGGGGGAAAATAATCTGGAACCTATTCTCTCCCCCCTTCCACGATCGAGGGCAATCTAAAAATTCGCGCCACGAAGAAGATAATACAATTACCGGTATCGTGTTAATCAGACCGCGCGAGAACGAGACGATCCTCCGCATCCGGCCGCGAGTGGAGGGGGAGGGAGAAAGAGGGAGAAACGTGGAAGGAAACGTGGTTGGTATTAATCCGTACACGGTGGAAGGCCAAAGGAAACTCGGTCGGAACACGGCGCGCCTTAATTAACGAGATTTTAAAAATGCTATGGCAATTTCAATCTCGGCCCCGGCTAACTTCAGCTACGAGGGTAATTCTATTAGGCAGTGGCGTAGCATCGTAAAGGGTTGAGAGGAGGGGGAGAGAGACGGAGAGAGAGACGGGCAAAAAAGAGAGAGAGATGGTTGGAGAAAGAGAGAGAGAGAGAGAGAGAGAGAGAGAGAGAGAGAGAGAGAAGGACAGTGGCAGGGGTGTACTGCCCCCTGGGGCACCCTCACGCTAACTGGCTGCGACTGTGCCACGGACCCCTTTACGATTCTTGACTTAATTTATGTATCATCCGAGAGTTAAGTAATTTCTCCTCACGAATTACCTCCATACCGCTGACTGAACGAATTTCTTCTTATCCTCTCTCCTCCATCCCTTCTTTCTTCATTAGGATCTTATTGTTGTGACGGTTCTGTTTTTGGATTTGGATTTTTTCTCGAATTGTAAATATTATAATTCGGAGGATGCATGGATTTTTATGCAGTTGGGATTATTTAAAATGTCGCGTTGAACTATGTGTTTGTACATTGTTTATATTTATATATAATTGCAAACGAATGTAATCGTTTATAACGTATAAAATACGATCAATGAAATGAATAATCTCTTTTAAAAAAAAAATTCTTCAACGAGAAATATTTATATTTTAAATTTCACTTAATCGAAATGCAAGTGAATATTTGAATATCTCATAAATATCCTGCCGATCTTATTTTTAATTTAGAAAAAAAAAAAAAAAAAAAAGAGAGGAAAGGGAACATTTGTCGCGAAATCCGATTATAGTTTCATTTCCCGTTGGCCTTGGGATCTCGAAGTGGTAAATCGAAGAGGTGGGTGGATTATTTAAAATTTCCTCGAAAGCTGAGTGGAAAGAGCGTGGATCCCGGCCACGGCTTCCGCCCGGCTAATTAAAACGCGAGAAAGTTTCGCGGCAGCCCCGAGGAAACGAGTTTAAATCTGTTTCAGACCAGTTTCCAACGAGCGGTGCCTTAGTGGCTCCCTCGTGGACCGTTTCCAACGTGACTACACCCCCAGCACTTTATTACGAGTCTAATCTATCTCGACGCCGGCCAAAAGGGGGTTGGTATTTAACCCCAAAGCTAATTGTCTCCTTTCGAATTTCTTAAGAAGCGGGGAGAGGGGAGACATCTTTCGTCGATTTATGTAAAACTCCTTCCCATAACACGTGCCATTTCTTAATAAACCTTCGAAACTTTAAGAGAAGCGTTAAGAAAAAAAATTCACTTACTTCAAATATTTTTATATTCCATAATTCTTCGTTATATTGATTCTCCTAAATCAAGCTATGAAACTTAAAGTATATCCAGAGAATAAGACGTAATATAATACAATAAATATTGAAGATTTTCAAGAAGAAAGTAACACTGAATATAACATAATATAATAATTTAATAATTATACGATTAATTCAGTTTCCAAGTTTCTCTTGCAACTGTTTTTAAATTTTTATCTTCGATCTTAACAAATTTATCCGGAGAGAGAGAGAGAGAGAGAAGAGAGAGAGAGAGAGAGAGAGAGAGAGAGAGAGAGAGAGAGAGAGAGAGAGAGCATTAATCACGATAATAATGAAACTGTTATTTACGGATTCGAGAAAAACGTCGAACAAAAGGATCCCCGACGTTCACCTGGCGGATTAAGTTATTCAGGCGGGCACGGTGGCGTCGTTAAATGATTTAGGCATCGGCGAGATCGAAATCAAAAATTGGCGATCGAGGATGATCCACGAAACATGTGGCGAACGTGAAACGTGCTTTCGAGGGATGCGCCTGTTATGCTCATAATTGCATCTTACACCAATAAGCAACGAATTACCAGGTAATATATTACCTCAAATTATAGGTGATAACCGGCGGGACATTACGATCGCCACTTCGACCAGATGGGTCGATCGGTCCGTTTTCAGTGGCGATTCGGCATATGGAACCCCCATAAATATTCGCCGAGCTTCCTGCTCGTCCAAGATGGGCCTCTTTCTGTTTCTCTCTCTCTCTCTCTCTCTCTCTCTCTCTCTCTCTCTCTCTCTCTCTGTCTGTCTTTGAAATGATCAAACGTTTGTACAGATTCCATAGGACTCTGGATCTTTTCAATTTCGAGTTTCGAATTTATGTAGAGGGGATAGAAAAATTTTAGTCCAATCAATTCTAAATTCTAAGAATCTCTTTCGATTAATCTTTCTCGTAAATGTTTTATTTAATATAGTAGAAGAGATAATATCTAATTTTGCCTAAAATTAAAAGAATTTAGAATGAGGATTATTTCGTAATTTTGTCAAAGAGGATGTGGGTAACTTTTACGATACTTTGATCGGTTACGATATCTTGGTCTGTTCCTCTTCAACCATTCTACCTAAGTTTCAAAAAGAGGGAGAAGAAATTCTTGTTGAAGAGTAGAAAAATTATAGTTGATTGGAAGAACGTGGCACGTATCGAAAAGGTTCAAGAAAAATGCTGGACTCGTGTCTTAGAAGAATGGAAGTGCCACGTCTGTTTGTAGATTGTAGAATTTCTTTCTTTTTCGCGTTCTTCTTTAACGACAGTTTGTATCTTTTATCCTTAATGGAAGAACTATCTTTTAAATTTTATTGTGTACGTATTTCGTATTTTAAAACGTTTATTCAACCATATTTTTTCTTTACATGCATATATTTGAATATATTTGCAAAATTGCAAAAAAGTGTAAATAAAAATACAATAAATACACTTTATTTTTCACTTCAAATCACCATCGCCTACAATTAATTTAATCCACAAATATTTTAATATTTTCAATACAAATTACTAAATAAATTAAGATATCGGATTCATAAATCTTCCAAAAGTATTAACATTTCAAATACCACTTATTCAAAATTATTGTTTCATCCACAAATTTCTATTTTTCCAACCCGCTATCTACAAACACAAACTCTAATTATTAAATTACTCAAAACACTAGCTTCCTAAATCCTCACGAAACGTTCATATTTTAAACACTATTTTTCAACTATCCCTTCATCCGTCGCAATATTTCCAATACATTATCCCATTCACGAACACTAAACTCTTTAATTACCGAATTAATCAGACGTACCAGTTTCATAAATCTTCCCAAAAAATTCATATTACACCAATACCCAATTACTCTACTACAACCACTTTACCCACTTCATTACAAATTTCCACTATTCGTCTCGTCGAGCACCTTCAAAAATGAAATTAAATCGGAATACCAGTTTCATAAAAAATCGTCCAAGCTTGTTTCTCCTTGGGAAAAAGGCACGCTCAAAAAAACGGACAAACTTCGGGCGGACGCTTAACCAGATTAATCCCAGGATGACGGACAACGACACATCTCGTGACGAGGCGAGGGCACGCTCCTCCGCGAGCTGGAACGTCGAAGTGCGAAAGGAGGGTGGAGAGGTCGACGATAGGGGTAAATGCCAGGGGGTAGAAAGTGTTGCAGGCGTACAGGTGCCACCAGGGTGCCGTTACTTTGCCGTGCAGAGCGGCGGAAAATTGTTTACTGGATTGTTTAAACGAAATTTACTAAAGCTTACTGATTTTATATCACGGCCAACGCAGCCCCGGGGAGCCACCCCGGATTATACATTAACGAAGTTAGCTGCGGAATAGGGATGGAAACAGAGAGAGAGAGAGAGAGAGAGAGAGAGGGAGAGAGAGAGAGTGGAAGGAGTTGGAAATCTCGGCTAGTTGGAAATTAGCTTTCCACTATAATCGTCCCTGTTATAAAGTCGCAGTTAACCGTGTACCGTAAAAGAGTAAACGCGAGAAACGAAAACCGAGGGGGAAGCAGAAATTGGCCCGCGAAACTGCGAAAGAATGTACCGAAGTGAAATGAAGTATTTTTAACGAGGGGCTGGTATGGAGTTTCAGGCGAAATTCCGCGGCTATATTGGCTTTATCGCTGTTTAGTATCGACTCAAAGTTGTGCGATTTTAAAGGGTTGTTATTGAGATTTTCTAGAATCGGATTTCTTACAATTAAGGAAAATAAATTGATACAGGGGTTCGTAATTTTTGTTTTTTTTTTTATCCAAAAGAGACGAATATAGCACGATATAATATGTATGATTTCTTGAAATTAGTGTAATGTAAATCCATGTAATATAAAATATATTTTCTCTAGTAATAATTAATAATGGAAAATTATTAACATTACCCAACAATTTATATATATATATATATTGTTTGATCAATTGATTCAAATGCAACGATTCATTTACTCGATATTTCTTGAAAATTCTTTAAAACTATTTTCCCATTATCTAGATTTAAGTATTATTCCTCTTCGTAAATCTTTTCGCTTTTTATTCATTCGCAACAATATCTCGATAAATATCTTAATAGATGCAAAAATATTGATCGACTTAAATCTAGAATCGATACAAATCCAACCAAAGCACGCCTTCCAATCCCTCCCCTAATTTTATCCGCTTCTCCCCCATTTCGCCCAAAATTCATTCATTTCTTTCAAGAAACGTACACACGCAACACCAACACTTTCCAACCAGTCTTAAAAAGCCGCCAACTATTACTCGCCCGAGTATACATTTTTCACAGACAGCACAGAAGATAGTGATAAAAGTATCTATAATTCAAAAAGAAAAAAAAAAAAAAAAAAAAAATACACGCACGCGCGCACAGCGACAGAAGACACACACACACACACACACACACGAAGAAAGGGGCACAAATCATGGGCGGGGGAGGCGGCGGCGGCGGAGGGAGAAAGGGATCGGTCTCCCGAGGGATATCGAACGCGGTCATAAATCGCAAATCAAAACGTGTCAAACGGGCCGGCCGCGAAATTAAAAGTGACGGGCGAACGGCGTGTATTGTGCACGGTTGCATATCGGCGCCGTGAAAACCGGCCCGCCATAATTGTGAGTTACGGTGATCACGCACCGGCATTTATTTATTCGCCGCGGCCCGCTCGTTATTTATGACGAAAATGCATCAGCGGCCCGTATCTGCCCCCCCTCCCCACCCCACCCTCGTGTTCCCGGCCATCGAGTATCGATGACGCGCCGATATTTTATCGGAATTTTCGAAAACCGTCGAGGCTACGAGGCTAGCTATCCCTTCCTCCCCGCTCTCCCCTCTCCTTCCCTTCTCTTTTTTTTGGGACCATCGTGGGGATCTTGGGAGGGTTGAATTCGAAGATTCTTTTTGGAATGATTCGATGATTGGAATGGTGGGTTTTGGGAGAGTAGAGTTTTTTATTTTAATTAGAAATGTGTGGGATGTTTTCATAGGAATCGGTGAGCTCGTGAGGTTTCATCGATTGTTGGAATTGATGGAAAGATGGATTTTGGGACAGGTTCCGTTAGGGAGATTTTTAGTGGAAGTTTGGAATTTGTTCGTTGAAAATTAATGTAACGAAGTAAAACTTTTAGCATTAATAATTCCCTCAGATCTCTGAATCCCGAAATAAATGATTAATAGCGAACAGTGGGTCGACACTAGCGCCACAAGATCATCAACTGCTGGTTGTAAGTATATTCTATATACTTACAAATTTATTCATTTCTTATACGTATACGTATTTCGTTAATTCTTAATGGAAAAACTATACTTGAAACGAACCATTAATGATTAATCTAGTAATGAAATTTCTCCTATCCAATTCTTTTAAGACAAAAGATCGTGTTTAATTATCAAGAAGAACGGGCGTGAGAAAACTTTTCAGCATTAAAACTATCGTTTCGCGTGGGCAGATGAATCTTTCATCGAAAAGTTCACCGTACAAGTTCCAATTGCCCGTCGCGTCTCCAAAGTTCGTCGACTTTCGAACGTCTTAGAGGGGTCGAGGTTGTCGAAAGGGAGCTCGAAAAATCCTTTAACGAGAAAACTTCGTTTGGAAACGAGCCACTTGAACGTTTTCCCTAGGTTAGGTTTAAATATTCGAAAAGCACGGTTTTCTCTTCCTTCCTTCCTTCCTTCCTTCCTTCCTCTCTCTCTCTCTCTTTTCCCCCGTCCCTGTTCCACTTTGGTCGGCCATGACAGTTCTAATTTAACGCTAGCTAACGATGGAAAAGGGGGAAGTGTTACCCCCTTCTCTCGGATACAGTGGCTACAAAAAGTATTTGAAAATATCCTTATCTCCCAATGAAAAATAAAAATTTTTGCCAAATTTTCCAATTCGTTTTATAACACGAAGAATCTAATTAATCTTCAAGAATTTTGCGTAAAACACAACTCTTTTAAAAATTGTTCCCCTAAAATTCCATTATTCCATTTTATCCAGTATATAAAATTAAATTGCTTCCAAAATAGACACACAGTGAGAGTCAAAAGTAAAATCTCGAAGGCATTTATCTATTGACTCTCATTAACTCTAACTTCTCTTGAACTTTAATTCGATAAATTTATTATTTATCAATTATTATTACATACGTAGTTCTATTTTAAAAATTATTGCATACCTATCCTACAACTCTTATACAATCGGACGAAATTCTATATTCTAACCAATATCGATATAGCTTTCGTAACACTTGTCACAAAAATTTTCTCGTACCGATATCCGTCATCCAAAACGTCGCCATTTTCGTCAAAAATCTACACCCGTTTCGCTCCTCGTCGTAATAAATACCAAGACAATACTTGCGCGCAGATTTACTTTTTGTACCCACTGTATATCCCGCTGTTGGATCGTGCGGAGGGGCGGTTTGCTCGAAGGGAGGGGGGCAGGGGAGGGCGCGCATTCGTGCCAACAATGTACTGTTTCGGGACAACGAATAAACAAAAAACAGCGATTCTCCATCAAGTTGATTGGCACCGCGTCCCAGGATTTACGATGCGGATTTTTGGCCGGCACGGTCCAACGGATGCTTTTTCAATGCTTTTCCAAAACGCGCGTGTTAGACGTCCACGTTGAAATAATTTAAATTACCCGGCGAAAATTGTAATTAGCCCGGGGGCGTGTAATCGGGCGTGCAGAAAATTGCGAGAAAGAGGGCGCCGTTAATTATGCGGGCCGTGACATAATGGCACCGAAAACGGCCACGATCCAACGGGCTCCCTCCCCGTTTTTTGCAATTATTTTTAAACGCGGCAAATTTCGCGTCGCGCACCACTCTGATGAATTGTTTGTTTAAACAAAACGAAAAAAAAAAAAAAAAAAAAGAAAAGAAAGGGAAAAAGGGATAAGCACAGCCGCGAAATTATAGGGAGAGTTAATTTCGGACAGTGATGTAATTGGACGCCATTATTTTTCTGTTAAAAAAAAAAAAATAAATAAAGTACAGCGGTTTTTAAACGCTCGAGAGCGTGCAAGCGCGATGTTTAACGAAATCCAATTTCGTTGTTATTCAATTTCCGCGCACGTTGCGCGACGAGGCTAATTTTTCCTGTTTGCCGAACAACGAGAATTGAAATTTTGACGATTGTTTGGAAAAGGATTGGTAATAAGAAGAAGAAGAAGAAGAAAAAGAAGAAAATCCTCGAGTTTCTCCTCGAGTGAATGTAAATATTTCTCAAATACGCGCGTAATATCAATATATCTATATATTTTGTATCATCTCGATATGAAAAATGACAATTTCTCAATGTATTTATATACATAAGAAGAAGAAGAAGAAGAAAAAAAGACACTTCGACCGGTAAATTCAACTTAAAGGAAACACCAAAAATTTCCAATTTAACTCTTCTTCTTAGTGATCGAAAGAAGTAAGTAATAATTTAAGACGCGGAATAATTTTTACAGAGTGGGGGAGGGAGGGAGGTGGGAGGAGAAAGGGGAGGAGGGAGGTGGGGGGGGAAGATAGGGAAAGGAAAGGAGGGGGGGGGAGGGAAAGAAGAAGAAGATAAAATAAAAAAATTCTTAAATATAATTTAAATATCAATTTTCTCGGATATCTCATCATCGTTAGAGGCTTCGTCCACTTCGTTACATTGGCGGTAATTGAACGTCGAGATCGTTTAGCGTGAAGAATTATTCTTCGCGCGCGTTAACAGCTTCAGGAGCCAATAACGCGGCATCGTTAAATAACCGATCGATCGTGGCAATCGTCGGCGTGTACAAACGTGACACGCGTGCACACGCATTAACCACTCTTCAGAGACGCATTACGCAAGATTCGAAATTCCATTCCGCGCTCACCCGACCGAAACGCTCGCATACGGCAATAATGAAAATTTTCAAATTTCACGCTCGATTATCCGCGAGCCCGCATACACGCCATCGCCATTTGGCGCTTTAACAATCGTCGATCCCTTATAACGCGAAGCCACCGTTTTATGTCACGATCGATGCTCGCCTCGATAATGCGCGTTAATGAAAAGACCGGAGGTTGACGATGAAAGATTACAGAATTTGTCAATTGGTCGATTGGAAAATTTATTTTCAAAAGTATTCCGCGAATGTATCGAAAACATTCTCCCTTCCCTCTTTTCTCCCCAATTCCGATCCTTCGAACAAAGATACTTCAATCAGCCCCGTGTAAACTCTAACAACAATTTTTTATATATAACGCGTGTCTGGTAATTTTCAAGGAAGGGATGTCCATTCATAACATTTCCACTTTGTCTTACACAAAGTCCTCGTCGCGTAAGGTGCGCGCAATGTAGATCGATCAAAATAAAAATCAAAAATATTTCCAAAAACATTGCATCACGTTCTGTTTCAAACCATGCTGCTCTATTCTATTCTAGAAAAAAAAAAGAAGAAGAAGAAGAAGCGCGCAGCAAGCAAAACAACAAAACAACGACATTTGTTTCGATTGTCCACCATTTGGCGTGTTTCTAATCGGTCAACCACGAACGATTCACCCTTCATCGCCTCGTCCATCATAAACGATCGCTCGAAACGACATTAAACACGTCCCGGACGTGTCACCCCGCTCTCACCAGCCTCTCTCTCTCTCTCTCTCTCTCTCTCTCTCTCTCTCTCTCTCTCTCTCTTTCCGTACCGCCGAGCTTATCTCTCCAAGTGCATCGTTGCATCCGCACATTGGACAGATGGTGGACCGTCTCGGCAAAGGGCCTATGACAGGTTGGTCCTGCGCACCGGCAGCATTTCGTGGTTCATTTGCGGTACCCAGGGGTGCCATCTATTATCGAGGGTTCGGAGGCCTGCCACCGAAAGTCGCCCACCCCTCCTCCTCCTCCTCCTCCTGTCCCCCCCTCCGCCCCACCCCTCCCTCCACCCTACACGAAAATCTATATCGCGGGGAAGGGTGGTGGTTGTTTACATGGTGGAAAGGCGACTCGATTTAATTCGGTGATGATTTTTTAACGAGCTCTCCAGCCGTGCTCTGACGGCCCCGTAGATTGGGTTTCCGCCGCCGCCGCCCGCGTGTTTCGGCTTTTCCATTTGGCCGCTGGGAAACGGCGGATCGTTCATTGAAGAGCGGAATTGCTTTTTGCAATGGAAAAAATAAAAAAAAAAAAAAAAGAAAAAAGGAAAATACGTGTCGCGCGGCGAAACAATCACCGATGAATATGAATGATTTTTTTTTTTTCTGCTTTTGTTCTCGATGGGAGGGGAGGAATTATATTTAGAATCGGAGGGAAGAGAGGAAGATGTTTCTTTTTAAGATTGAGAAGAATTTGTCGTAGGATTAATATTCAATTATTCCTGAGGGAAAGAAAGAAAAAGAAATAAAATACACGCGAAGAGATGTGGGTTTTGAAGAGCGAGATAAAGATCTATAAACCCGAAATCAGGTAAGAACACGTTGAACGCGAAGATCAAAATCACCGGTCCGGATGATCAACGACGATAATCAACCGCCAATTAATAATAAACCTATCACGCCTGACTGAAGTCATCATAAATTACAAATACCTGTCATACTTTCGAGCTTCGAATCTAATCACGCGCACGAATATCACTCTGCCGTTTGCAAAATTAGCTCACCATTTCTCAAATTTTACGTATTATTTTCGTAGAAGAAGAGGAACAACCCTCTCCCGATTATTCGCGAAAATTTTTCTCCTCTCTTCGTTTTTTTCTTCGAATAAAACTGTCAAAAGAAAGACAAAAAAAAGAAAAAAAAATAAGAATCAAGGATTTGACAACCGAGGATTAATTAAAAACTAGTAAATTAGAACTAACCGGTCGAGATTCGTTGGATGATCGTTGGACGTCCAACCACGCAATAATTCCGCGGACGAGATTCTACCCTTCTCTCTTCGATTATTCTCATCCTCCTCCTCTTCTCTCTCTCTCTCTCTCTCTCTCTCTCTCTCTCTCTCTCTCTCTCTCTCGTTTCGTTTTTTATCCACGTTCCTTTCGAGCTCGCCGCCGCCTACGGCCGTTTCATTAATCTCGCGTCTCTCAATTTATTTTGTACGTCTTGTTAGGTGCCCCGGCCCGTTTCTCGGGTGGTTATGTCTCACTCACGAGAGAGGAGGGGGAGGAGAAAGAAGAAGAGGAGGAGGACGATCCCGTGTTGGGGTGATAATGAAAAGCGGAGGACGGGACAGGAGGAAGTCCACGCGTGGTGGAAGGAGGAGTCGAAGGAGGAGAAAGAGAAAAAAGAATGAAAGGAAGGAATATGGAAGGCGAGAAGGGGAGGGAGGAGAAATCGGCGCGGAAAGTATTGCACGATCCTTGCCGATCGTGAGTCATGGATTCGCGCTTCCGTGGGCCAGAACAGACGATCTGAATTAGATGCCAGCCGAGAGAAATTGAGAATCATTATTGCGAAGAACTAGATGCACTGGTTTTTTTTTTTTTTGTTTTTCAGTATTAACAGAGAACGAAGATATTTTGATGGAGATGAAATTTTTCTATTTGTACCGCGATAAAAGATCGTCGAATTCTTGAATGAAACTTTGAATTTTCATTTAAAAAAAAAAAAAAAAAAAAAAACGTGAAAAGAAACGTAAAAATTCAATCAGGAAGTCGATTTGACTTTGATTCGTGCCGAATTACCGAGATACAAGGAATCAAAGTGTTCTTAGTGATTAAGGCAGTGTAGATATTATGAATGGATCCGCATTTTTTCCCTGGAAATGCGTACTACGATTTTCCAAGAATCTATCAGTTGTTTGGAGTTTGGGATTAGGTCAGTGAAGACAATGAGGCACGAATAAGACGACAAGGAGAGAGAAATAGGATAAATAAAAAATTATCCTTTCCTTCACACGACGATATCTCGAGAACCGGGAATCGTATGGAGATAAACGAGAAAAGGTTTTAAAGGGTAAGATTTCGCGATTCCAATGATCGTTCGCTCGTTGACCGAAAATTAATATCTTCGAAGTTACAGCGGTTCAAAGTTTTCCTAATTTTTAATAGAATTTAATCAAGATTGAAATTGTGTTTCGATATCTCGAAAACGGAAAATCGTATTGGGACGAATGGAAAAGCATTGTAAAGAGAAAAGTTCAACGTTGCTAACCATCTCTCGTCCATCATCGACGAAGAATCATTATCTTCGAGATTATACCGGTTTGAATTTTGCCTAATTTTTCATAGATTTCATCGAATTCGATTAAAATCGTTTCTTCATCGAATTAAATGTTTAAGCAAAGCAAAACGATAGACGCGATTCAAAAAAATATTACCATAGGAATATCTTAACTATGAAATTACTTCGAATCACGACAAATCACCCCTAACAAAGCTTCTGTCACCGTGCTCGGGCGAGGAACGTTCGAACGAGGGAATCGTGTAATTAACGTGTCCGATCATCGTGATCATCTCTTAACGCGATGTGGCGGCCGATCAAAAACGTTCTCCTTATCGTTTCCATCGATCTTTCCTCCGTGCTCGTCCCACAGGACCGAAAAAGGGGACCCGCCCGGTGTGCACTGCTGACGTGTCCCTGTTTGACGAGCCACCACGGGGACGTTTCCTGGCCCACGGCTGCCAACATCCTTGTTCCACGAGCCGATTTTCCTTCAAATTTACGCACGATCCGCAAGTAAATATCCCCATGGTCGATCGTAACAACGATTTTGAGCAATTTCGGGATTGGACACGCTTTCTTCTTTTGTTTTTTTCTCGTGAAGTAATCGTTCAATATTCAAATGATGTTTGAATTTTTAATATCGTATTTCTTGTACGTTATCCATGCTTTTTTTTTTTTTCGAAAGTCAAATAATCAACATACTATTCAGATTTCAGAAATGTAATTCGTGCATGCGTGAATATATTTAAAAATCCGCTTATTGCACTGGCTTAAGCGCAATGAGCAATATGTTTGCATCGCGACGAGCAGCCAATTCTTGGTACTCAGAAAACTTGGAGAAACGTTCGAAACATTATCCGGGAACTTTTTCAGGGAGGAGCAAAAACTTTCCCCTTGTTTCACTTCGACAAGAGCGTGAATCTTTGAATCACGGTGATTTATGTCGCTCGTACGAATGAGAGTAATCACGGCAAACTTTCGGCAATTATCAGGTAGAACCGTGACGATCCTTCGCGCTTCGTAATGGAAGAAAAATATCGAAATGATACCCAATTTAAGGCCAGCCGCGATCATGGAACGATGAGCGTTCCATTATCCGAAATGAGCGTGGAAACAATCTTTATCGTCGAAACATCGTGTCGCAATTCCAATTCTCCTTATCCAATAATCGCGTATTTTAAAGAAAATTTTAATAACGTCTTCGTTCGCAATCGTAAACGATGAGACTCGCGTGCGCAGTTAAGGCAGGCTTTATTTTTCCAATTATAATTTTTATAATTATACGCAAAAGAAAAAAAAGAGACGAGTTCTGTTCCGCGAAAAAATTCTTTATGCAGATATATTCGAGATAGGCGTACAAGATGCAAAGCTAAGAGAGCGAAACGATTAGTTTTCCTATAATCCTTTGAAATTTCATTTCTCCCCTCGGATACGTGCGGTATATCTAACGACGAATCGGTAAGGATCGATCTTCGAAGGGGATCGTTCATAATGGAAACCGAGCGAAGGAAAGCGAGGCTGTTAATTATGAGGACAATCCATCATCAATCAACGTTACGCAAATTCTGCTCCAGCGTTGTGCTTTCGTTGTGATTTTTTTACGTAAGCGATTTACGACGCGCGTGTAATTAACGATTCATTTTTCTTACGCGGTGTCTGCGAGCAACCAATTCTTGCGAAACGCGCGTATCTATTCTTCTATCCGTTCTTCCCCGAGTCGGAATGACTCGAGCATTCGTCGGTGACACTTCTCGAAATCGATCACAGATTTAACACACCTGTCTGTTTTGATTCAAAAGAATACAGTAGCTTTAATAGAATCGATAGAATTGTTAATAATTTGTCCAACTCGACTTCGATTAAAATTTATATACAACGATATAACAAATTGCGCGTGATTTATCAAGTGAAAATTAAAATAGGAAACATCTTCTAACTCGTCCCTAAAAAAAAGCTCTTATATTTTTCACTGTATAAAAATCATATTCCGAAAATAAATTATTCATAAAGATTAACAATTTATACGTTAATCCATTGGAAATGTGGAACTCTGGAGGAAATTTGGAAACTCTGGTTTCTCGTAATCTGCGAAACCAGCCCTCGATCAAAAATCATGAAATTAAATTAAATTTGTATTTGGATGTACATTAAGAATTGATTAAAAATTTTCAGCAGAGGTTAACAGAAAAGAAAAAGAAAGGGGTATATTTGTCTCCACCGGTGGAAAATAATGGAGGGGCGATTAAAAATGGTGTTAATCAACGTTCGCGTTAATTACCTGTTACAAGACGATCGATCCTGGCCGCAGGAGGAGACACGGACGTATTAATTCGCGGGCAGGAAGAGGCGAAGTCTCTCTATCACGGATATTCCATTTCCACCTCGTTGCACGGTACCACGGTGATATAAATGCTAATTCGTGACGGGCATCTCCGATCGAGACTAGAGGAATCCGTACCTAATTTTCCTGCTGCCAAGGGATTCGAGGCAGGAATAGAGACAGCTGTTTCTCCCCAGGAACACGAGAAACACGTCCCACTTTTCGCGCCAACTTTGACACATGCGCGTGCCGTGTCCTTTTTAATTGCATAATCCTCATCACGCGTATACGTGTAATTCGCCACCATCAATTTTCCCCCTTCCGCGTCACGGCTCCCCTTCCTGAAAATTAGACCAAGACGTCAGTTGTGGGCAATGACGTTACATTTCGACAACGATCGAAAAGTTGTTGATACGGATATTCGAGAACAATATGTGTAGAATTGAAGTGTTGGAAAGGAGAAGTGAATCATTAGAAGTGAAAGATAGAAAGTTAACACTAATTGTCAAATACTTTTTCATATATTTAAGTATCAATTTCAAATTATCATATCGCTATCGAACTTTATGATTTTTCATAAAATATGCATGCAATATATTTTTCAGTGTTTACTTTTAGTTTTTTTTTTCTTCTTTCCAAGAAATATTTGTACTTTGTCTTGCCTATCAACGTAGATTTAGTGTTAAAGATATTGAATAGATCAGATCAGATTAGTTAATCTTTTTTATAATTATAATTTTGGAATTTGAAGCTCTCAGCGTTGAAAAATTCCTTTTCCTTTCGATCCTTGTTACACTGTGTTTGTCGTAAATACTAATTCATCGTTGTTCTCGAAGCAGCAAGGATATATCGATTTTCGGATCGCGCAAAAGTTTGTATGCTGATTAATTTCGATAAATCAAAGAAAATCGAGGAATGGAAGGTGGGCAGGGTCGAGACACCTACGGGACGAGACGTGACAACCGAGGAGGATTATTAAGAGCCGTCCTCGTGTACGAATATCGTGGTGGATATCGCGTGAGAAACACTCGCTCGTCGATCGCATGCCATGAACGTGTTACTGGTTTTGTCCACGTAAATTAATTACCCTCCGTTATTTCTTCGTCGATCGACCAACACCATTAACCAAAATATCGATCCCCATTCGTTCTCGAAATCAGCTCGTGCATGAAAGTATCTTTGATGAATTATATTCCAAGTCGAATCTGGGATATTCAGATTCCCAATTACGAGTATACTAATTATATCTGTATATACTATGATGTCATATTTTGTAATATTAAAAATAATTTATTCACACAAACTACTCCATTTAAATTTACATATTATCAATTCGAACAAAAAGAAGTATATTTAATAATATTCGCTTCTCCGCAGAACAGAATTCGTTCAGAATTCAGATTCGCGAGATCCATAAAATTCCACCAATAACAGTTGGATTACTTGTTAAACAAAATCCAAATCTACGCGCGCGAATAGGGGAAATATGGGGAATGGATATCGAAACGAGTCTGGGAAATTTTATTTATACCCCTCTCGTTAATCGAGCCGATTGCAGGGAGGGGATGAATTTACCAGTTTTCGACGTAAACTGATAACGAAGCATCACGTGTCCTATTATCGACCACCGTGCTAGGCAATAAATGTCGATATATGCCTAGTGGCACATGCGCGCGCGCGTAATCGGGTCCCCGCATGTTTCATCCTAACAGAGCTGCCATAGTCGATGGCATCATTGATAGCGCCAAGACATTGCGCGAATCTATCGCGCCCCTTCTCGATTCGAAGATCACCGATCTCAACTTGGATAACCCTTCTTCGATCTTCGTTTTATATATGTATATACGTGTGTGTGTGTATATATATTTTTTCTTTCTTTCTCATTATTCAGAAAAGATTGGTCCGCCATTTCGTTCGATCGAATCCGATCGATAAAAGGGGCGGAAATGAAATTCTGAATCGAACGTGTCGACAGAAATAACGTGTAAAGTCATGGTAAATATAATAAAGCGCATGGAGGAGATTGCGGTTAAAATGAAGCAACACCTTTGTTAGATGGATAGAGCAAAGTTTCTTAGAATTGGCTGAACGAGAGAAATAGGCTGACGTGTGATGAATCGTTGTTCCAACTGTTTCTTTTTCGCTTGTATGCACGCGTAGTATGGACGTATATGGTGTAGAGGTGTTGGTGGACAACAACTAGGGATTTGGTTGTTAGGGATAGCGGATCGAACGATAGATAAAACGAAAAATGTGGAACGATCGACGTTGGTAGCTGATAACACCTCATCACTCGATTACCTGGCATTCAGTCTCGAATATTCGAGACGTGTACAACTTTGAAAATATTACGGACGTTATTTAGGTTTTGATTAATCGAGATGCGTCGCATTTGATAACAGAAATCGAGGTGAACTGATCGCCAACTGTTTCGTCTATGCCGCATCGACATTCAATAACGGTATATATATATATATCGTATAGAATTTTCTTTTCTCTTTTCTATCAATTTATATTAACTATTTATTTTGAGTTAGGATTTCAAAAATTTTGAAAAATAAATTGATCGTAAAACATGTAAAATTTAAGTAAGAAACGTAAAGTAAAGATAAACAAATCTCCTATAATCCTAGCAATCCTAATTAATTTCGACAGATTATTCTGCATCATACATCGTCCAATTTAAAATACGAATCGCATTGATTTTTATCACAAAAACAGCACAAAATAATTCCATAATGGACATTGATCTATCACTTTTCCAAACTTTTCTAACCCTATAATCGATAATTTAATCAATCCAAACTTGTGTTGTGTGTTTCTCGAATCACAAATATAATATTGAAAACTATTAATAATAATAAAAAAAAAAAAAGGAAGAAGGGAAGATCGTCGAAATATACAGAAGAGAAGAAGGGATATCGGATGTCCCTCGAGCGGTCCCTCTGGAAAGGTAAAGGAGCCGTGTAGCCGGTTAATTCGGTAGCTGAGAGCGTATTAGCTAAAGCGGAAGGTGGTAAAACTGAAAAATCAAGGGTCCCAGGCGCGGCGCGGGTCGCGCGCGCTCTGCCCCCTGGTGGGGGTAATAACGTGAAATTAGGAGCTAATGTGGATCGATGTGCCCTGCCGACGTCGTGGCTCGACTGTTTTAAGAGCGGATAATAAAAACGAAACGATTTCGCTTCGGAGGCATCGGGGCCCAGCTTGCTCGCTTCGCCTGAGAGGGGAAACGAAAGCGGCACGCGGGCGGAAGAGGCGTTTCCACGGAGAAATCCACCGACTTCTTCGTCCAACTTTTGCCCCGCCTACGCCTCCGTGCTTTGCCTTCCCCCACCACGACCCAGGAGAGAGGGGTAAGCCCCCCCACCGTGCGGCGCGCTTCGATTGCCAACCGACGCGGCGAACGTTCGCCTGGCGCAAGTCGCCATGGAAACCGACGAAAAGCGTCGCCCGGGATTGTTCGAAACAATTATCCGCCGCTCAATTCCACTCGCGCTAGTTTCCATGCTATCTCTTCCGGCCTACGCCGGATGAGACGGGAATTTCCTCTCCAGGGTGGAATTAAAAATTCATCCCGGCTCGAGATCATCCAAACAGTTGTGCGAGTTGTGTACGATGAATTTTCCGATGCTTGGAAAATCGTGGTTGGAAGACGTTGGAACGCGTTGGAAGATGTTTGAAAAGATGTCGGACGAACCGTCGGATCTTTAGATCCTCTCCTCCGTGAACAGGTTTGAGACGGTTTGAACATGTTCGAAGTGGTTTGGGATCGGATCCCTTCATCTTCAGAAATTCATATCTGCTTGTAACTGTGTTAGATGGATTAGGGGGTTGGAGAGTAGATAAATCAAGTCAATTGGATATTTAAATCTTATAGATTTCTGGATTTGAGATATTAAATGCTCCTAAGATGGAGTAGAGATGTATTGTAATATGTTGCTTAGAGTGGACGTAGATTGATATGTAAATCTTATGAACAATTGTTTAAAGGGGTAACTTTTTCTCGATCTGAATCTCCTCCTCATCATTTTGAGAAATCTTTCAAAGTTTAGACGTATTTCGAATTTCTTTGGATGGACGTGTTCGAAGAAACAAATTGAATCGATAGTAAGGTAAATAAATACCTAAATCTCGATGATCGAGATTGGAAACGCTGTTCGAAGCGTTAGGTTCAAATTGGGATCAATTCGCAAAGCCGAGATGGTGTCCTATTGATGGTAATCGATGTTCAACGCCTGGTTTCGGCTAGCCTCAATACCAGAGTCATATTTGGAAAGCTTGATGTTGGGATTAGATGATTCGGTCTGGTCAATAGACTTCAATTTAAACACTGTTCCAGCTTATGATTGCTAGATCGTTAAGTTAAATAGATGAGGCCCGTTTTGTATAGATTCATTGTGGCGATAACTGAAACTGCGAATTATAATTGGCATTTGCGTTATTTTATTTATAGACTGACTCAATTTGAGCTAGCTGTTCCACAAGTATCATACGCTTCGAATTAATATACGATTAAGATGAAGTGATCCTCGCGATAAAAATATTCCAAACAATGCAGGAACAATTAATAATAATGAGCTATTGTAATTTCAACAGCCATTCTTAAATTCGTTCATCCAATTTAATGTCCGATTAATTACCATCTCATTGCAAAGAAGTGGTTACATAAAAAAAAAAAAAAAAAAAAAAAGAACAAAACATTAACACATTAAAATATATACTTTATGACAAACCTACCTTCTTTTCCCACCAATTGTATTCTCTCAAACTAAATTAAACAGAATCCCATCGAGGCGAGAGAAACGAGAAGATATACGAGATTTCAAGTAAGAAAGAATTACTCAAATCCAATCCACTGTTATCGCCTTACTCTTCCTGTTCGCACGAATGGGGTGAAACAGAGTATCGCTCTAAAATAAACGGGAACGAACGCAACTCTGAATACCCCTAAATACTTTTGGATTCTAAATCTTTAGAGGATCCACGGAGGAATAAGGGGGAAAAGTATTCCACAAATGTTTCCTCCAAGATGGCTGAATAACAGCTACGTATTCCACTCGAGTTTTACTTTAGCGCATCCCAACGAAGAAACGAACCATGGTGTGCGTGTGTACGTGTGTATATGCGTGTGTGTATGCGTGTGTGTGTGTGTGTGTGTGTGTATAAGAGTTTGCGTGGTTAAGGGCACCGCGATTCGAGCAAATGTGTTTCACGCTCCGCTAAGCGACGGCTCGATTGGAGATCAGAAAGATGTACGGCATCTCGACTGCTTCCTTGGAATATAAAACTTTACGTACAAGCGAAATGAAAAATTCACGTACACTCCGTGTAAAAATTACGTTAACCGTATTACATTTCCTTCCATCTTAAACGGTTCCTCTCTCTCTCTCTCTCTCCTGCGACAATAATAATAATAGAATTAAAATTGGATTCTGGCGTATCGTAACCACGTTGCATCGAAATAAATTTTTGTCGACGGCGCGAAATTTTTTATAATAATTTCTATCAACTCGTCCAATCGATTAGTTTGTTCTTCAAGTTTAGGCTTCCTTTTTACTTTTTCACGAAGAAATGATCTTGTCGTGTATGTATATATTCTAAATTTTTGTATTGACTGATTATTGAAAATTCCTTTATCCATTAAAATCAATTTTCCAATGATTCAGAATTCAGTTTGATCATCCTTTCATTATTCGCAAATCTTCTCGAATAAATTTTTCCAATAACATAGGATTCATGCAAGATTGAATTATCCAGGATTCCTTTCCTTCCATATTTCTATATTTCTATATCCAATGACTTTCGTTTCACAAATCTTTCGAATAAATTTGTCGAACATTGAAAAATCTTAACTTAAAGCATCAACGATCCTCACACGATAATCGCCCTCTCTTTCACCCCAACAAACAAACAATAACGAGAAACGAGAAAAAAAAAACCATATCCACGAGACTTTCCAAAGAGACTGTATACCCTCTGTTATTTTCGCGAACATCCAGATATCGTTTCCGCATCACGTCCCCGCTATTCGCCTCGGTTCACCTGGAAATAAATATGTTTTCCCTTATCGTCCCCGGCCGGCCGATCGGGGAACGCAACCTCGAAAGGGAGATAGAGGGGTATAAACCGTCAGAAAAATCTTTATTGCAAGGCGTAACGGATAGGAAGCAAAGCAAAGCGTTTGGTAACGTTTGCGATCCGCAGCCGGGCCATTTGTCGATGCCTTTTGGAAAAACGAGAACCGCGTGCACAGAGAATAGTGGCACGCTTTTTCACCAGCGAGTTGTTCGTAATTATAGTTATCCGTGGGGAATCGGGCGCGAAGGAGGCGGTAATTAAGACAAGACCGAGGCCGATCCTCCTTTTATCCTCAAACGTCTCTCCTTTCCTTCTCTCTTTTTTTTTTTTTTTTTCGTTTTTGGTTTCCTCGATCGGCGCCAATTAACAATTCGGGGAAGCGTATTAAAGATCGAGGATCGATCTCTCGGCAAGATTACACACAGGCAGATTAACGTCGTTATTAATTACTACGTTCTCCACTCGTTCAACTTTCCACTCGTTTATCTTAATTAATTGTTTCGCTTCTCGTATATGTATCATCGTGTCTAATAATTTACCGTTTACGTTATATTTAACGTTATTAGTGTCGTTTATTGAGTTTATGCGAGCATTATATGTAGTTGTATTATTGTGTGACAGATTTTTTTTACGCGTGTAAAAGTGGAAATTTTTTTTAGACGGATTATAGCGAATAAATTGTGATTTCCAAATTAACGTCACTTTATTTCCTTTTTATTTTTGAACAAGAATAATCAATATTCTTATCAATTGATTGAATGACGGGAAATCGAAGGTACATACTTTCGACAGATCTCGATCAAGAGAATCTGCACAAAATTCCAAAACGTTCAACATTCAATTCCGGTTAGAACATTGGGATAATTAACGTCGAAACAGTATACGGGCTACGAGGATTTCAGAGTGCATAACGGATCGGGGGACAGCGTTAACAAGAACGGTTTAACCGAAAGAATATATAGATATTTAACAGTAATTCGTGGCGCACACGTGGCCGCGCGCGCAGAATGATTCAGATGCTCATTGGTGCCACGAAGCTGCACCACAGTTCGGGCATCAATAACGTCTAATCACCCTGACGTAGAACCGATCCTGCTTGGTCCTGCGGTGCAATTTCGTCCTCTAAGCGTTCGCCACAAATCACACCCCGACGCGATTTGGGAACCCCCCGTTCGACATTTAAACTCGGCCGGATTATGGTCCAGAGCCTCTTGCGCGGACCGATAATTAATCGCTCCCGATCTGTTTTACGATCGTCTCTAATCACGTCGTTTCAAAGTGTTTAAAAGTATTCCAAGTCAATTTCCACAGTTTATTCCGCCTCCTCCTTTTCCTCTCCCATTACGAATTGGCCAATTTTTTTTTTTTTTTTTAAGGGACAACTTTCGCGTGAAATTAAAATCTCTCCTTTTTCCAAGTCTCTTTAAGCGACTTTCTTTTATGCTGAACGAAGATTCTTGTCGTTTTATAAACTTGTACAAATTGTCCCATTTTTCTTCTTCTTCTTTCTTTTTTTTTTTTTTTCTATTAAATTTACCGATAAAATCTTAAAGAAGAAGATGAAACTTAAGTAAGAAGGAGAAAATTATTTTTAAACGATTTTATGAAATTTGTACGACACAATTTGTTCGTCTCGAAAATTTGTCGATAATTTCCAACGCTGTATTAATCACAGGTATCCTTGTCACGAAATATATACGCGTTATTATCAATCATCGAAAAAACAAAAAATTAAACATATTTCTGATAAACTTCCAACGATACAACGAAAGACACCTCCGCCCCGTTAGATTCAAAAAACACCGTGACACGTGAAAACGTGTATATATAACACACAAGAGAACAACCACCGACTTTTCCACCAAACAAACAGAAAGAACCGTTATAAGCGGTTATAAGCGGAATGCCGGCCGCATTAAGCGGATATTTATCTCGCGTTGCCATGGACGACGTTTCCGTCGTCGTTATTTCATCGTTATTTCCCTCGTTATATCCGGCACATGGTTAAGCGAGAATTATTACGAGCGGTTCACGGTATCGGGGCGGTTGCCGCGATCCAGACACAGGGCAACAAACGTCATCCTTCTTTCCCGCCATAAACCACCAAAATTAAGTTACGGACAGGAATTATTATAGCCGCTTCTCGTGCGATAATGCATGTCCACGTTCGAAAGAGCGAACGGCACGGGAACGAATTGCACAATAAGAATTTCACGGCTAGTTGATTTTCGACCCGTGCGTTCGAGAAAAAAAAAAAAAGAAGAAAAGACAGGGACGAAAAAAAATGAATAAATACAATGATCGATCGCCAGTATCCGCCCCAGTTCGAGAAACTGTATGCAATAATTCCTTCTGAATTTAATTTCACCGTTATCTCTCAAGCAGGTCGGAAGAAGAATTTACCCGCGAAATTTAAATAATTAATTTCAATACGCGACTTCGTCGTTATTATCCTTTCTTTCGATAATCAAACCAATCCTTCTTCCAACGAAACGAATTCCAAAAATATACCAATAGACAATAATACCGATAAACTTTCGTAAACGTGTATATCGAGAATAAATTAACCAAAAAAAGAGAAAAAAAAAAAAAAAAAAAAAAGGAAAAAAGAACAAACCATTCGCGTGCATACGTATCCGAATGAACGAGACGAACGGACCTCTCTCCCCCGACAAACTGCGCAAGAGACTGGCCTCGATCAGGGGTGGCGAGGAGAGGAGGAGAGAAAAAAAGAGGAGCTCGATAAAGTAGTAGCCGGGGCGGCCGGTGTGGCTCCGCGCGAGATACACGGCACGGATTTTCGAAACGTATCTCAATTACCCGGGCGACTATAATTAACAAAAACAAGGGCGGGAGGGGGAGGTGGAGAAGGGGGTGAGGGCCGGAAGTTGGGCTATTTTGTTATCGAGGCAGAGAAACGGTCGATGCTGGGCGCAATTACCCGGCCGCAGAATGTACAACGTTTTCGGGAATAGGTGGACGCGGAATCGCGGTGCAGATTAATTGTAACTGCATCGTGGCTACCGATTTGCCTAATTAATTCGGTTACTAATGGCCGCCGCGGAATCCTCGACTTCCGAGGATCGAACGTGCCCGCAGCGCCATTCGCGTTCAAACGCTATCAATGGAATTGAACCGGATCCCTGGAACGAGAGAGAGAGAGAGAGAGAGTGAGAAGAGGAAGGGGTGAAGAGTGGCAGGCGGCGATGGAAACTCGGGATTAAATCGTCAGAAATCTTGGCTAACCTGACGCTCTTACGCCCTGAGATTCGATTAATTCTGATCGATTCCGGAATCTTGGAGGATTGGATACCGTGCTTGCGATTGGATATTACTTCTCTTTTGATAATGTGTGTGTGTGCGTGTGTGTGTGTGTGGTTTGGTGGATATCAATTGGGATTCGAAAGGTTTTGTGCTCGTCGAATGAGTTTTAGGGATATTCGAGTTTATGTTATCGAAGGAAAATTTTATATTTTGGATTTGGAAGTTTATGGAAGATAAAATGGAAATGCAGTGAAATAATAATAGAGGAAATGTAAATGCAAAAATATGGAAGAGACAGATCGTTGAAGACATTTTAGAAATATTTAATCATTGAAGTATTCGTTGTTGAAGAAAAAACGAATTGAAGGATATTGTGTCGCAATGGGAAATAATTGTTTGGAGTGACATTTCATCTCTACGATGGACTCTAAGGATTAATGATACGGAAAATGCAAATGGATATTTTTATGATAAAGAAGCGTAATGTAATAAGCTTATATTTTTGCATCAATCTTCTATATACTTAATTAATCTTTCCATCGTATTTACAGCTTATATTTAAATCGTAATATCTGTAGATTCTACGAATTCTAATTTCTTATAACAGGCATATTCTCAAACGAATAATTTTCTCTTCTACCAAATTTATCACGCACGGAGAGGAACGCACGTTTTAAAGTTTACCCTGTATAAATCCAGTCCAGAAAAAGAGAAATAAAAATTCGAGCAATTACCACAACGAGCCATATATCGATTCCAAATTTCTCCAATAATCGAGACCGATCTCGCGCTCAATGCATCACTCGTTTACGGTAGCCCCCATCGAAAGCGGTTCGATTTTCGAGGTGTGGAGAGCGCATTCGAGAGGGCATAATGATCTCGCGCGAGAGAGGCTCGTTCCTCGGCCTCAACGCGGCGATAATGGATTTTTCACAGTAACCGCGAAATGGCGTGCCACCACGCGGGCCCGGCCGCAACAATTATCGGCTTGTTTGTCGAACAAAACCGCGAGGACGTGACCGAGGAACGTAAAGGGAGCGGATAAACGGCGAAGGAGGGAGTCGAGAGGGGAGTAAAGAGTCTATATCTCTCGCTGAAAGGAAGGTAGCCGATCAAAAGATATCAAGGTTCGAGCGTCCGTGGAGTTTCGTCGATGCTTCGAAGACCAGAAGCCACCACAAAAGATCCCAGAACAGATATGAACATGGCGTGTACTCCTTTTCTTCTCTTTTTCTTCTCCTCCTCTCTCTTTTTACGACCCTTCCCTCTTTTCCTTTCTTCTTCCTTTTTTTCCCCACCCCATCCTCTTTTCTTTCCCTTCTTTTTCCTTCTTTTCTTCTCGCTTCCTCCCTCTCCCCCAGGTGAAATCGCGGAGGAAGGCAACGATTTCACGTGGTAAATGGTCGCTCGAAGGGGATCGATGGGATCCATTGAAAGCCTCGAAGGAAGAAGCGATCGCATTATAAATTGAGATACAACGCCAATCCAGATTCCGTGTCTGTTTGTTTCTGCGCCCCAAGGATCGACTCCTTTGTCTCCTTGCCTTTTTTAATTGATTCGTCTTGGAATTATTCCCCCGCGCGAGTTTAATCAGCGGATGCTATTCAATACCGTGTACCGTTATTCCTGATATCTCGTCGAGGAAAAAAAAATATACATATATATACATGTCAAATATTATTGTCGATCCTCGTCATTCAATCTTCAATCCTTTCTTGTTTGAAGCAAAAAAGGAAAAGGAAAAAAACCTCCTTTCATAACAGATCTTATATCAGTATCAAATTCTTCTTGAGTATTTTAATTATATCGGTAAAAAACATTTGGCTGGATAAACGAATAGAATAGTAGAGTCGACGAATTTTAAATAAAACAAGTATACGCACATTTTCGTGAATCGTGTATGATTTACATAATCAAAAATAAAGATATCTTCCATCTAATATCCAATTTCGATCGCGAAGAATCGTGACAAGATGGGGCTACGTTAAAAACCATCCTACCATCCTACTTTTAAACGGGAATAAAATCGAACAAACGTTTCTTTCTTTCCTTCTCCCTTCCCTTCCCTCTCTTCCGTATCGTTCGACTCGATGAAGAAAAAAAAAAAAAAAGAGCATGGATGCATGGATCGTCACGCATAAAGGGACGCAGAGAGGACGAGCACAGGAACCATGTCGGCGGAAATTAAAAGGAATTCGTGGCGAGCGGATGGCGTGCCGCGGCTAATACAACCCCCAGGGCCTCCCCCTTGGAAAAATTAAAATAACGGGCTGATTTATCGTCCAAGTTCTCACGGTCGAGAAGGAGCGAAAAAGTTTTCCATTGCGCCAGGGACGAGGATTCCATCCACCACCGAGAAAAGGAACTCTTCTCTCTTTCTTCCCAAACGGTTAACACCCCCTTCGCCAACCGCCCCCCGTCCGCCGCCGTTCTTTATTCAAAGTTGTAATAACGTTTGGCAGATGTTTCTGATATAGTGGCGAAGCCCAGGGCTCGCTTTATTCCGCGAACTTTTATCGAGTCAATTTAAGTTGCTGCCAGGAACTGGCTCGCGCGTCTGCTCGCCTTTCTCTTCTCTCTCTCCCCCCTTTTGTCCGCCAAGGGTGGCGCAAGGTTACCCTTAAACCGTGCCTTTCTTCGCGGAACTGTTTCATCGCGGGATACTTGCCCCGATCCCAAGTTTTTCGAGCCCCCGTGGATAGATTTTCTTAATTTTATACTACCACCGAGTTTGAAATTAGTTGGGCCAAGTGTCGGGGTGAAACAACTTCGGCAGACTTTGTAGAAATGGTAGTATATATTTTTTTTGAAGGAGTTTATGTTTACTCGAGAAGAATGTTTGATCATCATCGTGTTTTTTTTTTTCGTCGATTGTTGAGATTTTGAGAAATTGATTTTTTCGTCTTTCTTTTCTTCTTCTTTTTCGACTCCATTTTCCACTGTTATGTCGAGGAAATTTTATTGATTCTGTCTCTTTATCTCCATTTTTTTTCCTTTTATTCTTGTATGCCGATAGTGGAGTTTTTATCGATTTTGTTCTCTTTACCTCCGTTTTTTTTTTTTCGATTGCGGAATTTTATACGTTCGGCGAAAATGAAAATCGAAATTTTCTTTCAATCTTTCGTCGCGTCGGGTTTGACGGCAGAATCGACTTTGTTGCGAAACGAGGAACGAAGTGAAATTCTTCGAGAATTAAGGCCAAACGGTTCCAGATTCCTTTCCCATTTTTGGAAAGAGATCCGCGCGGAATAAAATACTGCACGGTTATTAATTTCATGCATGTCGGATAGAGAGGGGACGGACTTCCTGTAACGAACCACCATATAAATTCTAGCACACGTATTATGTGGGATTGGTATATCGATATACGGCAAAAGGAGAGGCAAATATAGGGGAGGAGGCTTAAACCTGCCGATGTAACTTTATTTCAGCTCACGTGCGAATCCAATCCAGGCATGATTTTCCATTTCAAATCGAGCGTATATCAAAAATCGGGCCGTCTCATCCATATCAATCGAAGGAGTGTATCGTGTACCTGAATTATAATAATTCTTTGAATCTATATAAAAATTGTCAACCTCTATGAAATATACATGCGGCCGAGAAACTCGATCTAGCAATTTATTTCTTTTATTAGATCCATTTCACGACGGGGGTCAATTTTTCGCGAAGACATTATTGGAAAATAATTTCGACACTTCGTTTAACTGAATTGATGAGAACGAAGAATTAAAGAAATAATAATTACGATGCGTGATTATTATTCTTAAATTTGTCGAGATATAATTTTGATTATTCGATAATGTTAAGTGTGATTCGATGTTGGTTTTATCGCGTTTAACCGTACGCACGAATTTTCGACTATTGTTCGATATTTAAAAGGTTGTTGATAAGAGGATTGATAATCTTATCACGAACAATTATTTCTGGAAATTTTTGTCCCGATTAAACTAGAACGAACTGTAATTTCTTCTTTGGCCTATAATTTTCTTTAAGAGAGAGAAAAAATTTATTTATAAATTATGCGCATATTTAAATGATGTTAGTAACGTGGAAGAAATGTCAAATAGTTTATACTGGCGCCATCTATCGTTTTAATTTATCGTTATTTCTTTATGGGGATATAATAATTTTTATTTAATTTCATATATAATTTGAAATTTATTTCAATTTAATTTTATAGGGCGACAATTCCCAAGAATTCTTTTTAATATTAAGCAATAATGAAAATATTATTATTATTATTATTATTATTATTATTAATCTTCCAATTCTTTAAAGAATCGAATCTCTTTCTTTCCAACAGATAGTACAGGGTGTCAAATCATCTTCCTTACCGATAATTGATACTACAGATGTTTCATTGTCGTTTCATTTTATATAATATCGGTAAAGATAGTAAAATTTCAAAATTTTAATCGAATCCAATATCGAATCGAATCTAATAAAAATTTAATATTAACAAAAATAAAATTTTTTACTACATGTAAACTTTACCTCTAATTATAGTATAATTCTTAAATAAAAATTATAGGAAGACGCATCAAAACCACTATCGGTATTTCAGAATGTAGAACACTAAATTCCACGAGATCTTGTTTATGATTTATGATTAAATAAAATAATAATCCCAAAAGCTGATTCAAACAAAGTTCCAAAACAAAACAAAAAATGTAATTTCGACCGTTTAATTTCATCCTAATTAAAGAAATTTACTTTTATATACAAGTTAAAATATATACGTAAAATAATGTTTCCTAATAAAATAACGGAATATTTTACGACAATCAAATATTCTATTATAAAATGCGTCTTATTAATGATTACTGAACGCTTCGAAAAAAAAGAAAAAAGTTAATTTTAATCGTTTCATTCAAGGAAACGGAGTGAGTGGAAGATACATTAGTCACATACCAACGTTAAGCTGCAGGTGTTCGCATTGCTGAGCTACTAATAGAACTACGAAGGGTACATTAACATAAAATAACCTAATAGTGTTATCTCCTTAGAAGACCAAAATATGTAGGTTAAAACTAAAACTCGTTTTATACTAAAATTTTATACACATTTGTTATACCGAATATAACAATCTAACAACTAAACTAAACACTACAACAAATCTAAACTAACAACATCGATTAATTTTTAAATTTCAATTTTTACAACTTTCAATGATAATTTCTCACAAAACAAACCTACCAAATTCATACCAGTTCAACAATTAGCCTCCATCAAACAATTCACTCCATCTACTTTCCTCAAAAAAGAAAAATAATAATAATAATAATAATAATAATAAAAATAAAAGATATTCCATCCACGCATTTAGCAATTAGCATTACCCATTTCCCCAATTCTCGACGTGGAGAGGCCCCCATCATGACCGTTTCGTCAACACGTGCTCGTCCCGAGACCCGATTCGAGCAAAAGTGAAAAGCAACCTGAAAACCGAGCCACGGCCCCACGACCAGTACACGGGGACAATGGCCGCCGATTAGACGACCTCTTTGGGGTGCTCCTTTTTCTCTCTCTCTCTCTCTCTCTCTCTCTCTTCTTTTCTTTCCTGCGACCAAGTCGGCCATTTACATTTGGCAAACCTAGACCCAGGTATGCACCCAGCCGCGCACACCTGTGAGTCCTCCCCCTCCCCTTCACCCCGGTCCGTGTATACGACAGGCGTATAATAAAACGAGGAACGAAGAAGGAGGGACACACACGAATCCACCACACAACGAGCCACCTGTAATGCGTGTAACGGTACAGGAGGAGCGTACGGTGGCGCCAGTCGTTCGCCACGCGAACTAAAACTCTTCTTAGGCGAGGTCGAGCGGCCGCATACCACGATCCGGAATCGCGTCGAGTACGCAGTCGGTGACCGGTCGTCCGGGAACGCTCGAATTCCGAACGAGATAAACGAGAGACGCCCCGGTGCTTCGAGGTGTCCTGGACACCCTTCCCAGCCTCTCGAGTGACCAGAAGAAAGAAACGTGGGGAAATATCTCGTGACTCCTGAAACTCGTGACAAAACTTCGGGCAAAACGCCGCATCTCCTCCGTCCCTTCCCCACCCACCCCCCCTCCGTTTTCCTCTCTATTTCACTTCTCCTTTCCACCGATTCCTTTGTTCTTCGTCCGCTCGCTCGTTCCTCGTCATCGTCGTCGTCCTCGTCGTCCTCGCTTCGTGATCACGCGCACGTCCCCGCAGTGTGAAACGGACGCCCCTTCGTGAAAACACATTCCCCGTGACACTTCTTCGCAACCAACGTCCGAGAAGAGAGAGAATTGGATTTGATCCGAGGGAAGAAGATCAGGAATAGAAGGAGGAGGATCGATAGCAGAGAGTGAGTAAGAACTATCGGAGGAGCGTGTGTGTACGCCGGATGCTCGGAGACATGAACGCGCGGTCGGGACATGCGCTTTTGTGCGCGCCTCCTCAACGATATCGATACGCGATGACATCCTCTTCCGCGATCGATACGCGGTTTCGCGAGGAGTTGATCGATTTTTAAAATGGCGCGGTGACACCGACGTACGAGGCGATCCTGTGGACGGATGCTGTGCGCGAGCCAGTCAGTCGACGTGCCATTCGACGTGCCTCCCAGGCCCGTATTATCCTTTCCCTGCCATAAACATGGAGTTTCGAGCACGCTCCCCCGTGTCACGCCGCCGATCCGGTCACAGACCAGTTCCTCGTCCGGAGACAACGGAATTCTCACGATCTCGCGCACGCCACGCACACTGCCTCCATAGATTATGCTCGTTTCGTTAGAGTGGTGGTTGTTGTAATACCGGTCGCGGGGAAGGGGACACGAAGGTGGAACGAACGGGTTTATCGGTATCGGCCGACGATGAATAAAAATGCCCCCCCTCTCCTGCTCCAGGGAATAATACTCGAGGCGTCGAGAGGAATTCCGGCGTAGGAAGAGACGAATGTTCAGGGTCGTGATTCTTTTTTTTCTTTTTTTTCTTTCTTTTAAGAAATTAGCGAAGAGATGCTGTCGATTTTGTAAGACGCAAGGTATAGATACACTGTTTACGTGGTCAGAGTGTGACTCATAGTTAATGCATTCTACGTTCATGTATATTTATAATGATACTACGCAAGAAAATTCGATATATTCTTGTTTAAACTTGCACTTTTATGCGGACATATGTATTCTTAGAACGGCTGGCTGGCACAGCATGGGGAGTCGATGAAGTTGATGAAAAATTGAAATTAAAGTTAACGTCGTCGAATATTTTTTTCTGAAAATTGTGGGGGAAAAGAAATAATCTGCAGAGATCTTCTCTCTTTATCGCAGATAACTGAAGGCTGATAGATTTCTCTGATGAAATTCATCGAGTTAATCGTCTCTTCGGACGATTTCATCAAGTGAAATCGGATATTTCTATATCTAAAACATTGGAAATAAATTTTATACAGTGGAGTTTTATTTGAATATTGGAAGAACGAATTGAATTCGTACGTTCTCGAATATCTTTTTTTTTTTTTTTCTTTCTAATTTTTAACATGTCCGTAATAAGATCAAGATACAGTTTGATCTAGATGCCCGATTAGGCGAAAGTATTCAAGGACAGTGAATCGTGTGACCTCCCGCTGTTGCTGGAGAAAGATAGTGTCCCGTTATTAACATTCATTCATGTCACGCAAAAGTTCAAACACGCTGAAGATTATATTAGCAACCAAGAAGTGGCTAATGAACTGCTGTAACTAATGAATTATCAACGAGAAAACTCTCTGTTTGTTCGAAAACGTTGTTGAAAAACAACGGGATATCGGCAAAAAAGAAATATGTATTTGCGAGTAATTATATGTATTTTTTTCGTTTCCTGATTGAAATGTTAAAACACGTTGAGAAATCGATACGCAAATAATTTTTATCACCGCTACAAACGTTTGAAAATAATTTATATACACATATATATTTTATATTAAAATTACCGATCGTATAAAGCGATTTGGAACGATTCTGCACTTTCCCCCTTGCTGACAAATTTTATTTATTCTCACTGCGATTTACGTAAACGTGGAGAAACGAAAGCAGTAAACGCAATCATTATCAAACCATTGTATTGTTCGAAAAATTATTATTCGTGGAATAATTTTGATTGAATTGAGACGAGTAATTTGAAAAATTTCATTTTCGGGGATTAGAGAATGGACGTTAATTATAGGTGTTGTTACGCTTTTAAAGCTTCCAATAAGTGCATCGATAAGAGAACAGACTTTAGGAAGCACTTTCACCGTGAATTTTAACTCGTTCCGTATCACTCGCAATCGAACTTTCAACAAACGGGTATAGCAACTTCTTCCAATTACCAGCCAGCGCCAAATATTTGCACAATCTTCGACAATATTTGCGAAATAATCCTTCTTCGGATCGGATATCTTGCTTTATTGAGTTAAATCGTAATTGATACGGTGACAATTTGTCTCGTTGATACAATTCACGAGACGTAACGTAAAAGTTTATTTAATTTTGAATTATTAAATTAAAAAAAAGTAAAGGAAAATAGATATTATTATCAAATAAGATTAATATGACAGAACGTGTAGAAATTTAAAAATTTAAATATAATCGGAAAAATAAAAATTTGATAATATTTCTCGAATTATAATTTAAAAAATAAAATATATAAAATAAAATTGGACAGATATCGTGTAAAAATATTTAATAATTCCAAATTATCGTTAAATTAATTTAACCATTATTTAATTTCTCAAGAAAAAAAAAATTTTTTTTCAATACATTTTTTTCAATTCATCCAATGGAACACCGATTCGATTAAAAACTATAATTCGACCTTCGAATAATAACAATTTGACGGTAATTATTCTTTAGAGAAGAATATATTTTCTCAAGTTTTATGAATAACTGCCAATCACCATAACATTTGAATAATCCAAAATTTTGAATGCAACATTGAATAACAATTTGTTCTCGCGCATAAGAAGTGCATAAACATATCTCTCTGCCTACGTTTAAGAAAAAAAAAAAAAAAAAAAAGTTACCTCCAATTTCTACTCCTTATTTACCATGATGACACCAAGATAAGTAATCTTTTGCGTGTCTTTCATTTCGATAAAGGAGAGGCGCGATTATGAATTACATAAGATCCTTGTATCACCGTAGCCGAGCTGCTGCTTTCTCTGTTTGACCTCGATACTTGTCCGACGAAACCCTGATTCTCTTACATGTTAGATTGGGCTTTCATTGATATAAAAAAAAAAAAAAAGAAAAAGAAAAAAAGAAAAAAAAAGAAAATCTGCCATTCGAAACGCTCGAATGGTCTTCCTCGTTGCCTTTCATTGTTTCGCAAGAAACAAATAAAAATGATTCTGTTATTGCGATCATAGATATGCCTCGATCTCCTTCGTTCTTCATCGTCAAGATGAATATAATATCAATATAATAGTAAGATAATTTCACTAGATATTGAGATTGGGTTTGAATAATAAAATATGGAATATGATGGGAAAAAGTGATAAAAGGAGAAGCAGGATTAATTCAGTGTCAATTCTATCGCTATTGTATCTTAGCAATAGAATTATGTTTTCTTCAAAGAAAATTCAAAAGAGACGTTTACGTTTCTGTTGTTAATAATAATTGATGAGGAATATTTGTCTCTTGAATCGAGAAAAGAAATTCAATCTTTCAAAGAATTAATGTTTCTTGAAAAATTATTTGTCGTAATAACGTGTTTCTTCAAATTACATTATATTATATTACATATACGTGTAAATATTTACGTATACATCCTCGAAATTGAATTAAAAGTATCGTTGAAACTGAAATAAAATTATTATAATATTTCTTCTGTGTGGATACAATTCTGTAATTCGGTGCTTGAGCCGTTTAAATGAGAACGCAGCTTCAAGCTATCGAAGCATACCTCGAAGGGAAACAAAAGACAATGAATTGTCGATCACGATCAGGCTGATCATAATTGAACGTTATTATAATAACTGTATCGAGCATGGGCTACGTACTGTTAAGAAAGTTGCGTAGCAGAGTCATACTGGATACTGCGCAAGAGTTCGATGAAAAAAAAAAACAGATTGTGAAAGATTGTGATACATTTTTATAATAATCTTGTTCGTTAGAAAAAAAAATGCAAATATTATCAATTTTCCCTATTAAAGTTTTTATAGCATTCAAGCAATCATCGTTATTCTGCAATAGAGTTGATCTCTTTTGCAAATATCTGTGATTATCTAGAATCATTAAAAATATTAGTATTATTTCCACCCTTTTTTTATACATGCGTATATCGCACATGTTAATTCATACCTCATCTTATATTTATCTTTTTATCGATCGACACGTATACGATCGAATTAAAATTAAATTAAAATTAATAAATCACCTGTACGAGTAAAAGACACGCTAAAGAATTTTTGAATTATTATCTAATGATGAAACTTTTCATCTGTACGATCATTATGCGCAAATCAAAGTTGCGCAAATGTCAGATCTCGTAAAGTTTCGTGAATTCTCGAACGAAGAAGAAGAAGAAAAGCACGTTGCACGAAAGGATTATCGCCGCGCACAACGAACGACGGAGCATATTTTATTTTTCCTTTTGTTCCGCAACGTTCAACGTTTTGCGATGCACAATTTGTCCTCGTGAACGATTTGACAGGAGTAAATTATCCATTTCAACGGAATGGAAGGCAATTTATTCGATGCCCTGAAAACTTATTTCACCGTATCGTAGCTGAAATGACGATTTGTCGTTGTAATTTCGTATCATTTTCTGGGATGGGCCTTTCCATTCGCAAAGACCTTCTTAAAGATACTGCGAGATTATTGTTGGAAAGATAGAATTTTTCATAAGAAGAGAAACAAAAAGAAGAAGAAGAAGAAGAGATAAATGAAATTTCATTTAACAAAAGAAAAGACCACCAGAGGGATAATAAATTTAACACGTTATTAATCATTGATTGAAGAACAACTAAATTGGGAGAAAATAGAATTTCTAAGTGAAATTCGTTTATGAAAAATGTTGATCACATCCATTCGATGTTATAGAAAATATTAAGGTTATGAGATCGTAAAATTTAATCTTAATACTGGCTGCATTTGTAACATCGTTTCTACTACCATGTATATAATAGTTATCATAAACTGTATAGGAAATGGGTGTAATAAACTGGTAGTGCATAATATATATTGCAATTCAGAAACCTATTTTACCTTAATGCATCTGACAATATAAAGCACGCGATTCACTCTTGGGAAATTTCCAACTCAATTATTTTTCTCAAAAATAATATTTCGTGCAACTTTGTATCAATTTTTTGTATGTAATTTATTATCATTTTTTCTTTCCTTCTTTCTTTCTTTTCTTCTTCTTCTTCTTTTTTTTTTTTTTTTTTTTTAATAAAACGATAATTTGTCAGTATTCATTATACATTCAAAACAGTTAAAGTTGCTGTACGCATAAAAACCGCCCATTTAATTTGCCTAATTTTCCTATATTTCAAGCTTTTCAGAGAGTCAAACTTCCCCAAATTATCGTCCTTATTAAACTTATTTTGCTTAAATAGCGTTGACCACTATCAAAAGATAATTAATAAACTTCAACATTCTTCTTAAAATTCTCCGAACCACCGCTCGACCCCTCTTAATATATTTTAATATATTTAAGAAGCAAACAGGACACGAGAACTTGCAGCGATAAATAATTTTTTTTTTTTAAATAATTTAAAATATTAATATTCGCGTATTAATATTCGACCCGAGTAGAAAGTTTCCAAGTCCGCCAAAAATTACGACCACGTTTAAACCATAAATTTTCATACGTACGAATCTAAAAAAAAAAAAAAAAAAAAAAAAAAATTCGTCCTCCTTGCATCTGTCCAAACAATCTTTGACACACGTCTCATTAATAATTCACAGACAACGATATACACTCGGCAGAGTCGAATCCGGCGATTGTGATACGCGTGATTCATAACGTGTCGTTAACTCTAGCGAACCAGGTAGAGAGATGCAGATGCTCGAGTGGTGTAAGTGCTAGTGATGGGATCAAGCGTACTCTATAACAACAAGGCTGCATCTCTTTCTCATCCAACTTTACTCTCAAATATAATATACAGATAAATCTAAACTTGAACTTCTCTCCTAACTTCTTATTGCATGAACAAATCAAAATTGAATTGCAATTTTTATCTCGCAAATGATCTTCACATTCAAGCACTTCATATCGATCAGGGTGTTGATATATTCGTGAGAAATACACAAATTGTTGTATCGCGTATTTATGTAATTTTATTTTTCTTCTTTTGGTTTCTAGAAATCGATCCACCAAGAATGGACAGATGTTCGAAGTAACAATCGCGCCAAGTTTAATTACAATTTGATTGAACTTGATCCCATCGCTAGCTTACTACGATCGTGAGCATCGATCACGCGAACAAATCGTCGGGTAAAAGTACCTCCTGGCGTCCTTCTGCGGTACTCACGCAGGAATGTATTTTGCAATCTTATGCTAATTTGGTTAGTCACCCTCGCGGTCACTCGATTCTCCTCGATATACTCTCGAGATTCGAAAAAATATGTATATATATATATATATATTTCCAAGACGAAATAGAGACTGAGCGTAGGTGAAAGACAAAGGGAAGGAACAATGGAGACGGCAGTTTGGCCTTTCGACACTGTCGATTGTACATTGTCCCATTGCCCCGAGGGAAAATGGCGATGATCGTTAACCGATAGTGTGCAATAGGTTTTTACTACGACATTGAGATGTTTATGATGGATCGTTGAAAGAACGACGTGAACTAATAGACGGCTATGATTCATATTGTTAGTAACATAAATCGATTGCTTATTGTGGAGATTCTGTTAAAAGTCGATTTGGAATTAATGTCCCCGTTGAGATTTTTTTTATTTGTAACTGCGAGTTGTACACGGTTTTCCCAAAATTTTATCGAGATTATTATTTATACTTTGCACGCCTGTTAAATTGTCATTAATTGATGATTAATTCTCCCGAAAGTATTTTTTTTTTTGTTCGAAAAATTCTAAAGCTATTGTTGACACGTGTTTAATTTTTAAAATTTATTTAAAAATTCAAGTCAACATACTTAGAAATATATTAATTAATTGTGTACCTTTATCTATCAGAAGAAATATATTTTAAATACAGTTAAAGCTTTTTAATATTGTTCAGAGTATTCAACGAATGATTCGTCTTCCCTTCCTTTCTTTTTCGAATATTGAACTATTTTTCGCATTAATTCGGAAGAAGGATTTCACCGGTTTCTCGAAAAAACGGAAAAAACAAATGGTCAACGGACTAATTTCACATACAAATGTACCACACCCGCGAGGCATCCAATATTCAAATTGCGTCGAATGATTCCATCAGCGTACGAAAATTTTACGCATCGTGGGTCAAACTTTTCTTCCACTTTCTCCTTACAACAATATAAACTTCATCGAGCATTTCGCCATTCCCTCCCACCAAATTGGACCGACTCAAAGTAGGAGAAGGAGGAAAGAAAACGAGCTTAGTTTCTTCATTCTAACGCGGATAATATTTTCTTGCGACAGTTCCGGTATTCGAGGAACGCGATCCGATCGATTTCAGTAGCTTTCCAAACGCGTTGAAAAAAAGAAAAAAAGTATATCTTTTTCCCTTTTCCGAAGGGGAATCGTGAATCACGAAGCGATATATCTCAATTTTTCTGAAACCGTTTCCTCACGCGAATACGGAACACTTTGCGACACTTCCGCCGCTTTACGAAACGTTGCACGATGAGTATCGATGTCTTGCCACGCTAACGATACGTGCATTTCCTGAAGATGTCCATGTTGCGACATTTGGAAGATACGAGGGTGATAATCGAGATCGCGAATTCTTTGATGGGTTTTTAAAATTTTCCTTAATTTTAAAAATTAGAGGAGATTGATAATTAAGGAAGTTTTTTGATTGATTGCACGTGATCAATATTTTCCTCGAGTGAAAAAATATATGTATTGTATACTTTTAAATGGAACAAAGCGAAAAATAATATATTATTCAAACAACAAGTAAAATTAAATTATGAAAATAATTAGAGAAAGCGCAAAATTAAATATTCATAAATATCCGTTTGAGTTAAATGATTAAAATTAATCGAAAATACCTGTGATTTCGATTATGATTGCGAACGCAAAAAAAAAAAAATTTAAAATCAATTTCATCGATGAACAAATAACTCGAACGAGTTAATATTGTAAAATTTCAAATATTTCTTTAATACCAAATACTCACCACACTCGTCGTGAATAATATTGTTAATGTTCATCGATATTTTTCTGCTTAATATTATTCCAAAAAAAAAAAAAAATTCACAAAAAATATCAAAAAATCCGAATATTGATTAGTCGAACGTGGTTCAAGGTCGACGCGAGCCGACCATCCTCCCGGAATTTCGACGATTCTTTTTCTCATCGTTCGAATCACACGGCGGAACGTTTAATATTCCCAGCGTGTATCAAAAATTTAAAGACACGGCTCGTGTGAGTAATAATATTTCCATCTCGACAAGGAAGATGGGCTCGAGCGAATTTTTCTCCTTAAACCGTTGCTTCGAGCAACGTGGGTTGTCATCGATACCGGAAGTCGAATAATAATCAGCAGCTGCACGGCGCTTCCGGTTGCCAGCGACTTATCGCTATTTCCGATCACGTACTTCAGGGCTTATGACGTCGATTAAATCGTGTTTTTTTTTTTTTTTTTTTTTTTTGTTTCATCACGATTCCTCGAAACTCGAATGACAGTAGGATGAGCAAATCTAAAATTAATTTTAGATTTGGATTTTTTCAAAAAAAAAAAAAAAAAAAAAAAGAAGGAAAAGAATAAAAATATGAAGATCCATCTTATCGTTTTGGAAATTTTTGTACACTAGAAATTCTTTCCTTAATAATTATTAATTGATAGAATGATATTTTTTAGATGAAAAAGTATGCTTTAATTTTCCAAGAAATTCAGTCAAATCGATCGATTTCGATAGAATCGAAGCGTTAATTTATTTCGTTTCATTTGTATTCGTTCACATTTATTGGACTTTAACGAGTTTAATGACTTACACGGTTGAGTGGATCGATGATTAAAGAGATTTCTTCGAGGATGAAATATACTCTATAAATTCAGTAAGCTAGTTTTAAAACGATTCCAAAGAAACAAATCTTACCACGAGTAAAATGTTTAATCATCGGTAAACTTCCATTAATCTCTTAACATTTGTCTTTTAATTTCTCATTTCGTCTCTTATTGAATCTATTGCGTATTTGGTTTGATTAATAATAATTCATTTCTTTTTTTTCTTTTTTTTTTTTTTACAGAGAGCAAAGACCAACAACCTCACCCGCCCGTGCAAAATGAGGGTAGCTCGTTCTTCTTGGACAGTTCTCTAACCTCGTCTCAACATGTACGCCGAGTGGCAAAAGGTGAGCCATACTATTTTAAATCCCACATTTTAAATCCGAAAACAAACGCAAAAAAATATCTTTCATAACATCCCTTTCAATTCCTTAACATCCCACAAATTTCTCATCGATAAAAAAGCCTAAACACCTAAACACAAATTATCGAGAACGAACAGAATCTCAAAAAGTTAAAAAAAAAAAAATATATAAATCGATAAGCCTCTTCCAACGACAAAAAGAAAAAAAAAAGGATTTTACGTTGCACAATATTTACGTGGTCATGATCGTAGCCCGAGGATCGGTTGCGTGGTCGGAGTCAATGATCTGTGCACACGCAATTGCGTCGCCGTGCAAGCAAGCCACTTTCGAATGCCTTTGCGCTTCGCGAGTCGCCTCTCGTCCACCGATCTGATCGCGCCTCCGCGCTCCTCCACGCTCTTCTACGGCTGAATATATCCATAATTCCTTTCGTCTCTTGTTGTCGCGGCGAAAATATGAGAAACGAGAAGGGCGCAACATTTCGTGGATCGAAGCGGAGAAATGCTTCTCACGCGAAACGCTTCCACTTGTGCAACTTTGTGCACAACACGCTCGAAACAAATAGAGCGCGATTGTCTTGAGAAGCAGAGGATCGTGCTACAGTCGCACGATTTGGAAACGCGTGATCCGACGCTTCTTCGTAGCTGAGATAGAAATTGTTTTCGTTTTTATCTACTTTTCTTTTTCTTTCTTTCTTTTTTTTTTTTATGATTCGAATTCGATTTCGAAATTTGTTGTCGAAAAGAAATTTTACAATTTATATCGGTTTGTCAGATAAATTTTTGTAAAATTTGTGAATCGAAATTATGTATAATACGAAGGAACGTATGTTAATCTTCCTTTGTCGATAAAATTTCTTATCTATAAATAAATAAATAAATATCAACGAAGAGATGATTCTTCTAAAGCTTGTAAATGGGTCGAGGCTGGCACAGTATCGTAATGTGAAGGAATTTAATTTAATAATAGATAAATTGGAACGTTGGAACGATCGAAGATCGAAGAATGGCGAAATTATTTGGAATTCGTTAGAAAGTATTTTTAATCAGGGGAAGCGATACGATGATCAATAATCAGAAAAGGAAATGCGGTGCATTAATTATCGAGGCTGAACCAATGATTACGTTACATCGCTTCAATTTCCTATAATATCGGTTACGCTAGTCGACGACCATGTCTTCCTCAATTATTCCTTGACTCGTCATTACTCGCGATACTCGTGATCCGTGTAATACCGAATCGAGTAAAAGTGAGAACACCAAACGGAGCTCGAGGAAATTACTTCTGAATATCGGATCTCGGACATCTTGGCCTCTTGATTAATCGCGTGAAATTCCTTATTTTACTTTATACGAGTATCATCGAGAAAGAAACTAATCCGAATAGATTTATTATGCGTTAAACGAAGAATAAGATAGATGCAACGATTGAAATATTAAGAAAAGAAAATCTTTGGACAGCTTATGATCAACCCTTACCGAAACTTCTTCAATATATCCACAAAACCTTTCCAAAATTTCCACGTCCACGAAAATTTTTCGAACTCCAACCAATTTTTCCAAAATTTCTTCAATAATCATCTACACTAGATCAAATTTCAACCTTCGAAAGTCTTGCAAAAACGAACGAAACCCGAAACGAAATCGAACAACGAGAATCGGAACCGATCTCGATCGCTCGAATAACAAATAATAAAAACTTCGAAACTGCGAAAAAAAACACGAACGTATTTCCACGTGCGCACAATCGGTTTTTACAATCGACAGTCGCTTCTGCAACTCGCCACGGTGTCTAGTTAGAGAATCGCTTCCCGTTCTCCGTAGGCGCAGCCTATATCCAGGCTAACCTCCACGTAGACGTACATACGCGTATTTAGCGCGTAATTTATATAAGAAGAGAGGCACGCTTGGTTCCACCCCAAAGCACTTCGATCCACTGGCGCCACCACCACTTTTTCCTTTTTCCTCCGTGAATCGAACCTGGCCAAATATTCGTCGCCCCTTTCGCGATATCTCGACATCTCGATCTCGATTGCGCGTCGTTGGACGCGTCTCGTGTGCATCTCGAATCGTCGAGGAACGAGTCGAGGAACTCGGGGGGGCCCGGTTGGCCAATTACACGGTGGCCCAATTAAAAAGCCGCGTGTACGCCACTGCTGTGCATACACAGCAATTGTTGCGGAGAAGAGGCGTATAACTTGCAGTGTTGCATCGAACATCCTCGCGTCCGGATCGTGCGACCGTTTCGAAACAGAGCCGTCGTTCCTTTTCGCCTCCTAAAGTTGCAACCCTTTGCAACTCGTATTTTGCAACCCCTCCTCCCCTTCGTCGACGAGTTCTCTGTTCGAAGTTTCCATTTTGCGTTGGAAAAAGTGGCAGAAGAAAAAAAGAAGGAGGAGGAAATCGTTGTCCAAGTCCTCCAAAGAGGTTCTTTTTTCGGAGGACGTACGTTGGTGTTGGTGTGTACGTGGGGAGGTTGGCGTACGTGTGTACGTGAAACTAGCTTGTGAAACGAGTCGAAGGACAGCTGGATCGAGGAGAGGAAGAGAGGAGAGGGGCGAGTGTCGCGGAGGTGTCGCGAATAGAAAATTCCTGGGATTGTTGTAACAGCGAGAAGATTTCGTCTCTTCTTTTTTTCGTTGTTTTTCTTTCCCCCCCGTTCGTTTTTCAACGAACGAGAGGATGGAACGATAGTCGAGTCCGTTGAAATGATATGGAAAGAGGTTTCCTGAATGAGAAACGTTATATACGTTTCGAAACGCGTGTGCCGAGGGAGGGAGGGAGGGAGGGAGGAGGAATTTAATTAAAGATCAGTTTTACATAAGTGGGAAAAATGATGGTGGCTCGTTCGAATACACGGAGGAGCGACGACCGGTGGTGTAGAAGATTATAGAGGTTGATAGGAGAGGAGACGTACGTGCGTGTATTCCCGAAACATCGTGACCGTTAACGCATTCTACGCGCACGAAGAGGATTTTTCGAGACTGATGACCCAATGCGCCCAATAGTAACTGTCTCACTGGCCTCCTAACTTCTTTAAGACGAATTGAATATGCGCGACGGTGTCGTGTCGTCGACAATTTGTCTCAAATCTTGACCGGACGTGCGTTGATTTCCAACTTGGGCTCGATCGCTTAGCCGCGATCCATCGTTCTGGAACATTTGCAATGGATGGATGCCCTTCCATCTCTATCGTTTCTTCGATTCTATCAAACTTTCCTCTCTCGAGTGATTCGACCGTCACTTTTCCGCTCGAGCTATTTACTTCGATCTGCTCCACGCTCGAGTTCTAGCAAGTTTACGTACGGGAAATGATGAAAGTCGGGTAGCCGAGTAGAAAAATTACGTACGAAAAAATTTCAAGAGGAGAGGATGGTTTTAATAAGACACGGCATACCACGGAACGAAAACAGGGTCACCGACGTCTCTGGTTTCGACTTATGGGAGGCCACTATTCAGAGACTATTCCGAGAGCCGGGTCATGTGTGCCCAAGCTTTCTGCAAATAGAAAGAATACTAATGCACGAACGATAGAGGTCTTTAACTGTTCGTTCACCTTGAACCCTGAAGCAGTTTGCATTTCCTCGTGGCGAATAGACGCGTGAAGGGAATATAATTCAATCTCCTGTGTAATATAATCGAATCGATCGGGTCGATGTACATTTTTATTACACTTGTCTTCCTTCGATCGCAATTTAATATTCCGATTTCTTCCGATAGATAAAAAATATTATCAACCTGAAATTCAACTTTAACGTTATCTCTCGGCGATCTCTGGCTAATTTAATAATTTTTTTTTTTTTTACAATAAACAGATATTTACACGATAAAAGTAAACGGAGTAACAAGATTTACAGTTAGAAGATTAAATTAGGTAGGTGGTGCTCGATTTCCGATCAAACTCGAACGAAACGTACAAGATCAGAATCTGATAACGAGACCAGTCGAATTCGCGTGTTAAATGAAATTGGACCAACAGATAGCTGGAATTACGCGTTCCGTGGTCCGTTTGTGATTTAATTGACGTTCCCGTTACCGCAGGTTGGTTAGTTGTTAAAAATCCGCTCAACATTCCATTATCCCTGGAATGAAACCCGCCACGATTCTAAACAGGTCGTCGATCGTCCATTCCGCACGTTTTACGAGCAGCTACCACTCCTCGAGATAGAAAGTGGCGAACTGGATGACTCACGAAACCTTTCCACCACGTATCAAACGATTTTTAACGAGCCGCCGCGTAACTCGCCTGCCTCATCGCGAATCGAATGGAAGGAAATTTTCGAGGAGATCGACGAGTGAACTGAAATCCCGATCTCGCGGTCGGCATCGGAGAAAAGTCGACGATTTTTTCGATTTCGATCGTCCGCCACGATTCCTTTCACGGGAGTCGCGACAAATTCTTATAAAAATCAACAACGATCATTTACTTTCGTCAAGATTCTAGAATGAATCTACGATGAAAATCAATTCGAGAACGATTCATCTTCTTCCACGCGATCGATGCTAAAACAAGAAAGAAAGAAAATCGATCAAAGTCGACGATCGAACAACGATCTTCGCGGAAAGTCTATCCAAATGAGAATTAAACTCGACCAACCGCGTCCACGAGGATGGAGTCCGCGATAGCGTGCAACAGGAGAGGCGAGAGCAAGTGTACGACGCGATCGTCGACCTCGAGGAATCGGTTTTCGTCACGAAACGCGCGCTCGGAAGCTTTCCACGCCGGCCTGGAACCGTTACCCGTCCGACGCGCATTGCATAATTCCGCCGGCCCAGACCCAGATACAAATTCCGCTCCAAATTCCAGCCCAGTCGGATCGGCGGAACGCAACGTCGCCAGGCGACGAGCTTCCACTTCCGGCAACCGTGGCAATCTTCCGGACGTGGAAATAACGAGTCCACGAAATCCACTTGCCGGCCGCGAGCCCTTCTCGCGTCACACCGTTCCCCGAGACGTGGCCGTGTCTCGAACAGAGATCTTGCGGAAGTACGGGAAAGAGAAGGAAAATCCGTGGAAAATCGAGTCGAGTCGACGATGGAGCCAACGACGAATCGACTCCGCGGTGGTGGAAAAGGAGGAGAGGCCCAGAACCCTGCCCTCCACGGCGAAACGATCGAGTAAGGAATGTTCCTCGAAGCCTTGCTTCCAGAGTGGGAGGAAGATCTCGAGGCAGGAGATACTGCGTCGAAGAGCGAGCGTGGACGTGCCGGTGGCTGTTATCTGCCGCGGGAGAGGAGAAGTCGAGGAGAAGGTAGAAAGTTCAGAGGTGAAAGGTGGCAACAAGCCCTCCTCCAGTTTCCCGCGAAAGAATGTCCCGCGGCCGAGAAACGACGCGGCTGGGTGGGGGGGCAAGGAGGACGAGAGAGAGTCCAAATCGGTGTGCGATTTCCTGGCAGTGACGAGCAAGCTGCAGGACATTACCCGCGGCCTTGTCCCGCGACCGTCGACCTTGCCCAAGATAATTCACGCGTCGAGATCGGCCAGGATCTCGGCCGAGGATTGGGCCAGTCCCAGGCTGGCCAAGGATGCTGTGAGAAGGGAGCCGCCCGTCTACGGAAGGATACGAAGAAGGAAGAGTTCCTTGCCCTCGAACGCGGGCACTTTGAGGGGCTCGGCGAGGGAGAGGGCGGTGGACGTCGAGTTTCGTGCATCGAGCATCGCCACGAGGCATCTTCGCGATCCTGTGCCCGACACGCTCTACCGTTCACCCGCGTCGACCAGCCCTCGCGGAAATGCGATTTACGCCAAGGTGTGTCGAAAAACGTGGAAGGGGTTGCAGAGCCAGGGTGGCAAGGCTGATTCGAAAGATAGTGGTGATAATAGGGTCGAGGGTGAGATAGACGGGGGTAGGACCATGTCGCGGAGAAGGATCATCGAGAACACGAGGGAGAACAAGGGGGATGACTCTGTCGAGATTCAAGGGGAATCTCGGTCGGAAAGTCAGTCTTGTCGGAGCAAGGACGACGCGGCGGAGGCTCGTGGAGGAAAGAGGGAATCGAACGAGGCGGAGATCTGTAAGGATGCGGCCAGGAGCGGGTCGAAGTCTCAAAGCGGGTTGACGGAACGAGAGATCGGCGCGAGCAGATTGGCGGCCACTCTTCCCAGTTGTGTGAAAAGTTCGAGAAAGTGTTTGGCCGAAGCCCAGCCGAGGATCGATGGAAAATCGTCGACCGGTATCCCGACGAAACGGAACAAGGAGAGGTCGAATTACCTGAAAAAGAGCAGCCATGTCAGGGCTTACAGCGATGCCAATAGCGGCAGATCCAACTCGCCCGTGACTACGTCCTCGATTTTTGGATTTTGCACGGGGAAGAGGAAGGTTCAGTCGACCAACAGTGCTGCCAAAGTTGAAAGTGTCTCTATATGCCCAACCTGGAACGTGAAAACGGTTAGCATGGCAAAATGTTATGGATGGAAGAATATAATTCTTATGATTTTCAGTGAATAATCTTCCCTATTTGTGATTGCATTAGTGGAATTTCTTGGTGATGGTATTTGTGATATTTCTCGAAGAAGAAATTCCTCGGATATTCTAAAGATTATTCGATCCTTGTTTATAGCGAGATCGTTGGAATTTTTAATCACAAACCCTATAATATGTAGGATAGCACATATCAAATCACAAGAATTCACATGTTTCACAATTTGTACGAAGAATCCTAACGTCACAGAAGAATCCTGTTAGAATTAAAAAAAATCATACCTCTGCCTATCTTTCCTCTAATTCCAATCCACACTGTTGTTATAATATTTTTAATTCTACACCTTTCGTCCCATTTCTTTTTCCAGGGTGAATTGGTGTGGTTCGACCCGGGTGTCGGCCACGTGTTGCCGGGAGAGGTGTTGGAATACCACAGGGCCGCCAATGTTCTCTCCGTGCAGGCAGTGATCGCCGGCAAGGTATGAGAAATCAATTTACCGTTCCCTCTTGTGTAGTAAAGGCGAGCGATGTTGAATGGAGAGAAACGTACGTACGAAGAGTAATGACGAGTGTGAAAATGTGGGACACATCGATCGCGCAAATTATTCTCAATTCAAAACGATCGGCCGGATAAGTTATGCAAGATCTGTGACACAACCTCGATTATGATGCGCGAAGTGAAGAATCGTTCTTTATTTCCACGCTCAAAGATGAATATTTTCTCTCTCTCTCTCTCTCTCTCTCTGTATATTCTCTTTTTTCTCTTTCTCTCTCGTCCATGAGAATAGAAATCGGATTGTTTACCGTTCGGCTAGCAGACGACGTTAACCAATGAAACCGGGTTCCACACGTTATTATCTCTCGAAGGGACGGAGGAACTGGATGGAACGCGTGTTAGAGAGTAGTCAACAATACTAGTTGGCCAGTTCGAGGCCAAGGAGCAACCGGTTATTCTGCATTTCCTTAAAGTGAGCCTCGCTTCGGGCGAGGTTCTTACTATGTTTCCATTGACTTTTTGCTCGGCTAATTTGGCGCGGGAACAATGGAGAGCTGGAGGACTGTATTACCACTAGCTTCGTCACGTGGGTGGTTGAAAATGTAATTTTTAATTTTCACGCAAACAATAGCTGGTTGCAGTTCCATGTAGTTCGAGTATCGATGGAAATAAGATACGTAACGAAAAGTTTTACGATAATGGAAGATAGGATACCATCTTGATTCGATTAATTATCATTTAGTCTCCAATTATTGTAACGATCCAGTAAAATGAAATATTCAGCGTCTTTTTGAGCAAAGCATATAATATTATAATAATCCACGAATATATTAACATCTTGTTAATATATATAATTGCTACGTGATACTAATGGCGGCAAAAGAGTGATACTTGGCTACAAGTTTCTATTGAATCTATTATCGTCACGACGACGAGGTTGAAAATATTATATTGATTCAATTTATATAATTGCTGTCCGAGATAGTTGTTACGTGGTCTGAGTTTAATTACATTGGTAAGAAAGTGATGCAAGTTGCAAAATTTATAATGACTATTACTATAACGACATAGCTGCTTAATTGATGGTTTAAAGATATTATTCTATATAATTACTATATAATTCGAGATAGGTATTATCGGTAGCAATAAAAATAAGACTCGATCGTGAAATTTAATACGAATATAGAATTTCTATTACAGCAACGTTTCAATTTCGAGAACTTCTTAACAACTTGTCCCAATATACTTGCACACAACATCCTGTTCCCCCTCACAGGAAGAGAATCGAGAAACGAGATTTCCACGACGCGGGATAGCCAGGATAGTCAAATGGTGCGGGTCCCGGGTAGAAAGTCGAGACGAATGCCGTGCATACCTCTCGTCGAATACCGCGTCGAAATACTTCCGCGAAAGTGGACTGCGAGTGGAACACTATGTTGGAAAATTATCGTCCACACCGATGTATCGATCCACGCGTGAAAGTGCATATCGAAAAGGGGCAGCGTACCGGCCGCTGTTTGCGACACCTTCTTGCACTTTCAAGCTCCAAGGACAAGCTCCGTGTATTGGCAACACAATCTTGTCCCCGCGTTTTTTCCCCTTCCTCTCTTTCACTTTCGTGAATTCGTTTCGAAACCGCGCACTTCGATCTCGATTCGATTTATCCAAGATGGCTGGCCAAATTAAATCAATCCGTCCGTCTATTTTCGGCAATTCACTCGAGTTAGAGAGAAACGTACGAAGAATAAATATCTTTGCTATACGAACATTGTGAAAGTTCGCAATAACAACTGATTAACTTTCGTGCAAATAATTCTATGACAATATTTAATCGCGGGAAACTATTATCTGTCTTATTTACGATTTTACAACAATCGGAAGAAAAGTTGAGAGCAATCGAAAATAATGGAGAAAAATTCTATTTTCAAAATTCTTCGTAGAATTTAAAGGATACGATAAATCGTAAAAATAAAATGTAGCTAAGGTAGGTATTTTGTATAAGTTTATAAACGAGGAAGATACCGTTTGCGGTAACGATATAATAATAGTCGTAAATTGTTTCACGATCTCGAAGAAACGGTTTAAATTCAAGCATTACACTCGAAGCACTAATTGCACACCCCGACTGCTCGAGAAATCATTACGTTTCCTTCTCGAGGAAAAAAAATTTCCAACAATTGTTGTCCGCGCTTGGATATTGTTTCGGTTGTCGACATGGGAGAGAAATTCATGAGTAGAGCGTAGAGAAGTTTCGATAAATCGTTACGTCAGATTATTATAAAAAAAATCGCGATTATTCTTTCGCGTTCATAATTTTTAATTCATCGGTCGAACATACCGAACCGAGACACGGTGGTATCGATTATTTTTCACCGCGTGGTCCGATTTCTCGATGCATTGTCGTGCATCAGAGTCCAGTTGTACGGTGTCCTATTATAGTTAACGATGCACACAGGCGTAGAACTGACTCGGTTTTATAATTGCGATCGTTTCATAATACGATTAATTTTACATAACGAATTTTCTTCTGAGATAACGTAAACGTGAGAAAATCGTTGTATAAATAAATATATAACGCGTCAGATATAATTCCTTGCTGCTAATTAGTTAAGAGGATTAAATCGTACGATCTCGATTGTTCGATGAAAAGTATCGAACAATCGATCGAAAATGAATATATTACATTTTTCCACAGACATCTTATCGATTATCAAAATATTTTTCTCGTTTCTTGGATCTCGAATTTTCGAGATGATATTCGCGGAAATCTTGCAACAATTCGTCAAAACGATTAACAATAAACAGACAGCCTTCTTCGTTCCATTCCACGTTTATTGAAAACGTAATTCCTATATAAACTTTCCAGATCCATTTACAGGAAAACTTTCACGCCATTTCTCTATCCTTTTAATTCATCGAATCGAATCGAATCCTCGGCTCAAACATCTCGTAACAATTATCCACGATTTCCTAAAATCGACTCGACGCAACGTTCATAACTTTCCTTATTAATCGTCGTTTAACTGGTTAAACTGGTAAACCGAGGCGCGAAAAATTTCGACTCGGAAAGATATCGAGCACACGAAACGAAACGCTTTCATCGTTACAGCACCATGAAGGATCGGCGAGTTCGTTAAAACTCCGGTAACGGGATCGGTCTCTGTTTATTATTGCGAGGGGGGCCAAGCCTGTTGTGCGCTTGTTGAACGTTCATACGTGTTGCTACGTTTCCCCCCCTCGTAATAAAACGCGAAACGCGGCGACGCCAATGGAATCGCAACTGCAAACTCAGGCAACCCGGTATCCGGTTAAGTCTCACGTGAGTGGCTTTCGCGTCTTATGTGAATTCGCGCGAATCTTCCTTTTTTATCGTGCATTCTCTCTGCCGGAGATCGGGTCGCAACAGTCGAGAAAATCGGGCAAAAAAAGTGGACGGAAGAACAGACCGAGAAACGTGCACGAGGATGGATGGAAACGGCCAAGTTTGGAGAGCTTCTTAGGCTTAGATAAATAATTGTGACGAACGAGGAACGTGAAGTGGATACCGTGGATGATCGTGCGCTGGTGATGGATGAAGTAAAAGATCGGCGTTCAGCTCTGTAAAATCGTCAGAAACTGGAATCAATCTTCGTTTCGAACTCGTCTTCGTTAAAAATAGGAATGGCTCGAGTGGAAAATCGTCATTTCCATAATTCTACGATCCTTTGAATCGAATTAATAATTAAAATATTATCGTCCTCGAAATTTGCCTTTTCTCCAAAAATATCGAAGCGCGAAATTATCGTTCTACGTTCTAATAAAAATTCTGATAAAAATTATTGTCTTCTTCTGAAATGTCAGTGGCCAAGCTAAAGGATCGTCGCTCCGGCAATCCTTTGCCCACGAATTATCGCCAAAAGTTGGAACCATCTTCCTCGAATTCCTCTCCAAAGTATCCAGTATCGAATTCGAACTCGAGCCGTTACACCTGTACGTCCAAGATCAAGCTCGATTCGAGGAAAGGATCGGACGGCAGACGTTCCTCGACATGCCAGTGTCACAAATTTGTCATGGACTCGACGAGCCGCGATGTTTCTGCTCAAAAGTCAAGGTTACGCTCGAAGGAAAGTGTCTTCGGCCCCAAGGACGAGAATGCGCGTGGAGAGTTTCTCGAGGAGTGTTACAAATCGACGAAGCCGAGGAATTTGAAGCCGGCCTTCGAATACTTTCGAGAGGATGGCTCGAGCCTCGATTTGTCCCACGATCGAGAGTTTTCTCGGATCTCTCGTCCGAGGGATGATGGCGGCAGCGATGGCGACAGGTTCTCGAGGAGGCAAGGTACACGGAGGAGGACAAGAATCGTCGAGGGAACAACCTTGAGGGAAAGGATGAAGAGGACACCGGAAACCTTGGCGTATCTATGCGTTCGTGTGATCGTCGAAAATGTAATGTGGTGCGAGGAAAATCAGATCGTTTGCGAATTGCCGAAAGATTTCTTTTTTCAATTGTAAAACATCGAAAGAAACCGGATTAGAAGTATTTCGAAATTCTTGTGTTACTGATTTATCGAAGATTATATTTTATTTGGAAGAATGCATTTTTTTTTCTTTTTGTAGATGTTTGCTTCTTTAATCAGGAGTTGGATTATTTTTGATTGATGTCACAGATTAAGAAGAAAATTTTTAAATTTTCAGGCCAGATTATTGAAAATTTGCTTCTTGCGTTCCATTAAGAAAATTGAAAAAAATTCGAAAATCGTGAAAATTAAAGTTCAGATTGAATCATAGAAGATTTTATTATGACGTGATGATGATTCCGTTTCAGCCCCAGATCTTCACCCTCACTAATTTAAGCGGAGTAAAGCCAAGGCAGGATCTTGGGCAAAATGGAGTCGAAGACATGATCCAATTAACGTGAGTTTTATATAATCCGTGACAATGCGTGAAAAATTAATCTCAATTAAAAAATTACAGTGACCTAAACGAAGCGTCTCTGTTATGGAACCTGAAAATAAGATACGACAAGGAATTGATATACGTGCGTATCCCTGCCTATTTCTCATTCATCTTCACTCCTTTTCCATCAACACTTTTTTGTAATCGAATTAACACTTCTCAGACTTACACGGGAAGCATCCTAGTTGCGGTGAACCCTTACAAAATGTTCGACATCTACGGATTGGACCAAGTGAAACTCTACGAAGGACGAATACTTGGCACACTGCCACCGTGAGTTACGAAAAATCTATTTAAAATTACGAATAAATTGTAATAAAACAATCGAACGGACAGAACATAAAAAAAAATAATTCATAAAATTCAAAAACGAATTTAATCGCTAGATTCTCAATTTTTCTCCTTCACCCGACATTCTCACGCCCCCTAAAATTTTGCAATTGCAGCCATCTGTTCGCCGTGGGCTCGTCGGCGTACAGCCAAGTGACAGCCGCAAATAACGCTAGCGCGAATCAAGTGGTTGTTATTTCCGGTGAATCCGGTTCGGGAAAAACGGAATCCACGAAACTCGTAATGCAGTATCTGGCGGCTGTTAACCGCGCGCCAAACAATCTTGTCACCGAGCAAATTCTCGAGGCCACGCCGTTGTTGGAAAGCTTTGGAAACGCGAAAACACCGAGGAACGACAACAGCAGCAGATTCGGCAAATATTTGGAAGTATATTTCAGAGAGTGAGTAAGAACGAAGAAACTTAATAACAAAACGATTATTCCTCCATTGTTCTCTTATCCATTTATTTCCCCCCCCTTCTCCCCTTCAAGGGGACGACTTTCCTCTCCGAATGCTCGCCTCGTTCACGTACGAACCTGTGTACAACATTTTGCATTTACATATTGGACACTTTTGAATTAGGCGTCCACGAGCTAAACAAAATAATCATTGTGTTTGAAAATGCATAAAGAGATATTACTAATTAAACCAAGCTAATTCATTTCTTCGAGTGTGTTTGCATTAGAAAATCAGTTTTGTCATGTAACAAGCGTAAAGAGAAATTATACAGCTTTCGTCGTAACCGATAACCGTTCTTATTAATTCGCCGATTATTTTTTTTTTTTTTCAGCGGAGTCATCGTGGGGGGAAGGATAACTCAGTATCTCCTCGAAAAGAGTAGAATAGTCACGCAAGCGCCAGAAGAGAGGAACTATCACGTGTTCTACGAGCTGTTGGCCGGTCTCGATCAACAGCTGAGGGACAAATACGGATTGCTCACGCCCGACAAATACTTTTACCTCAACCAGGTTTTTTTACAAAATTTCCGAGAAAATTTCTATCAACAGAGTGCATCCCTTCGATACGCCTGGATTAATCTACGTGATTCATTCAGGGTGGAAACTGCGAGATCGACGGGAAGACCGATACCCAAGACTTCAAAGCGCTGCTCTCGGCCATGCAAGTGTTGGGATTCACTTCGGAGGAACAGGACACGATTTTCAAAATTCTGGCCAGCGTTCTCCACCTTGGCAACGTGTACTTTCACAGGAAGCAGATGAGGCATGGCCAGGAAGGGGTGGAGGTCGGTTCGGATGCGGAGATCCGTTGGGCCGCTCATCTCCTTCAGGTGAACTCGGACGGGATCATCAGAGCGCTCACGACCAAAACGACAGTGAGTGAAGAAAAATAATAAATTGGTATAGTTCGACACGAAATTTTCAATTTTATCGCAAACACGCTCGATTCTGGATAATTCGAATTAATGTAATCGCGAAATTTGGAAGGTTTCTTGGAAGAAAAGAAAAAAAGGATCGATGTTCTAACGATACGAGACATTATTTTTGCCATTCCTTCTATTTTTTTCAAGTACTTTATCGCGTTATTATATAAGGATGGAGTTTTATACCGTAAATAAATAACGATTATTATTATCATCGATAAATCGATAACCGAATCAATAACTCGTACCCACAGGAAGCAAGAAACGAAAGAGTTTTCACTGCCTTGAACATCGACCAGGCTTTGGACGCGAGAGACGCGTTCGCCAAGGCTTTGTACAGTTCATTGTTCTCCTGGCTGGTCGCTCGTGTCAATCACATCGTCTACAAAGGGACGAAACAGACGGCCGCCATCTCGATACTCGATATATTCGGGTTCGAGAATTTCACGGAGAACAGCCTCGAGCAATTGTGCATCAATTACGCGAACGAGAACCTCCAGTTCTATTTCAACAAGCATATCTTCAAACTGGAGCAACAAGAATACGCGAAGGAAAAAATCGATTGGACGACGATTAATTATACGGTGAGAGAAAGTCCCCTCCTTGATTTAATTGGCCATCCATTTTCTTTTTCTTTTTTTTTTTTTTTTTTTTTTTTGCATAAACGAATCTTGATGAATTTTCGTTTGGAAAGATACGACAGCTCGTTTGAAATTGATAGGCGATTATGATTAATCGTCCGTTATTTTTTTTTCTTTGTTGATTTATAATTAGATACAAAAAGTAGTTTTTCTACACTTTCAATGTAATAAATGGAATAATTCTGAAAAAAACAGAATTTGAATTTTTATATTAACAAAATGTAATATCCTGTATTTTCAGAATTTTAGAATAGAAAGAATCGTATCGAAGAAAAAATGATTTTCACAGTAAAAATGCGGTATAAGTTTAATTACACTTGTTCACAAATCAGGATTCGTATATAATGAATAAAATGAATAAAATGAATTTGATTTTAAAAAATCAAACTTTCGATTTTTTCCTGAGATAATACGCACTTTCACCTTACATTAATTGTACACGGAATTCATTTGATATGCAGGATAACCTACCGGTGATACATCTAATCGCGAAGAAACCAGTCGGTATCCTTCATCTCCTCGACGACGAGAGCAATTTTCCCAAAGCGACGGATCTCTCCTTCTTAGAGAAATGCCATTACAATCACGCGTTGAGCGAGTTATACTCAAGACCGAGAATGAATTCCGCGGAATTCGCGATCAAGCACTACGCCGGCCAAGTTTGGTACAACGTGGAAGGTTTCTTGGACAAGAACAGGGACACGTTGAGACCGGACGTGGTGGAATTATTAATAAGCAGCAAGATATCCGTGAGTTTTTTGTCCATTTTCTTCTGTCGAGTGGAATTATTCATTCTCTCTTAAAACACTTTGTCGAAGTTTCTCAATCGTTCCACCATTCCTTTTCAGATGGTGAGCAAGATGTTCCAACACGTAAGGACGGCCCACGAAGCCAACAAGACCATGAACAAACCGAACGGCAGATTCGTCACTATGAAACCGAGAACGCCGACAGTGTCGGCTCGATTTCACGACAGTTTGCAGCAACTTTTGGATTCCATGTCTCAGTAAGAGAATCGATACGGAAATTGACTCCGCTTGTTTTCGAGAAAAATAAAAAATTGTTATTATATTAAATCGGGTATTGTAAATTAAATTTCTGTTCGTCGTTTTCAGATGCAATCCATGGTTCGTGCGATGCATCAAGCCGAACACGGAGAAAGCGCCAATGAAGTTCGACATGCCTTGCGTCCTCGAGCAACTAAGGTACACAGGGATGTTGGAGACGATTCGCATTCGAAAAACAGGTTACCCCGTCCGACTTCTTTTTGGACATTTCGTGGACCGATACAGGTATCTCGTGTCCACGCACCTGCCTAGAGGCGCCCCCAATAAGGAACTTTGTCGCATCATTTTGGACAAAGCTGCACCCAAGGATGCGCAAGCCCAATATCAACTTGGCCTCACCAGAGTATTCCTCAGGGAATCTTTGGAGAGGACTTTGGAATACAATAGAGCTCTGATTTTGGAAAGGGCCGCCATAACTGTTCAAAGGTATTGAGATTTAAGAAGAATTTTTATTCTTCGAGGCAAAAAGTGAAAATCGAAATTTCGAAATTTAGAAGAAAAATGTTTGAAATTTGTTGTAAAAATTGACAAATCCCAAGATCTTATTTTTATTGGAATATTATATATAAATATATATTTCATTTTTCCAATAAATTAGAATGCCTGACATTCCTATCTTTTATTATAAATTTTTGGAAAAATTAATTACTCGATTCGTTTAAATTTATTTTTAAACTTTCAATTCGAAAATAATTTTTAATCAAAGCATCTAATATAGCATCTAATTATTGCATTATTTACGCATCAGATACACAAGAGGATTCCTAGCCAGAAGAAGATTCCTGAATATTTCACGGAGCACGGTGTTGATTCAAGCTGTTTATCGTGGTTATCGCGAGAGGAAGAAGTTCAAATCGTTGAAGAAAGGCGTACTTATGGCGCAGAAGATATACAGGGGGAAAAAACAGCGTGAGAAGTTCAAAGTATTGAAAGAGGAAATGGCAAAGAGGGCGGAGATCGAACGAGCGAGTAAAGAAAGAGCCAAGGCGAAGCAACAGAGAGAGGAGCAAGAAAGAACTTCCAGAGCCGTGGCTGGTGTTAATCATTTAGAAATTCCCGCTGAACTTGCCTTCATTTACAGCAAACTCGACGGTGCGTATCAAAAATATTAATTTAATCCAACCCAATAATTTTTTCAACCTTATAATTACCGTATACTTTACTTTGACTCTGTTTCACATCATATCTTTTTGCATCTTCCGCATACGTAATATTTTAATTTTTCAACGATCAAATTATCCTAATGGATGTATCGAATCGACCGATTTGATTCATAACAATTTTTCCTATTTTACCTATAAATTAATTCAAACTTATTTTTGAACAGATTGGCAGCCAACCCACACAGAGAGAAATCTGTTAAAAGTTGTCGGTCAAGTGATACCTATGCACCACAATTACACGTTGCCGAACGACATCGATCAGCACCAATTCTCCAAATTCACCAACATTTACTTCAAAAGCCACATCTTCGGTATGAAACGGGAGCCCATAAAGACACCGTTCCTCGCGAAGGCTCGTGATCAAGATTACACGGACTCGCTGATGATCTTCAAGATGATCCTCCGCTTCATGAACGAGAACAACTTGAGCGGGAAAAGGGAGCAAGCATTGGGCGATTACATAGTGAATAAAGGGATAGTGAACGAAAAATTAAGGGACGAGATCCTTTGCCAATTGGCAAATCAAACGTGGAAGAACGAGAACGACGCGAACAAGGAGAGAGGCTGGCTGTTGTTGTCCAATTGTTTATCAGCTTTTCAACCTAGTTCTACGTTGTTCAAGTATCTTTTGAAATACGTGTCCGACCACGCGTACGACGGTTACAAGGCTTATTGCCAGAGGAAACTTTTACAAGGAGAAAGGACGATATTCAGAATAACGAGCAACAATCAGCAAATCGTTCATCACGTGCCCAGAAATTATCCCCCCTGCGTGTTGGAGTGGAGAGCGAACAGGAATCGAGTCAACATGGCTTTGAGCGTTGGATTTTACGATGGTGACTTGGATTCTTCGATTATGTGACGCTTGAGCTTAACTTTTTCCTTTTAACGTAAAAACTTCGTATCTTTCTCTTCGGAAGAAAAATTTTTCTCTCTCGAATCGATCTTTGGATCCTTGTTATTTGTTGTATGTACACGATTCCATATTTTTTTAATTAAGAAATTTCCAAAGTGAAAAGTTGGATTTGATTTGAAAATCAGATCGACTTTCTCTTTATATTATATCTTTAACGTTATCACTTTTTTATTCCACGTTTTCTAAAATTCAGCAGACTACTCGTGTTAGTCATTTTCATTTTCATCGGTTCAATTCAGACAGATTTCGAAACTATAGATTTTTTCCAAAATAACAAAACTTCGATTAGAAAATTACTGTCAATCATTTTCAGGCGAAACGGTCACCTGTGCGGTGGATTCTTGGACAACCTGCGAAGAATTAGCCAACCTGGCTGTCAACAATCACGGTGTAGACAATTCTGGATGGACCATCACCCTGTGGAATCAATTGGACGGGCCAGACGCAATCGTTACAGAGACGAACGGTTTCGATTACGTGTTGGATTTGATTTCAGAGATGGAACTAGCACCGGCGTTCCCCGCCGCCAAGCACATGTTCTTGGAGCAACGGAAGAACAGTTTCCCACCGATCAAAAAGAGAGAGGTGAGTTGGATCGTGTCTTGCATCTCCCTCCATGGTGTAATAAAATTCTCTCCCCGGTTTAATTTAGCACGCGCACATAATTCGTGAGCTGGAACAAGAAATAGAACCACCGGTTCTGAAAACGTTCCAGCCCCTTGAGCGGAAACCAGTATCCAAGGTTGTGGATAAACCCGTCGAACCGGAAATTCAATCGCCGAGGAGACCTGCCGTCCCTCCGCCTCAACCACCTGTGACCAAGCCATCGGTAATTCTAAAATTAATTTCGAAAAGAATTTTCCATTTTTTCTCGACGAAGAAAGTTTGTTCTTTGAAAAATTAGCGACGGAATTTGAATTTTAGATTGAAAAAAAATTTAATGATTACAGTTTAAATTTTGAAGAGATATCGTTCGTTTCGAAGAATATTTTCGAAGAAGATAAATAGAATTACCTTCAGTTTTTTGATTATCAATCCTCTGCTCTTTCGTACAAATACAAAGATAATTATTTCGAATATCTTCACTTTTAGGTAAGGAAACAATCTCACGAGGCAATATTGGAAAGCACAACAGAGACTGGCCTATCTCGAAAATCAGCTTTGAACGACAGATACTTCGAGAAAGAGAAGCAACGTAGTCGCAGCTTGGACAACTTGTTGCAACCAGAAGTGGTGTCACCTCCGGTCAAACTGGCCAATCTTGGATTATCTTCGTCCAAATTGAACGAGCGTTATCACAGTCTTGAAAGGATTGGCGAAACATCGGCTGTCAGCAACGTGGAGTACATGACAAGGAATGAAATAACTCAGGAGAGAAAGTATAGCAGGATAACCAGGACCACGGAGCCAAACATCGAAGAGGAAGATCTGACCATCGACTTTGAGTATCCCGATATCCAATCGGTTAGTCAAACCGGAAGGTCTGAAGATGACAAGAGCAGTTACATCAGATCGCAGACTAGATTCATCAAATCTCAATATCCCGGTGAGCAATGTCAAACTGATCCTTACGTTCTTTCAGATCAATCCACTTCCCTCTACTCACTCAACAGCAAAACATAAGATTTATTAACATAAGTTCTTTGCATAACCAAATGCATTTCTTTCGTAAAGGCAAACGAGCATTGCCAGGCAGCCAATCAAGCCGCGCCTACATCGAGAAGAGCGAATACGGCGTGAAATCCTCGGCCATGTCTGACACGAGCGAAGCTCCTTCCCTGGCCTCTCACGTGAGACGGGTCAGGGTGCCTAGTCAAGCTTCGGACGTGGATCAGTTCCTGGACGAATTGTTCATGCCGGTTCTGGATGGAAATTTGGACGAGTTGTCGGACGCGAGAAGCCTCGCGGCCAGTATCAAAGGTACGAAGGACGACAGGTGCCAGAGTGGTGCCATAATCGTCGAGAAGGGATTCGAGGATGGTGTGGAAACCGTGGAACAATTCATCGAAAGCGTGACGAAGGGGGGGAAAAGCGAGGAAGGAGGGATCACAGCGAGAGAATTGTCAAAGAGGATCAAAGGTGGTGGGAACATGGACATACCTAATCAGAACGCGACATTTAACTTTGGTGCCATTACGCCGGGGATGATGTCACCCCCCATGATGATGCCAATGTTCAGCACACCTCAACAAGTGCCTGCTGCTCAAAGCACGAGCATGAACATGGGTCCTGGCTTCATGCCCATACCGATTTACAGTATGCAAGGGTTGAGTCTCCCTCAGTACCCTAATTCGCCCCCTAATCAGAGCAACGACATGATGGCTTACCAGCAGAACTTGCAACGAGCCTTCCTTCAGAGTGCCATGGCCCAGAATATACAGATTCAGCAGCAATTGCTGGCCCAGAATCAGGCTCTTCAACAACTGCTCGTGCAGAGCCCGCAAAACTCGTCGCAACAACCGGTGAGAAATTATTTCGACGCTTGATTAATAAATAAAGTGACAATGATGTGGGACACGAGAATTTTCGATTATTTTCTGGGATAATTGAACTATTTTATATATTTATGAAATTGAATAAATGATTAATCGTAGCAAGAGTGTGAATATTTATGTATTTATTGGAAATTTAAAGCTAAACGTATCGAAATATTTCTAACTTGTGATAAATAAATGAGGCTATTGTTTCCGTATCGAAAAACGAGACAAATATACGAATAATTATAAAGTTATAGAAATATATTTAAGTGTTAAATGAAAATCTAGAGAATGCATAAAAATATTTAAAATTGAAATATAATTCTATTTCACAAGTTTCACAAAAATTTCCACATATTTGCATAAAAATTTCTATTAAAAAAATTAATTTCAATTAAGTTTGATTTATAAACTATCCAATTAGTCCAGGACTTCGACTTGATCAATTCGAAAAAACAAGGATATCAATTCCCTAATTAAAAAATTAATTTTATTACGTTTCTCGTACGAAAATGATAATTCAATCTTGTCCCAGAAGATTAATCGTAAAAATGAAAAAGAAGATGGAATACAATCACGACACGTGTACAAAACAAGACCCATTACTCGATACTCGATCAAATATTCCTTATACGTAATTTACACGCGTAATTTTACCTGGTCGCATAATAATACGGACATGTCGTAACAATTAAATAAACCGAGAATTGCATGTTAAATGTCATCTCACAACGGATACGCCGTCATTTTCGTGCGTCACTTTCACGATCACATTATAACTAAATGACTAACACGATCGATACGAACACTGTACGAAACTGTATGTGTGACAGTGTTGGCGATCATCTAAAGAATAGCAAAAAAAAAAAATATATATATATATATATATATTTATATATATCACGTCCATTTTGGACGATCCTGTGGGCTTCTTAGCCGCATCGCGGCGTGGGTGTGTGTTTCCAGGGCACGGCGTTGTCCGCAGGCCCCTCCAGTATGAATCTTGTCCCCCCAGCCCCCCAAAACGGTGCCCAAATGGGGCCCAATGATTCCATTGGACGCTACTCCAAGGTATCTCTAATGATATTCATCTAACGAATAAAATCTGTCGATCGATAACTTGGATGATAATTAATACGATTTATTTGATACGAGGTATGGAAAGAAAATTTGTGGAAATTTCTTTTTTTTTTTTTGTTTATTGCAAAAATTCGTTCTATTATTAGTTCAAATTTTATTATAAACATGAAGAATTTTGATATTATAATCGTGAAATGTTTAATTAATACTAGAGAAAATTATTACCAATAGAAATAAAAAAACGAACTTTCCACAAACTTTTTTTTCGACTTAACGTCGAAATTAAAGAATTCATTAAATTTTGATTGAAAAATTGTCTGTAATTTTTTTTAAGAGGGAAAATTTAAAATCGATCGATCCTTATTCTCTCTTTCTCTCCAAAGTTTCACAACAGCTTTCAAAGATCGACAATTTTTCAATCCAATTTATTTAATTTTGACGTTGAAATCTCTGGATCACGTTGTAACACGCTATGCTGAATAAAATATTAATTGGTTATGGGAAAGATTCGCAATATCGAGTTGTACAGTGGTGTGGAATGTGGGTGTTCGAGAGGCACTCGTTGATCGAATACTTTGATAACAGAAGAACGATCAATTACGAGGTTGAATAATTCTTTAACTGGATAACGACTCGTCAATTTATACGAAGATTAATCTGTGTAATTACCGTGTTTATATTAGAAGGTCGTATCGAACTGAAATAACGATGAAATCATTTTCGTTCATTCACTTTGCATTCACTTTTCTCATATAAAACATTAAAAAAAAAAAAAAAAAAAAAAAACAGAAAAACTCAAGTGAATCTACAATTGTTCACAGCACTGTACATACAAAAGCACGGAACAATATCATTTCGAGCATGTTTGTAAATCGTCACTTTGTAAAATATTACTTATTATAAACAACAATTGAAAAAAATATCTAGAAATTTGCAAATGTAGATGAAATTAAGATAAAATCCTTTGTCAAAGGAACAAACTCGGAGGGAATAAAACGTAAAATTTGTAAAATAGGTTTCCTTCCGAGAACCGGAGGACGGTGAGCTTTGGTCGACCGAGAAGCAAGGTGCACCCGCGTCTTCGACCAATAATCAACGGCAGGAGATGACGGTGAAGGCCCAGATTCATCGGTCCCAAAGTCCACCTCGAAAGAATTCCGAAATCGTTAGAAAGACTAGCGTGGAATACGCGGTGAGGAAGGTCAGTGTCGAAAGGAAAGCGGCCGACTCGAAGAAATCATCGAGCGCGACAGACGCGAAAAGGCCTTCCCCTTCGAACAAAAGCAACGTGCAAAGTAACTTCACGAACGTGTTGAGCGAATTGAAGAATCGTAAGAGCAGTTTGGACAGCAATCTGTCGAATTCGAGCAACAACAAGGGTGTGCCACCCCCGCCACCCATGCCACCACCTTTGGAGTCTCACGACCCGTCCGAATCAAGGCCTTTCCTCGATCCTTATGGGAGAGCAAAGACGGTTCGAATTGGCAAATGGAGGTGAATACGAATAGAATTGAAAGAAAAAGACAAAAAAGTACACATCTCACAATATGGCAATACTTCTCGTTTATTTTTCAGATGGCCTCCGCCTAGCGACTCGAACGAGAATCAAAGCCAAGACAGTTTTATAGAGTTCAAAATGCGGCAACAGCAGCAACAACGAAAAATCACACCCCAATATCAAGAGTACAATCAGGGCGAGGGTGAGCCAAGCACGGAGGGTGGCGTCGAATGGGAGGAATTCGAAATTGAGAACATCGTCGAAACCAACGAGAAGCCGGTTGTGAGTCATGCCCCACCTCCAGTCTCCACAAAAAACGAGAACGGATACAAGGAGGAGGGAGAGAAGAAAAAGAAAAAGTCCAAGTATGATTAAAACGATAGAGAATCAATTACGAGATTATTGATTCGCGACTCGTTTATTCGATCGATACCTTTTCCAGATCCGCGTTGGAGGTAGGTGCACAGAGGCCATCCCCAGGAAGTATAGGAAAACTGAAGCTGAGCTCGGAGATGAGGCAGAGATTGGAAAAAGTGACGGCGAATCACAGTGTGAGATCGACGAAGACAACCGAGAAACCTGCCCTCCCTCGCGAGGACGGTAAAGTGAAACGTTTGGAGGATAATAGAAAGCTTCTTCTCGAGCAGCAATTAGGTAATTCTTCTTACCCAACAGTGTTTATAGATTCGTATGGCGATTGGAAAATGAATGGTTCGATGGATAATAAACCGTTTGACATTTCGAAGGAGGAAGATGGGACGATTACGCGTCCACGGCCGATGACACGCAAAGCGTTACTTCGAAAGGCACGACCGACATGATGACTCAAGCGCAAGTGGTCAGGACTCAGATCGAAAGAATGGAGAGGCCTGTGCCACCCCCGCTTCCGGTCACACCTCCGCAACCCCCTAGTCCTCGTGGCGGAAGCATGTACAGCAATAGGTATTCTCCTCTGTCCACACGCTATTGAAATTTAATTTTTCCTTTCGCTAATTTTCCATTTTCTTACTTTTATCATACTTCTCGAAATATACCACACGTCTCCTCACGTTTAATTTTTACTAAAGACGATTTAATTTAATCATATTCCATCCATGCTAATTCGAATATTCTTCACGCTCAGTCAATCCGGAGTGCCACAACCGAGATCACCCCCGGCCCCAGTCGAGCCCAAGGCTCGAGATTCGTTCAGAACGTCCCCGGATTCGGAGGCGTTCGACCACTTTTCCAAGAGCCAGCGCGACATGTTCAGCCAGAGCAGAGACATATTCGCGTCCCAGCAGCATCTGAGAGAGAGCCACGAGTACAGAAACGACTTCGACAAGTCACGATTGTCCGATCCAAAGAAAGACTTTTACGGAAAGGACAGCACGGACATGGCGAGCTCCGCCAGGGACAGAAGTTCCGACTTCGACTCCCGCCGCGACCTAAACTCCGACATTTTCGACCCGAAATACGCGAGAGATATATTCGAGAACACGAGCTCGAAGAGAGACCCGTTCGGAATGGCCAGAGACGTGTCCCCAAAGTCGAGGGACAGCTTTGGCATGCCGTCGTCCAGAGAGTTCGGCCTGATGCCCAACACGAGGGAATCGTTCGCGGCCGCTCGTCAAAGTTTCAAGAAATTGGACCGTGATCTCGACAGGAGATCGAGCGTCGCATCCACCCACCGCACCGACAAAATGGAAAGGATCGAGATCGAGGAATGGCCCGAGTTTCTGAGGCCGGTGCTGCCACCTGCGGAGAAACCGGAAATAGAGAAGGTCCAAGAGGTGGTGAACACGAAGCTCTATCCGCAAACGTCCACGGCTCACTTCACGTACAACAGGGTGACGTGGACGTTGAGGGTGAAGAAGGAAGTGTTCGCGCCTAACGAAACGTTGAACAGCCCCTTGGCCCTTCATTTGGTGTTTTGCCAAGTCGCTTATGACGTGCTCGCCACGTCCAGTATTCGAATCACGAAGGAGGACAGGCAGAATATGCTCAAGATGTTGGACAATTATGGCGTCACTCTCGACAATCTGCAGAGCACTCAGCACAAGATCACTATTAAAAAGAACGTGGTTGACATGGCCAAACAGTGGCCACTGTATTTCGCCAGGATATTCCCTGTGTCGGTGAGCGAATTAGAATTTCTCGATAAAAGTGAACCGAAACTAAACTCGATACACCATTCCTTTCGTTCCACATCGATTGTAAACTACGTGTGTTTGTAAATAATTACCATATATGGTGTTTATACATGGCTAATCATACGTGGCATTCCGGAGAGGAAAGTCACGAGAAAAAAATGGTTAAATTAGAATCGCTCCATTGTTGGAGTTATTATTAATCTAAGCTTGTCTTCGAGGCATTAAGGAGCGAAAAAAATCGTTAAAAGCTACGTATAAATAACTATTAGATTATTTCTTCTATTGTCCGCGCCATTTTCTTTGCCTCTAAAATATATCTCATTCAATTGGTACACTCAGTGTGTATAATAAAAATAATTTTAATTATTTTTTTATTCAGATCGGACCTCAGCATCCAGAAACCCAACACGTGGCGATCTCTCATCACGGTCTCAGACTCATCAAACGTACACCGAACGGCGATTTAGTCATATTGGAAACTTTACCTTTGGAGGAAATCGTCTCTGTCGGTTCTCCACGGATCGGTGTCTGTGTAATGCAAATTGCGTCAGGAGTCAGGCTACCCTTGCACACGAACAGAGCTCCACAATTGACCGAGATGATAAACAGTTACATCAGAATGGTGAGTGATAATAATTATTTAATCTAACATCGATTGATTGAACAAATTTGTGACGTGCAATTATTGACTTATCGATTTCCCTTGTGTGTCTTCGTTCGACTCGATCGATAGGAGCCAATTTTTCCAACGAAACGAAATACATAATTTGAAATAAGGCGAAAAAAGGAATGTTAATTTAATATTTCTGTGATACAGTGATTTCTATTTATCGTTTATCTCGGGCAATCTCTTGCCCGAAAATTTACAAAATGCTCGCTGTAACTCGCATCACGGTTTTCTACGTGTTTGGAAATAATTTTGCGTCGATAATTTAGAAACGCAGTTTATACGATCGTTTTACGATTTGCACTGGGCATAATTTATTATACCAAATGTTTGAACAAGATATATTTTTATATTTTTATCGGGCTGCTAACATAAATTCGACGAATAGGTCAATTCTATTTCAGTGAATATTTCAGTTATTATAAAATATATAGCTATTACGTAATCACGAAAGTAATTTATCCTATAATTACAAATTATACATTGCAAAAAGTCACAAGGATATTCAGAAATCTAAATATAATTAAATTTTCTTCAACTATCCTATGAATTCAATTAAAGCGTTTTTTCTTTCTTTGATCTTCTAATTATAATTTAGATTTATAGTAAAAAAAAAAAAAAAAAAAAAGAATTACTTATCAACGTGCTCAATGAACAAATTAATAAATTCGCGACGCAATATCTGATTTATCGATCGAACGATCAAATGATTGGATAGGGAATTCAGTTTTGAATTCAAGAAACTTGACACCGTTCAACTACTACTTACTCAATTGAAATTAATTTTTAATACTTGTTTAGATTCTAAATTTGAATCTAAATTAACTATTCGGATCTCAAATGTCCAACATAAATTACAACAGAAGATAAAATATATTTGAGGATAAAATTCATGAAAGTTAATTTCGAAACTATTTTAAATATTGCGTTTAAAATGACTATAAATATCCAATAACAACTTAATAACCCTCGAGAGCTAAGTGTAACTAATCTAAATTAACTTTTCTACATCATCCAATCTATATTATTAATTATCTCATAAGATATAGAAAAAATTTTATCCTTTAATCAGTTCCAATTGAACTTAAAAAAATCTTCAAACTTAATTTCATCCCCGTTGAATCCCCAGACTCAGAGATAAAATTCAAAAGAATCGTCCAAAAAAAAAAAAAAAAAAGATGAACAAGAAACAATAGAATTTCCACAGGAAGAAATCTCATTTTAAAACGAAATTGCTCGGAGGGAAAACGAATGACCCGATAGAACGATAAAAGATCCACGAAGATCGTGCCCGTAACTTGCGCAATTAATCGTGGGGCACACATGCACCGATGAAGTAACGCGATCGCACGTGTGGAAATCGATGGAACACGGCCGTAATAAGCGGCCCGACAGGGATAACTCGAGGAGAAGCCGTGCCTCGGGCCGTGTCGAGCCAACGCGAACGACAGACATCGCATTCCATCGCGATAATGCGTGGGTAGCGGAAAGCAAAACCCACGATTTACCCGCGAGAAAAGACGATTCGGGGTAACGACGTGTCCCTCGATCGCAAAAAAAAAAAAAAGAGGGGGAATCATAGCCCCAAGATCGATCTAGCGTGCGCTCCTGATGACTCCTTTTAACCTCTAACTTCGAAAGACATAATCTCTCTCATTTGGGAGTTGGAGTTGTTAGGATATTTTGTGCAAAATTTGATCGCGAAAAAATTTGTACAGAAGAGATGTACAACGCTGGTAGTGAATGAGCATTAAGGAGATTGTAATTTTGTTGAATTTGTTTTTTGAGTAAGAGAGGAGGATGATAAATTAGATTCAGAAATGATTTTTGCCAGGAATTCTATGAAAATTCTAATAATTGAAAAAAAAAGACTGTCAGATTGTGATATATAATTAAACTGGATGATCAGAAATTAGATATTTGTTCGTTTGAAATTACAAGTAAAAGCTTCATTTGTAGCGAGCAATATAATATAATTCAAGATAAAAATTAAACGCGTGGAAAATAATTTGAATTGCAAAAAAGTTTATACTTTAGACTTAGATTATTTTCAGATTGCAGAGATCTGCTCAACTACATAGTGTTTATATAGTTAAGAAGCGCATAAAGTTGGTCAATCATCATTTATGCCGCCAACTGGATACGTGTTCTCTTATTTTCTTATCCGTTCTGTCATTTGCGTTCGCTGATGAGTTTTACTAGTTTTTTGATTTTGCCTTCATTTGTGGATGGGATAACGATTTTACGAAACGATCGTTTATTCTCGTCGGAACATCAGCATGATGAAGAGCGATTAGAAATCTTGGTATCTTTAAACGTGATGTTTAAGAGAGTTAGCTTAGAATTATTTAATATTGTTAAAATAATTAGGAAGAAACTATTTCTTTTCTAAACTAAATATTTTAATTCCAATTATTCATAGTTTTAGTGTTAAATGATATTCATCTACATTTATCTAAAAAAAAAATTTAAAAGATACTGTCTGATACTGATAATTACCATTTATTACGATTCTGATAATCTCCTCTGATTTGGATTTTAATAGATCAATCCAGTCTAATTGCTCGTCGAGAACGCATCGATTATTTGAAACACAAGTTCGAGAAAAAAGGAATGTCTATCATCGAATCAAAGATTCGTTTCTAATCGAGCCTCCATGAAAATTTTCGACCAATTTTCTACCACCACGACGATAAATCTAATACGAGAGTGAATTGAGAAATACGTGATTACGTGTCTTTAATTCCATCTCAAACCGCCATTTATGTATTAATACTGAAAGTGGACGACCAAACCTGACGCGGATGGAAAAGGAAATAGAGCATTCCTCAGATTCACATACACGTGTTTCAAAAGAAACAGTGAAGAATGGCAGACTTGAGTGGTCTTAATAGAAGAATGAATCTACGCTCACGAGTTGTGCAAAATGAAATGAAATGAAAAGAACGGGATATAAAAGGATTGTTGCAAATTACAAAATGAATTAATCCTAATCAACATATCCTAATTGATAATTTTTCTACTACGTGTGTATCATTGAACTCAGAATTTATGTATTACACCTCATTCTTTAGAGTTGAATCATTAGTCATAGATTCAGATTTCAAACGGATTCGCAAAAGATTTCATATTTTTTTTAGAATTTAATTTATCTCTTGATTTTTTTTTTTTTCTAATTATTCCAATCAATTATAACTCAATCTAAGATTTAATTTAAGGCTTAACGTAATAAAAAGAAGGAACAACCTTGTACGTTTCATGATTCATATGTTTTATGAATTTTACTTTACTAAAAAATGATTGATGATCGAAATATTGCGTAATATTAAATTCCTGGTTTAAATATTACGTGGTATAATACCTTGTTTATAAGAAAAAAATTATCAATGCTATAAGGAAATAATTCACGATAAGAACACTGATAATTTCGAAATAATACGTAATAACAATGGTCGCATAATCTTGTCAGGATTGATTATCATAAAAAGAAAAAAAACTGTTATATCTATCAAATCTGCGAGAAAACATTTTTCTATGCTTTGTTCTAATGTACCATTCTTCCATCATTTTCGTACTTTTTGTATAATTTATAATTTATTCTGATGTAATATAACAACACGTTTCCAGAAGAAGGAAGTGTTCGATCTCTTTTTCCCTTAAAAAAAAAAAAAAAAAAAAAAGAAGTGGACTGGCATTAACATTGCGATATTCGTGTGACATTTCAACCTCTACATTGAATTTTATTACGTTCACCGAGAACGTGGGAGACCAGTCAATCGATCAGTCGTATTGCTTTACCTCGACGTTCAGTGGCGTAACAAGGCTTCGATAACTGGTGCACCAAAACAAAAGATAAACGTATTATATGTTTCTCCTTTAATCTTTCAAGTCCAGACAGGATAATTTAATCATTTGCAATTGTCATTCTTATCGTTAGAATTTAAAAATTGTGTAAAATACATGTCTAAATTTCAAACAAGATACGGAGAAGAAACGATTCTTCTTCGTCATTTATGTTGATTTGCTTTGGAAAATACTTGGTATTTCAAGCATACAGATAAAAAAACGATAAAAAAAGATAATTGAATGCTCAATAGATCAATTAAAGGGGAATAAAACGCGTGGATATCTTTATCTTCAATTTACACTTTCTATCTTTCACACGATACAGATCATCTTCCAATCCTCGCTTCATTTCCATAAGAAAAAGTTACTTTTCCTCCGCAAAAAATTTCAACGAGCTCAAAAGAAATTCGCAAGAAGAAAAAGCAATTACCAGAATAAGATTAAAAACTTTCTTCCAATACTCTCGAAAGGATCGTTCTTCGTCCAAATCAAACAAAAAGGAAAAATTACAAAGCAATCGTAAAACTTCCTCTCGCCGTTCAAAGCTTCCATCGATCTATATTTAGATCGACTCGTCCTTCATCAAAGACGATCGAAAACCGTCTACAACGATGATAGGCGGGCCGATACCTTCTCCATCGTGCAAGAAAGGAGGCATTGGCCAGCATATATGAGCACTCAGTGGAAACGCAATTTACACTAGGCGTTGGCCGAGGCTGCCTCGTTACATTGCACAGCATCGTGCCGTTAGAATTTCCAACCCGATCGTCGTTAATTGATGTTTGGCCGATCGCCTTTCCACGCTTGCGCGCCACTATTTCAAGAGCAAAGAAATAAACGGATTCGCCATTCCGTTTTTCTATTCATCCGTGAAAAAAGGGGGGCCGCGTCACCGAACGAATTCTTCGTTCTCGATATATTTCTTTACTCGACTCGTTTTGCTCGTTTTCGTAGTTTTCAAAGAACATTGAACAAGAAGAGCGGATAAATATCTATTCCACGAGTTCGAGTTTTACAGACTGTTGCCTTTTTGGAGAACGAAATGTGGAAATGAATTATTAACTTGTAAATGTCTCGTTGAAATGAGATAGGAATTTATTAGACCTGGTTTAGTTTACTGACGAATGGATTTTGAATGGATTTCCTCGATGATAATAATTAAACGCGATGATATTTCATATAGATATGTATATTAAATAAATTTCATTGAGAATTATTACTAAGAAGATTAATCATTCGTTCGTCGCTATAATTTTTTGCTTCGATGCTTTTCTGTTTTTTTTTTTTTTGTTCGTTTGTTTATACGTAATTGCAATACGTAGCATGGAAATGCACTTGGAAATGATAAATTAATTGTTCTGATCTCGTCGTTGCCTTGAACTGCACTGATTTGCAAGAAATATTGGCGTAGACGAAAATAAATGACTCGCGAGAAGGCAGCTCGTCTATGTCTCTGTAATATTTAATATATTTGTCGTTTCATTTTGTAAATTTAAATTTACAAAAAAAAAAAAAAAAAAAGAAAGAAAATTTTCAACTCCTCGCTCGTTATTTTCACCTTTATCTAGTTCATCGAGTGAATTTTCTCTATTTAATACGATAATTTAATAAATGATGAAGAAGAAAATGAAGAAAAATTTCAATGAAGTTTCATTTCTATCGAAATGAATTCTCGATAGAAGAATTAAGAGAAAATTCATCGATGGATGTGTAAATCGTTAAAAGAACCATGTTATAGAGTATAAAGAAACGTAATTTATAACAAAGGATCGCAAAAATATCACCACAATACATCAACAATATATCACAAAATTTCTAAACTTATTGAAAATGAATCGCACACCACGTGGATCGCGAATGATAGATCGTTCGTCAATTACGGTGTCGTCCTTGATTTAATAGATGGCGTGTAAGTATGTTACAAAACATGGGTGTTCGAGTTGTTTCGCATTGGAATACGGCAGAAAATTGAGCGAAGACTTTCTTCCAGTGATGAATGATCCAAGATATATTAAAGGGAATTTACAATTCAATGGAAAGATTTACAGCTGTATAATTTGAGGCGAAATCGGATCTTAAATTTCTCCATTAATCAGATTTCCTTGTTACTGAAGGAATCATTTTATAATAGGCATAGGCCCCGTAATTGTGGCCGTAAAAGAAATTCTACAATTCTAACATAAATTTGCAAAACATGAAGCTGTATATAACACACGTAAAATTTAGAGAACGCAACAACTATGCTAAATTAATTACCATGTATTGTGAATAATAGAAAATCCTAATTCTAAAATATCCCACTCGTTGCACTGTTTTTCCAAAATAACGATAACGAGATTTCCAAAATAAAATCAAATAATCGAATTAACGCTCGAACAATTTCGATCTCGGTTGCGTGTAAAAGAAATCTATCGAGTTCGTAGATCGGAATTTTATCAATTTTTCGCGAAACACAAGTTTCCAAATTGCGAAACGAGCGGAACGATGGACATAAGATCGCAGTGAAAGTCTTCCATGCACGGTTGTCTGTTCGCGGTTGAGGGGAGGGGGGAGGGGAAAAAAAAAAGGAAAAAAAGAAAAAAGAAGCATTGGAAAGGTGCAAAACCGGTAACAAATTGTTGTTTGCCTCTTTTGTCATGAGCCAAGTGACGACACCGTGCACGAACCGCGACGTTGCGTACAATAGTCTAGGTGGCCGGAAGAAGTCGGCGTCTTCCAAGCCGACGCGCAATTCTTCTTGGATCCCTGTTCCAAGATTCTCTTAATAACGGTCAATTATACTTCTATTCTCAACGTGCGATCCGATCAATTTAATCAACTTAATTACACCGATCTCCAATATAATCTCCAACGTATATATAAAGATTAAAATTAAAATTAATAATCAAAATTTCGCCGATAACAAGACTCGAAAATGCTGATTTTCATGGAAATTTATAACGTAATTCTTTCGTTTAATAGGGAATCTCTTTGTTAGAAGATCAACCCTCGAAGAATTTTGCAAGGAAGGAATATATTTTTTTTTAAACAGGATAACAAAACAATAAATTCCGAATAAAACACACCGAAACTCTGATCTCATCTTCTTGAAATAGCAAAAGCGAAGAAAAAATTCCGTGTATAATCCATCGAGTGTCCCTCGAAGAAAGGAAAAAAAAAAAAAAAAAAAAGATTCGTATGCAATTTCATCGAAGGATAAAAAAAGATGCTCGAACATTTTCGCAAGCCACCGTGGAACGAGATCCGAATAAAGGAAGCGTTTCCTTCTGAAAATGGAAGGCGAATCGGTTGACCCCAACCGGTTCGATCGCACCTTTTTCCTCCTCGTGTAATTACACCGGTGGCTATGACAGTATGATTTTTTATGGGATGGAGAAACCTACAAACGGAGAGATCGGATTTCTCGTAACGTATGCACACACGGTTGCACCGATCCACCTGTGCGAGGGGAACCGAGGTGTTTACAATTGGCCTCTCTTCTTATTACGTCTTCGAGAGGAAGAGAGAGAGGGAGAGAGAGAGAGAGAGATGATAGAGGCAAAACAAATTGACATTTCCTCCGTGTCGACAATTTTTTTTTTCTTCGATCGTAACGCGGAATTTTAAGATGCGATTCGTATATAAACGCGACTATGAATCGCATCTTAAATAACGCAATCGTGGAGCGGCATAAGTGGTGTTAAAATTTTTATTGCAATCGTTAAATTACTTTTTTCCTTTTTTTTTCATTCTTTTTTTTTTTTTTTTTTTTTTATGTATCTTTAACTTCCCATGATATTGTTCTTTGTTACACGCGGAACAAAGCATAGCGTAAATTATCGTCACTTTAACTGCTTCAAGCGTATGGTTTATATGATAATTTGGCCCATAGTGGAAAATTGATTTATATACCTATTTGCATATCCGTACGTATGCAGTGACGAGAAACAGGAACAATTCTTCTAATTTACATTGAACTATTTATGAAACGCGATAAAAAATTTTTATTTTGGACGACACGATTCGTTTTAATCCCCGCATTATACGGGGACAGGGAGAAAAAGAAATGAAATTTTCATGATTACAATTAGTAGAATTGATCGACAGGAAGAAAAGAATTTTCCTATCGTGTTACATCCTCAAGGAGCTATTCAGATTATTTATATCATTTCTATCTCGTATCCATTGTATCATATTATTTATGGATAATATAATTGAAATCCGCATCATCCACCAATTACCAAGAAGAATGATCCTCGGCATGTAGAAGATCGCAAGACGAGAGGCATTCTTGCCCGCGAATCTCTCCTGATTAGCAAACAACGAATGAATAGAAACTAAGTTAGAACCGTGTCGAAAGCCATTCGGATCCCATGCCGCCTCTGCATGCATTCCCTGGCGAAATGTTCAGAGCTGCGTATCGAAATAATCATTCGGTTGATATATATCGTCAATTAGAGAATGCGTTGAGAAATTTTTCAGGCGAAACACTCGATGCAAACTTTTGACTTCGGGTTTCGTTCCTTCTTCTCGAGTTCGGATGCACACCGTTGCACGCGCGGCAGCCAAGAATATATATTCCTCAGTCGAGGGAGCGCGCTTAGGCTCGTTTCAACCGATTCCAGGGTTCAAGCAACTCGTGTTTACCGGAGGCAACACCTTCTTTCTCGCGCACGGAGGCCGGAAGCCGTTTGAATCGCTAATTGGCCCCGGCTACGATCCTTATCTCCCTCTGGCACACGGTGCGCCTGGCCTAAATTCTCTCCAGGCGTCCTTCCCCATCTTCAAAGCTTCCTGAACCTTCACCTGTCACCTCTTGCACCCTGCTCGAGGCTCGGCGAAATTCCAAGAGTGTCTTGCGTGGGTTTTGAATTTGGGGGATGATTAGTCGATGATAAGATGAAATTTCAATATTCAAATCTTGCATCTCTCGAAGTGTTTCGAATTCGAGGGATGATCAATCGTTTTAGTATAATTTTAACATTGGAAAATTCGATTAATACCTTTATAGAATTTTGGCAAACTGGTTATTATGGTTGTTGTATATCGAAATTATAATTTTATATCGTAAGACGTTCATTGTTAACAAGAGTTAACAAGAAACGATTTTAGGTGAAATTTCCTGTTTATGCCGAGGAACATCTGTTCAACGAGCGAATGAAAGTTTGACGGAAGTGGAAGCATTAGTCGAAGCATCGACTAACGTTTCTTTGTACAAATGTCAGCTGCTAACACTTGTAAGATTCGAGAGATCGTAATTGATTGTAAAATTCTCTATATGGTTCATCTTTCCTTTTTTTTTTTTTTTCTTTTTCCAAACCTTTCACCAAACCCTTCACCTTTCAATTGCTCGTGAAATAACAGTAAACCTATCACGAAAAATATTATAAGAAAGATAATCCGTCAGATTAGATATAGATATTTTTTAACTCTCTCGAAAAATACTCAGTAAACAATTTCACGTTCTATGTCAATCTTGTTTACAAGAAGGAAAAAAAAAAAAGAAAAGAAAAATGTCGCGAGTGTTCGATGTCCATCTTTTCGTTTTCATACAAGTGGTGCGTTTAGGGAACTTGAGTTGCGACAGATCGGACGATAGAAATGGAAAATGTGTCTCCTGATCGCGAAACGAGGGGAGAGTTTTCTGAGACCAGTCTTTCCTGTCACGGCGAACGCCTTTTAAAGCGGTCGATCGCATTCAGAGAAACAGATTTCGCCTTGATTTCGCGCTGGATTGGCGCGATTTTACAAGTAAAAAAAAAAAAAAAAAAAAAGAGAAGAAGAAGAAGAAGGAGGAAAAAAGGAGGGGGAAGAAGAATGTTACACTCGTTAGAAAATTGTGAACAGGAAGGAATAGCAAGCGTGAAAGCGTTCAAAAAAACCATTTCACGATGAGTCGAACGGAAATCGGATCGAGTTTCCTTAAAATGGAAACCTATGAAATAGCTGTCTCATCAAAGGATGAAAGAAGCCACGAGAAACTTTTTTAAGATATATAATTTCACAATTTATGAACAGGTAAAAGGACTTGTAATTCGTTCTGGCAAATTAAATTACATTTGATGGAGGAACAGCAAATACAGTTAATATTATTTCTTGTTTCAAAGAAATGAAAAATTAATTACCTCGATTTAGGTTAAATTCATATTTCAAATGAAAGAAAAATGAAAGAAATTCGGGTATTCAATCTCGAGACGAGTGGAGAATATTTACGATTCTCAAGTTTGATTTGTTTATTAACATTTCTTAATTGCACCGTCATCGTGAAGATTCTTCAGATCCTATTACCAAGTTATTATAATAAATAAGCTAATTGCATTTATCTTCGCCATATATTACGTAGAAGACGATACAATGGATAAATCCTGTGTCTTATCGAGATTGCTTAATCATCAATGATTTCATAGCGTAAGAATAAGAAAAGAAAGATGGAGGTTGTAAGGTCGCGTACGTCGAAACGTGGGAACTCGTGTTCACAGTAGGAACATGGAAGGATCCTCGATTCTTCCGGCGGAAGAGGATGAAAATTCATCGCTCACTTTATATTTTCGTGTAACAATCAACGAGAAACCGGATTAAACTTCGCGTGTAATTATTTAAAATAATGATCTTGAATAAAATTTTTTAATAATTCAAAAGTATGGCAAAAAAAGAAAAAAGGAAATAGATAATTCTTGGACTCTCGATACAATTTTTCCAAACCTAACAATAATATATTAAATCGAACAATTTTTGAAATGTACTTCGAATATTCTAAAATATCTTCTAACAAAAGATTGGACAATGGAAATAAAATATATATTCGAGAAGATCTTTTTTCAAACAACAAAAATAAAATAAAAGAAAATAACTATCTAGAAATTACGATTTCGAATAAAATTCGCTGAGAAGACCTGACTTTTGGGTAACTATTAGCGGTGAGGATGCTCTCTTCGAAGTATTATGGAAAAAAGGCCCCAAGTGTAATCGTTCGTTTCCGTTAAACGACAGGTGCGCCTGCTGTTACAAGAATACGCATGAATCACGTATATGTATATATATACATATACCTTTTATGTGGCTTCTTTTCATGAGCATTTCTGATCAAGAATTTAAATTAAACTCTCCTCTTTTTTATGCTCTCAACGAATTTTGTATTGTTACGAAAGGCTCTTTACAATAAGCCGAATTTTTTTGCTCACATCTTTCAAGAGAAAAAAAAAAGAAAAGAAAAAGATCAGGTGTATTATTATCGCGATTGACTATTTTTTTTTTTTCTTTAAAGAATAATTAAATCACAAGTTAGATATTCGATTTCAACACCGAAATATAGTCAACTTCGCTTTCACAAGTAACAATTTTTATTTTTATCAAATATTACCACGTATATATATATATATATATATCCATCAAGTGAAGAAATTACAATAGTTTCTAATAACTATTGCTTCCGCAATTTTTGATTTCTATTTCATTTCTACTTCGCGATATTTCTTGTGCACATTTGTTTGTTATTCTCAAAGCGTGAAAGGAAGTATTATAAATTATTTCAACGGAATCAATGTCTACAATTATAATCAATTAAATATACACGTAGAATCTTGTTATAAGAATAATCTCTTGATCCTTGATCAAAGAGCTTAAAGGGAAAAAAAAAGGAGGGAAGGAAACATCGAAACGATTAATTTTCCTTTGACTAGATTAATTTACTTCCTGTTTCCCTTTCAAGGTTTCTCCTCTCCTCTCAACGCTCGCTTATTACCATCAGCAGAAGTCATTAAGCCGCTGTCTCCATCGAGAACTTATGGCAATCCTTCGTCTTCCATCCAAACGTAGATTTTAATATATTTATACGCGAATAACTACTCTTTTAACATGAAAATTACAAGTTTTTTAATTCGATGACACCAAGATTATTGATAAATGGTTCATTCAGAAATTAGAATCACTTGAAACCAATGAAAAGTGATATTTTTTTTTTTTAAGTTTAAGTTAGAGGAAGAATGCAACGAATATCAATCTCTGTGATTTTCTGTTTCGAAACGATCGATGATGTTTAATGAAACAGGACGACCAGAAAATTTCACTAGTTACGAAATTTGGGTGAAACTTTTTTTATTCCGCGTGATAAATACAGTTACAGAAATTTCTCATTGACATTCAATGGAAATTTTAGAAATAGAATATCATTGCGTTAGTCTCTTCTTCATTCAGAAGACGTTTCTTTTTATTTTCAACAATCAATGCACCATCATTTTATAATTACAATCCCTAACTCATCCGAATAACCAACAACCGTACCCTATCAACATTTACCCTAAATCGATCCTTATGTCAAGAATATAACAAAAATAATCTTTAAAATAGAAATCTTTGATTTTTCGAATCCCATCATCGTTATTTATCACGTTTGTAATTGATTCAAAGCTCAATTTCAATAATTTCTAGGTAATTATTGAAATGAAAAGTCGAACAAAAATTTTGACACAAGGATTAAGAAAAGCATAGCTAATTTTTTGAATAGATTCGTCTTTGGCTCAAAGTACGTGGATTGCAATTGATTCAAATCCCAAAATTTCTAGATAATTATTGAAATGAAAAGTCGAACAAAAATTTTGACACAAGGACACAAGGATTAAAAAAAGCATAGCTAATTTTTTGAATAGATTCGTCTTTGGCTCAAAGTACGTGGATTGCAATTGATTCAAATCCCAAAATTTCTAGATAATTATTGAAATGAAAAGTCGAACAAAAATTTTGAAAACAAGGATTAGGAAGATTAAAAAAAGCAGCATAGCTAACTTTTTGAAACGGATAGATTCGTGTTTGGCTCGAGGATTGCAACTGATTCGAATCCCAAAATTTCATTACTAAGATAAAAATCGAATTTTGTATGCAGACAAAATTTTGTACAAGGATTAGGAAGATTAAAGAAAAGGAGCATAAGCAGCTCGCTTGGAATAGATTCGTGTTTGGCTCAGGTCCGTGGGTACGCCACCACCCAATGGACTCACGAAAGCGGGCCCAAGACTACACGATTATACGCATAGTCCTGGAAACCCGTCGGTCCACCTTGCGGAATAATTGAGAACGTGGGTGTATTATTATAATCCAAGAGATTATCACGTAAGACTGTTAAGGAAAGGAGTTCTTTTATGCGACACATCGAAGGAAAGTCTCGTTGTTATGTCATAAACGTCACTGACCTATGTTAATTGGCGTTTAAGCTTTCTGTTCTTCCGCTGACTGTTAAACGCTTTACCAGTTCGCGTGTACGCACGATGCATTCGTAAACAGTGAACTGTACATTCAACACCGTTTCTCTCATACCAATTGAGATTGAGTTAAACAAAGAAGATTACGAATTTATATAACCGTGAACTTTGTACATTCCGGATGTAAATAAAGAAGATATTGCACGTGTCGAAATTTTTTTATCAACAAAAATATCATTCGTTCTAAATTATAAATTATCTACATTCCGATCAGGATTAGATTCTTATTTGAAAAACGAGTAATAATTTTTCTAAAACAGAAAAAAAATGGACAAAAGCAATTTTGAGATATAGGAAAAGAAAGTCTTCGATTTATCATCCTAAGAGTACACTTTAGACGTATAAATCTTTTGAAATTGCATATTCGAAAGGATTAGAATAAAAATTCTCAGCGTTTCTTTCCTTATTTAAAAATCGTTCCAAATCTCTACCATAATATCCTTCTGGCGATCGTTTAACTCATTCGTGACGACCAAAGAATTTCCTAACGGTAATAATTGCATTTCTATTACGAAATTACCGGTAATAACCGATCTAAACGGGGCACCACGATGTCCCTATTTATTATATATATATAAACCCACATATATTCGTTATCTGCAATACGTTCTTCCGAGGAGATCCGAAGAAAACATTTCTAGTCTACATTCCACATTTCATTATGCGCATACCTATCGGTGCGTATTGAAGAAAAAGGAAAAAAAAGGAAACGATCAGAAGGAGAAAGAGAAGGAGAGGTTGCGAGAAAAGCTGGACACGGAACAGGTCGTCGGCACTATAACGCTCTCGATGCATGGAATCACTGATAGGAATGAGATACTTGGACGTGTATGTACCTACATGAATCGATCGGGATGTACATCTCAATCCTTATTGAACAACTTCTCGAATCAATTTTTCATAGAGAGAAACTTCGAAGAATTCTAAACAATCCGTTTAATCTTTGCTACTACAATTTCAACTCTTGCCATTGATTGATTTTTAAAAACTTCAACACGATATTAAAAATATATTAATAGAGGATTTTTCTTTTAAGAAACATTTTAAGGAAAAATAATTATTATTCATTCCTATATGATTCACGCTCTTTGTTACACGAACGATAACTTAATACGATATTCCCCTCCCGTTTCATAAAAATTGGCCACGAAAACAAGAGTACAAACACGTTTACGATCCACTTCCGCGAATCTTTCGCACCTCAACGGCTCACCGCCCCCCTCCCTATGGGACCGATTCACTTGGAAACACAAACGAAACCGGTGAATCGAATGCCCATCGCCTCACGGAACGTAGCACGCGGCTGTACGCACACCGTGGTGGAAAGGCTCGACCCAGATATCGGTGTTTCGAGCGTACACCGGCTGGCCAGAGCGCAGTCGAACAGCGCTGTCTATCGGAAGCCGCGCTGTTCCTCAGTTCATCGACTGTCGTCGCGCGGTGCACCAAAGTACTCTGCCTGCACGCCGTGTGTGCGCATCGCGCCTCTTCGAAACTTCGCGATCCGCTCTTATCGCTTACACTATCGATACCCCTTCCCTCCCTCGTGTGAGTGTCAGTGACTAGATACGCAGGATCAAGTGACATGTGAACACCTCGTACGGTTTGTTCTCGATGCGATCGATATTTCTTATGTAGTTACTTGAACGTACCGTGCATCTTTTTTAGGGACTAAGTTTTTGATCGAGATCATTGAAAGATCGTGGAGTTTGAGGAATTGGAAGAGGAAGTTTTAGATTTTTAGATCTTTGGATTGGAGTTAATGTGAATTTGTTGACGGAATTGAGATAGTAGATAATATTGGAAAATGATCGAGACTCGAATGAGAATGCTGTTGGTCGAGGATTTTATAAAATGTGTTCGTTTAATAGAAATTTTTTAGAAATGATGGATTTCGATCAGACTATAAATTTTGTCAAATATTATATAGGAATTATATAGAAATTTTGGAAAATAATCGAGGAAATGCATAATATGAATTTTGCCAAGCGATTAAAAACTATTCGAAACTGAAGTCGAAAATGTCGAATTTTAGAAAATTGTATAATATAAATCTCGCACATTGAAAACTTAAGTTTTAACAGATAATGGAAGAAAAAGGAATCATCGTAAGTGTTTAATTGGCAAGGAATCATAGAACTAATTGGACGATATTTTGTGGTTAGTTTAGTGTGCAGACTCGAGACGATGCACTCGGTCGTCTTCAAAGACGTCAGTTGTTGCTCCTCCTCTCTCTCTCTTTCTCCCCGTATAATTGCAACACTTATCGTTCTTCCCTATCATTTGTCGCGTTTAATAAAACTCTTATCTGAAAGTACTGATTCGTTTTCGAGCGAATTGCATCGCGAAACGATAACATCGACTTCGAGGAAATGAATTCGTTCGTGGTTTGAATAGTTCGATATCGGATTTCTAGATGGAAAAAGTATCGAGGGAACGTGTTGCGTAACTAACGGAGGCAATTCTATCGATCTAAAAGTGTGAAGTAAGGAAAAAATGGGGAAGAAATTCCAGATGATTGTCGATCAAACATTAGCGAATTTTTTATCCCAAGTGTTTAAAGTCCTAAGTGCACAATGTTAATGCGCGCATCGAATTACTTTTTTCCCTTCTTTTCCCATTTGCGCAGTTTTATTTGCATCCATCATTCGAACTTCTTGTATTTTACGTAACGTACGTACTATTTTTTTTTTTTTGCATACGTTAACGTTGTTATTGCGTCAAGGATTTTTGCAAAGTCGAGAAAAAAAGATGGTTTAATATTGACTGCTCGTGAACATTGCTCTTACGTCATTTTTATAAATATCGAGTGAAATTAGAATTCATAAAAGTGATTTTTTTTTTTCAATGTCGATTGTAAAGTGCACGATTTTGTAGCTTTTTTTTTTTGTTTATGTAATATAATTATGCTGGAAGAAAAGGAACTTAGAAAAATTTGGAAAAAGATTCTTTTTCATTTTATTTTTCATTATATTCATGAAATTTTGTATATCTTGTAAAACTTTTGATATTCTTTTTTTTTCAAAATAATTTTTCACTTATTTAATATCGTTTTCTGAATGAAAAATTGATCGATTACTTATAATCATATTGAAAAATGTGTAATGAGTACTTCAAAAAAAAAAAAAAAAGGAAATTTGAATGTACGGAGCAAAAATAAAAAATTCTATTTCTAAAATATTCTCCTACTTTTTTCTTAAACGTCTAATGAAGAACATAAAAATTCATTTCAATGAGAATTTGCATTCGCAGTGCCTAAGAACTCGTATCACCTTGCAACGAGACACTTTGCATTTTATCCATTATGCCGGTTGCCAAGTGACAAACCTGTTGTTACTCGTTAAAGTTCCTTTTTGATGCTCGCGCTACCATCGCACATAATTATCACGATACCTGTGTATCATCCTCAAAAGCAAGATCCTCCATACGCGCAGTCGTATAACAGTATAACTGTACGGTAGCGTGAAATCAGCAAACGGTCTTGTAATTAATAGTGCATGACTCGAATAAAAAAAAAAAGAAAAAAATACGCCTCAAAACACCGCGTATAACATCTGCTCTTCGATTTGACAGAATCATTAATATATTTTTAACAAATAGACGCGTGTCGATGTTCGATTAAAAATTGCTTAGAAAACGTTGGAATATTGATAGAATTAAATTGAACTGACAACGTGTATGATAAAGCGAATTTTTTAGCAAACAAATCTGTAATTTAGAATTTTCATTTTTAGAAATGGAGAAGGATGTGACAAGTATATATATATATATCTATTCGAGACACAAAGTTTCCTCTCTTAACTCTCAATAATAATAATTCAGAAAATTATTAAATTACATTTAAAGAAAAACATTCTAACAAGTTAAGCAATTATCGTCATTCGACGAATTTTACAGTCAGATCATCCGAGAACAATTACTCGAGTAACAAAAGCTTAGACAACAAAGGCTACTCCCCCATATCTAAACTAAAAATATCAGAGCACTGTAGTAATGGGTCTCGATCTCGATCTCTCGTGTCGCAACAAATCGATTTCGCCCAGTGTCATGGCGAAATCTCGGTATTCGTGTCGCGGGTCTCAGCTTACGGCCGACTCTTGTTTACCTCGCATTCGCCGAAGCACGCCTTTCAACACCCGTTAAGAAATTATTCCCCGATCGTTCACTCGCCGCAGAATGCACACGCCTTCGATAATTACGCGCCAACATGGATGAGGCGAGCCCTGCGTTCTTTTTTTTTAAATATTCATTACGACTCCGCGCGAGCATTCTACAGCATTACACACGGGAGACGAAGCAGGGGATGACGCGACAGCCATAATGATCGTGGGGCTGGGCGAGGTCGAGATCGATCCGAGATGAATGGACGATTTGTGAAAGAATATCCGATCTTCGATTATTAGAATCAAATGGATTGATCGGCTGATTGAAAGATTTTTTTTTTTTTTTTTAATTGTAATTATGTATCAACTCTGTGTACAAGGTGTTAATATATTTGTCTGATACAAGGATGGGTAATTAGTGTGGATTCACGTTGGGTGAACAGGATATTTCTTGTTTGAGTAAACATATTGAATGCGAACGAAAAACTTTGCCATCTGTCTCGGACAACTCGACCATCTGTTGTCCGAGTGAAACTTTCAAATATTGAAATTTTATTAAAACGCGAAATCTCTCGTGAATCAAAAGGATATCTGCTACGTTGATCGACTTTAATCGATCACGAATTTTGAATTTCAAAAATCGAAATTTTAAAAGAAATTACTTTATTTGAGTTCTACATGAAAAAAATATTTTAAAAAATTTATTTGCTCGATCAACTGAACCTTTTGTTCTAAATTTGTAATCTCTATTTTGCCATTACTTTTACAACAATAACGTTGATGAACTCATTTCTGCCAAGAATCATCATTTTATTATCTTCACAGCCTGTAATTTTCATCAGATTAAGAAGTGGAATTTCGCCGCGAGAAATTCTGTTCTAATGATAGTTGAGCAAAAAGAGGGATGTAAGATTTAAAAAAAATGATGCGCATCTGAAAAAGCAAAGACACTTTGCTAAACTTCATTACTCTACTTGTACTCGGCTCGTCAAGGAATCGAAAGTTCGCTTTAATCGATCCGCAAATCTCTTGCGGGAAAGTAGATCTTGTTCCACGAAGAAATCGAGGAAATATTACTAATTATTATGCACGATAATTTTTGGACCTGAATACCGAGAGATATTCTTAATTAATTACGATATCTTTGAAAGAATTAATAGAATTCCATATTAAATATCGAAATTTCATATATTTCAATCGAAATAAAATTTTCTTCAATGTTTAAACAAACCTTATTATTATCTGATTATATTTATAAGATTTATACTGTCTAGAATTAAATATTCATAGAATTTAATATTCATGAAGTAGCTTTACATAACGTTCCATGTTATATAAAGTAACATTATACTATTACTGTATAAAATATAACGTAACTTTATATTATATTATGGGATAAAATAAAAAAAAGAATCGTGACTTAATGTTTTTGTTGATAAAGTTTTTGTCAAATTAAAATTTGTTATTGCCAAATCAATGTATCCGATTCGTAGGGGATTTCGTCTCATTTAGATAAACAATTTAAATATATCAATATTTACGAATAATTATCTAGTAATAAATAATAATTATATCATAAAACGCGTATTAATACGATTAACAACAATTTAATAATACATAAATCTTATACCAAGCTCTTCAAGTGAAATTGAAAAAATTTCCGCATGCACCAATCTTAAACACTTGTTCGCTTTGAATAATTCATCGTTTGTTCTCTTTCTTCAAACGCGACAATCCATAATAATTTATTCGTTATCACGTTATCGTCTCGTTCGAAGGGGATGAAGCGTCTACGAGTTGATAATAATTCTGTTCTGTAAACAGACGTTTCGAAATTCATCAAGAAACGTTAACGTTCAAGGATAAGAACGTCATCCATATGCGAAATTATAAAGGGAATTGCAAAGCATCGTCTATTTTCCATCGGTGTTCCACCGATAAAGAAACGGCCGCAAGAAAGGAAAAAATAGGCGTGCGATCGTGATCTTCCTTACGCAAACCTCATCCGAGATCGTTAACGATCCTCCTGTACGCAGGTTTACGCGTTCCTTGGATAGTTGCGTAGTTGCTGGCGGCATACCAAACCAGCCTCTATCGAAGATATCGATCTTTGGCCGAGGTGGAAATAATAGTCATTGAACGGCCATAAATTTTCAACACCGCGGCCAAGTAACACAACTTAATGACACATAGTTTCCTTGTCATTATTAAATTTGCTCGGGGAGAGAGGGATGATTTGGATGAAATATCCGGGTAATTATGCAATTTAATTTGTTTTTCGAAAATTTTTTTATATGCATTCAAAATTTAATCGAAAAAGTTTGGTTGAAGTAAATTAGATAGATTAGATTTTGATCAACTTTCTATTCTGTAAAAATTTGGAGGGGAGGGGGGAGGGAAATAAGAATAAAAATACCCGCGAATTCTCTCGGAAGAAAATAATTGTTTAAAAGGTGGAAACGTAAGTTCTCGAAGAAAAATTTCTTAGAAGCACTTTTTGGAAGAATGATTTTTGTAAAATCGCCTGTTAACTGAATCGTGATCTATGTAAAAGGCACAGTGCTTGTCATTTAATTAGAGCCACGCAACAGAGCAGAACAACACAATGCTAATTAGCTGTTTCTTCGTCGATTGTTCTGTATTCTTTTGCGGAACGAATATTCAGAAAACTGTTAGCAAAGGGAAAAGGAAAAAGAAAAAAAAAAGGTTTCTTAATTTTGTATCCTTGAAAGCACAATTTTTTATCGATTAGAATTAGTCACGAAAAATACTCGAATTTTTTAAAAAAAAAAACAAGTTCGATAAGACACGAACAAATTATACTTGTCAGAAAATATTTTAAATGAAGGCAGAAATGGATAAAATAAATTATAATATTCCCTCAAACAACATTTGAGGGAAAGGAAATAATTGTAGAGTAATAAATAAGCAAAGATGGATTAACATTGCTTGCATCATTGATGCTCGTTCGTATGCACGTTCACGATAGAATTAATGTGAAACGAGAGATTTTATGTGGGTCAGAAGATGTTCATTCCATTAGTATAGTGACATACTGACTAAGAATGACTGGATTCCGTTTTCTACTTTTTCCTTAACCATCGAGTTTCGAGCTATCTATTTGAATCTGGGTTCTGTACATCTATATCCTACCCTCGACGTTGCATAAATTCTTGAATAATAATAAACAGGACGTTCATTGAAATATTCTCTAACCAAATTCAAAACCAAGCGTTTGAAAGACAGAAATTGAATTCAATTCAAAAAGTTTAAATAACCCAATTGTGTTCCCATATACTCGACTTAAGAATCCTTTCTCGAATTGTTGAATCGTTTCCTCTGAAAATTTAATTCAGTTTCTCAATAGTGAGATAGCGATGATCACTTTCAAAAAACAATTAATACAATACGATATTTCATCAAATTGTAAAATCACGAACCGTGATAAAAACCGAAGAAACTAACATTTTTCACGAATCATATATCTCAATGATTATTTGAATTAAAAAGTAAAACTACTAAAATTTTCTTTCGAAGGAAATAAAAATACCATAGTTCGATTATTTATTACTACTCGTATCTACTTTCTTCCACGCTAAAGGGGAAAGCGAGTTTTCATTAAAAGCGAAGACAACCCTTTTCCATTCCGATAACCCGTCCGTTTCCACGAAAGCATAGGCCTTTCTCATTCACCGACGGTGAGTTTGTTAGCGCGAAATAATTACAATGAAAAGTGTATATTGTTCCTCTGCTCCCACGCAACAGCCCCTCTTCGCGGCTCTTCTCACGAGGCCCTGAGGAAGGTCCTTCTTCCGTGATCCAGATTCGACTTCGCGTGCCATAACGAGGACGATTCTACGGAATTTTTCTTTCCTTTTTTTTTTTTTTTTTTTTCGAGATTTGGCTCGTTATCGAGGTAACGAAACACGCATCCATAGAAATCGTGGTAAAATATCTTTTTCTTTAAAAAAAAATGAGATCGTTAATACTCGAGATCTTTTTACAGCGAACATTTATTCGATTATAAGTTTCTCGTTTCTCTTCGATACTCGATTCTTCCTTTTCGAAATTCTGAATGAATAATTTCAATTGAAGAGAAGAAGAAATCGTCGAAATAAATATATATATATATATAAGATCCAAATAATGCACTATAAGTTGCTTTCTCAGAAAGCTAATGAACGTTGATTTAATTTTTTTCTTCAATTAAATGATAATTAATCTTTTGTATTGTAATTTTTGCGGAGGCAAACTACGATTTATATTTTTTCCTATTTCCATTTGTCTTCAAAAGTCAATTCAATCATTCTGGAAACAAATTTTTCTGAGCTAATTATTAGAAGAAAAAAATAGAAATCCTGTGTAAATTTTGTAGCGACTAAAGTGTAAAAAAACATATTCTACGACATATTCAATTGGAGATTGAATTGAAAATAATGAACGAGACCAATATCCTTAGTTAGTTTTCACAAGTTTTTCAAGAAAAACTCGTTAAAACACCTTTATTAATATATCATTCCGGGCAATTATAATCGAGTTTCTCCGCGTATTTTTGAGTATTGTTGGCTGGCTTCACATGATTTCCTTTTCTCTCGTTAATTAGCACCGAATTGGTCTGCCAATTGGTGGCCGAAGAAAGTTCATGGTCGCCGGGCGTAAAAGATGCTCGGTTCGAGGAATCAAGGTCAATTATATTCGATGAAATGTAATTTCCATGCGTTCGTCGTGCTTGGTGGCGTGTGTTATACAAAGACCAAGCTTGAAAGTATTTCGCGGATGTTTCAGGTTGCATCGTTTGAAATTCTGTCGCGTTCTGTACCCGCGACAAAAAAGACACTTATGTCAGCGGTTATTTTTACGACATCGAGACCAAAAGAGGATTAAGCCGCTTATGAAAATTCATGAGGCTTTGTGTTTCTCGTTTCGATGCTCGACGCGTAAATTAAACAAAAAAAAAAAAAAAAAAAATTCAAAAATTAATACTTCGCATCGAGGAGATGACAATTATCGATCATGATTTCGTGTATTTGTATTATCTCTTCGCAAAATTACGAACGTATCTTCATAAAGAAGCTCTATAAAATATATTTTATAGATTGTAACTAGACGAAACAATAATATTTGAAACTCAAAAATTGAAAGTTGAATATCTCGTAGAATATTAGGCTAGAAAAAGAAAAGAAGCAGAAGAAACTTTGCTTATTTAAAAAAACATATAAAAAATTTATCATAAACAATAAATTACAAAGATATGCACGGTACGTTCAATAACTGGCCACGTTAAACGAAAATCGGATCAAAACCTGAATATTTAATAACCAGATCAACATCTGAAATTCATGGAACCATCTTCCTGAACAAACTCGCGGACGTTGAACCAAAATGGTTGCCTCATACCTCGTCTAAACTAGTCCAAATGTATTCAATCCCATCGTCCAACCGACTGTCCAACATCGACTAGCGAAAATGGAGAGAGAAGTGTCCGACACAGAAGGAATCTTCTCGAAAAGATTGTCGAGCAACTGGGCGGAACTTCCAACGACCCTGCGAAAGAAGCCCAAGCACCGGCCGGAGATCCTCTCCCAATTCGTCGACCCCTCGGAAATCTCGGAGAACGAGTCGAGGAAGATCGAGCCGAAACCGTTCAACAACGTTCAAAGACTCGTGAGAAGGTCGGAATTTTTACGAAAATTGGACACCAACGAGAATGCGAGAAATTTGGATTATCGGCGAGAGATGAGGATCGAAAGGAGATCCATGCCGGATTACTCCTTGTTTCCTCGTGTCGACGAGGATTACAGAAGGCATTACGAGGATCATGATTCGAAGCTTGGCCCTCAGAGGAAAAATCTGGGCAATCTGGTCGGAAAGTTCGATCACAAGAACTTCTCCGATGAGGAACGAAAGACAAATTCTCCCGACAGCCTGTTGGTCAAGTCCTCGGAGTCCGATTTGAGCAGCGACGAGTACGGGCAGACGGACGACTCGGGAGCGTTCTTGGAGAAGGCTTCGAGCCGTGAGAAGGGATCGAAGAACGAGGGGCAGAGGAACAGGTTCATCAAATTTTTCGCGAAGGACGAGTGCAAGAGGAAGAAGAAGCAGGAAGAGAAGAAGATGTCGCCGGACTCGGCCCACTTGGACGTGAACAAGAACAACGTGAAGCAAATATCTAGGATCGTGGACACGAGGAAAGACTCGAAGGAGAGGATGAGCCAACAGAAATTCGAATACGAGAATATACCGAGGATCGACGTGTCCAAGTTGGATCAGAAACCGTATCTCAACCCGATTGCCTCCACGATCAATTCCATCAACTCGGCCAATTCCGATCGTCAGATGCAACCGACGATCGAGCAATTGAGGCTCGAGGAGGGTTGCCTGCTGAGAAACTCGAGGAACGCCAGCCCGTTGAGGATTAATAATAACAACAACAACAACAATAATAATAATAACAACAACAACAACGAGAATGCGGAGAAGACGTCGAGAGCTCAGTCGCCATCCTCGGTCAAACAGATTCAAAACGGCGAGGATGTGAACGAGCTGATCCAAGATTTCTACGACAGCGATCAAATCGTGGGCAGGGTGAATGGGGAGAGGAAGGTTTCGAAAATGGAGACGATCACGGAAGAGAACGCGGATGGGAGCAAGCTGAGCGTAAGAGAGATCTTGAAGAGATTCGAGGAGCTGAGGACCCAGAACGAGGCGCAAGTGGAGGAGAAGTCGAACGACAAGACCCTCACCACTATACAGGAGACCTTGAAGAAACTCGACGAGAAGGTCAAGAGCTACCAGGTCACGATCCCGATAAAATTCTTGTCCTCGATTAACTTTGTAAATCTTACTGAATTTTTGTGGGTGAGATTGATTCGAAGGCTCTTTTTCATTTTGATTCTAAATTTGACCGAACATTCAGAAATTGTTAAATTGGAATAAGGTGGATTAACAGGAACTTTGTTTAAGATTTGAGAAAAATTTTTTTTTCTTTTTTTTTAATTTGAAATTAAAGCCTATTTTACATATTGTGGATGAGTTTTATTCACCCAGAACGCGAGAATTGAACAATTAATTAGCCGCAAATTGGATATTTCGACTAACGAACCTCTATTTTATTTTGTTAACGCGTGTTTCGTGACTCTTTTGTTAACGAGTTAACGTGCCTCGAGTCAATTACTACTCGAATAACTAGTTATATCAAATTATATAACATAGGAAGACTAACAGAGTATTTTAATTACATAATATTTATCAACGAACCGTGGACAATATATTATCTAGGATCTATAATTTTTACGAGGAGTATATAGTTTTTTAATTAAGCATTCTTAAATGAGCATAATAATCGAAAAACTGATGAAAGATCATTATCCAGAGAGAGAGAGAGAGAGAGAGAGATGCAAATAAAAAACAATATTCAAATCCTGCCTTTAACTCGCCCATAATAAATTACTAATTTCGTCCTTGATGACCGATCAAAACACGATAATTCTTCAATTTTTTTTTCTTTTTTTTTTTTTCAAGAGTCGATAAGCAAGATTAATATTAAGCAAGCAATCAATTTTATTGTCGTCAAATGCAGTTTTCCTTCAAAATTACGATTTACGTTCCTAGCGAAAAATCAGAGGCATGGACATGGTCGTCAACTCGCGTGTTTTACAACCGATAAAGACTTCTTTTCCTAGACCGGTAACCCGGACCAAGAGTTGATCACGTTATTGATGGGAAAGTATATAATTATAATCGATTTTCGATTTGCAGGTCATGGTGCAGACACTTTTTGACAAAATTATTTCGAAATTATTTTCACGAATATAACACGTGATTCGATTCTATATTTAAAATATACATTATAGGTTTAACGTTAAGGGAAAATTTATATACTCGTAAAGTTGGATATTAAAACATATAATCCCAAAACGGACATTACTTTCATACCGATCGTAGCCTCGCGCGTGAAAATCAATTTCTATATATACGCTCACCATCCAGATATTCCGAAGGCGAGAAATCTTCGGAGATTGAAAAAGCTTTTACCGTTATCCGGACGGTATAAAGTACCGAAAAGGAATGCAGTCGGTTGCATTCGCGGCATGCTCGCATAATCGAGCACTGTTTACACCGAGACCGTGGCCAAGATATTAGTAAAATGTTGCGCAGGTGATAAAGTTACCGTAATTGAAGATTGAGTCGAGTGTAACAAGCGGAACCATTAAAATGTTTAAATAGAGTTTAATGGTGCCACTATTATGGAAGGTATGGTTCCACGAGGGATTAAGGTTAAACGATAAATCGATTGCCCAAGACACCGTTTCGTTCGATGATAGGAATTTTATACATATTAATTTTCTTTCATGTTCCAAGTGCCTTTTTATTCGAAAAAGAGGCGGAAAAATTGGAATCGATCTTGAATTTAGAGTCATAAAGTTTTTGATATGGAAAATGAACAATGTTGCGTGTCTCTCGTTTTCCTTCAATATTTTTATTCGAATGCATCAAAAAAAAAAAAAAAAAATTAAAAAAAATTGGAATTGATGGAATTTGGAAAAAGTAAAGTTTTTGTTCGATTATTTTTATTCGAAAGAGAAATTGGCGAAGAGGTTGATATTAATTTGAAATGAAAATTATAAAATAACAATAAAAAATAAAGAACGTACCGCTCTAGATAAAGTTTAGAAAATTTAGAAATTGCGTCTCAATTTTCTTTTATATTCGAACGAGGTGAAAAAATTGAAATTGATCTTGAGAAGAAGTTTCCATTATGAAAAATAAAACATCGATCTAAATAACGAGCAAAAAATGTAAAATTTAATTTTCTATTTGGAGATGGAAAAATTGATATATTATCTTAATAGGAAATTATAATTTTTTATTATGGAAAATGTTGATCTAAATAGACAATTTAGAAAAATTATAAGAATCTCTGATAAATATATAACGCAATTTATTTCATAAACAGGTCGGAGAGAATCTAGTGGATGATTATTCTTATTAATATCATTAGAGTAACTATGCATGCTCGCGTCTACAACCGTATCTGGATGCATTAACGATTATGTGGGTCAGGGTCGACTTCTGCTTATCTCACTCACTCAGAGTACATTCAGGTTTTGTCAGCAGGGTTTCAACTATCGATATACCGGGTGTTGCATTATGAATTCATTTAGAAGGATATCTGAGACGATTGTTTAAAAATTTTTTTCTACTTGTATGAGAAAAGGGAAAAAAAGAAAATTCCCTAATTGTAAAGCTTGAAATAAAAAATGAAAGATTATTATTCCTTCTAATTGAATATCTACTTTTAAAATTCTAATCTTTTAGAAATTTAACTTTTTATTTTAAATTTATGAAAAGCAATTTATACTTCTGATCTATAAAAATAAAATTCTTTTGCTTCAAAAATTAAAAAAGTAAAAAGTTTTTGATTACTTACTTTCTTTGAGAGAATTTACAAAATGAAAATACTTGAATGTAATAATAACGAATATATGGAATAAAAAATTCTCTCTTTTTTAATATAAAATGAAAATATAAAAAAAAAAAAACTTGTCCTATTATTATTCAAGAATCGAATATTTTGAAAAATCTAATTTATTTTAAATTTGGAAAGCTAACTAACATCTGCTAATCTTCGTTAACCATATTAAATTCATATTTAATAGTAATTACTATATAATACGTAGAAAAAAAAAAATTGCACATATTCCTTTATTTTCGAATAATAGACATTTATTACCTAGCAAATTACGGTAAATTGAGAGTTACGTTATTGCAATATCATTCCTGCAATGGCACCGCGGAAAAATTACAGTTCCAGATGAAATCACAATTCACTAAAAATATGTCAGCTGTGGAAATAATAATGGCAATCGTACGTAGCTATAAACTTTCGCGACTACTACTACCAACCTTGGAAAACACAACGTTACGAATATCGATTTTCTTTCACAAAAAAAAAAAAAAAAAAAAGAATCCAACTTATCTTTGAATATCGTTATTGTTTATACCAAATAATTTTATCGCAAATTCCAGTTTTTCTAACTCGTCCGCGAAACCAGTTACACGGATGTAACTCGTAAAAAGGTGTCGAATAAGTCGGTCGTAGGTCGTTTACGGATTATTAATTTACAAGTTTTATCGAATCACTCGTTTCGAATAAGATGAATGAGAAAAGAAAATTGTCGAGTGTATTCTTTACATTCCTAAATCCTAGTGCAGGGGAACCAGTTTTCTCATCCGCGAGATCGATCGATGAACGGGAGATATACGCGAGTGTGTGCCGGTGAAAAGCAGGAAACGCGATTCGAAAGAGAAAATGAATAATAGGAAAGGTCGAAAAACCATCGTGTAAATCACTCGCGAAACTGGGGCGACGTGACGCCCACATAAGAGGATTTTACACTGATGGTTTATGCACCCAAACGTGATTTCTTGATCGTTTGATAAGGGAAACGGAAGACGCTTGTTCGTGGAAACAACAAGAAATCCAAATGTTTGGCCGAGTCGATGTGTTAAAAAAATTTTAAATTAATTCTCTCTGTTGAGTGTATATTGAATTTTCGGATAATTTTGTTAATTAAACGTTGCGAATATTAATAGTAATTTCTTTTCGATAATTGTCTGGAAAGAAAATTTTCTAACAAAATTCTAATTTTTTTTCTAACTTTTATAGAAGAACACGTAATATAATTTTATATATTATACGCGATAAATTTAGTAATAATTCGTTTGTCTTTCTTTTTTGAATAATAATTAGAAACTATGTATTAAATGAAATAAAAATAAAAAATATGTAAAGTTTTTTATTATAAGTCAGATTGAACACTATCTTGCAAACGAATTATTAGTATTCAATTTAATATAAACAGTTCTCATTAACCGAAGTGAAAAGCAGTAGTTGGTTTAGTCAATGATATTTGTTCCTTTTACCAGTGACTTATGAAAATTTACTGTGTAATTGTCGTTTTCTTGATTCAAGTGGAACAATTTCCTCTGTTCTAGATTAACGTTTTTCCCACCCGAGAATCATGTGAAAGTTCAATTTGGTGTATTATAGTAAATATCACGATCCGGTTAAAAAAATGAACTTTCTCAGTCTATTAATGACTTATAACTAATATTAGTAATCGAACTATTCCTAACTTTCACGATTTAAGATTTTCCCTCTATTTAAAAATGATAAAATATAATATAATTACTAATTCTAAAGAAGATTCTCAACATTCGAATATTATTCCAGATATTGAATTTTAATTTTCATTGTCCTCTTGTACAATAATATTAATGAAGTTACAAGAATTTTATTTTTTAAAAATAAAAATAAATTTGTTAAAAAATAAATCAAATTGTACAAGATGACTGTGAAAATCTCAAAAATCAAATAAAATTAATCAAATAATAATGAAAAAAAAATGGTACGTTACGATATTGCAGGTCGATCAGAAGCCGCTGCACAAGCCGAACCATCACGAGAACCACGTGTCACAGATCACGAAATCGATCCAGTCGCAGGCGAATCACAGCACACCGAATCACGTACAATCCCATAGTCAGCCTAATCATGTTATCTCGAACCATGAAAACCACGTGCCCGCCGGTCGTGTGCCGAACCACGTGTCGGCAACGAACCAGACGAATCACCAGAAAAACCAGCAGAACCAGCGGCTCAGCCCGAATCAGGAATGGCGGCAGCCGGAAGACAACGGCAGATTGCAAGAAGATGGCATCTACGAGAGTGGGCCGGTCGTCAACGACGGAAAACACTCTTTGTTGCAGTACGCCATGCTGAACTTTAGACAAAGTACCGAGAAGTTAGTATTCTATTCGACAAATAATTCTATATAAGAAGCTGTAAAATTGTATTATTAAATTTATTCCAATGACATATCTCTCGTTAAATTTAAAAAAAAAATTTTTAATAATCCAAATTAAATGAAATTTTTCATTAATTTTTAAAATTAATATTATAATATAGCTTCTTTCGCGATATGTTACACGCTGTATCCTCTAGGCTAGGAAGATCAGTAAGTAGAAAAAAATCTATCTAAAAGTAACGAAAAAAAAGAATTCTACTATTAAGATCTTAAACGGAAGAAGAACGTTTTTTGTCAAAACAAGGCACCGCAATAAAAGAGAAATTAATGTTAACGACTAATTGGTTCCTCTTACGCAAGAAACGCGAGCGAGCCGTGTTGAGAAAGCATAACGCACTGCACTTCTCAGAGTAACATCGACCATCTTGGTGAACGCGCGGCTAACGAGTACAGCTCGTCTCCTTTTAGGATATTATTCCGCGTTTCGCGAGTTACCGTTTCGAGGTGCTTCCTAATTCACGAGGGGAACTTGGGATTAATTCGTGGACGACGTAGAAAATTTTGCAACTCGTCGTTGGTCAAGAGACTATGTCAAACAAGAAAGATCTAGATGGAATTAAATGATCGTACTAATGAATAGATTTCTAAAAGTCATGTACGTGACGTTACAATATTACATTTCAATTGTAAATGTGTTAAATTATGAAGAAATAAGAATTGACATTGCAAATTGTATCTTGATTCTCTTTTACGACGCCGTGTCTGATTAACTGTATCATATACCGTGTACAACTAATTAAAATTAATTAGCAGTTTTCACTATTCATTGTACAATTTCTATTAGGAGAGATTTTTTTAGTGAAATATTTGCACAGGAAACGAATTTGTAACGAGGCATCAAAGCGAAACGAAAAAAGACACAAACGATAAAAATAATAACGAACCGACAGAGTATAGAAATCAACCTTCTACCAAGTCGAATCATTAAAACGCCTAACTAGAGTATAGATTTCCTAAACATGACTTTGACAAGTGACAACCACCCGGTCAGTACTCAACGGGACTTTTTCCTATATCTGTAGCAACATCCTGCAATGGAAATCCCCTTTATGGTTATATACTCCTTCAACGAGACGACTTCCGTTTTGGAAAACTATTATTTACATCACTCTCGAGTACCGTTCCTTTGATAAATTAATTCTAACAGTTCCTTACAATTGAAATTTTCTATTATTATTATTAAGTAGAATTTAAATAAGATAAAGTTCTAAAAATATTTTTTTTTCTTTTTTTAGGTTTGAGATGCTGAAGACAGCAGATGGATCAATAAGTGGATCTCTTAAAGTGATAGAATCCTTGAAAAATAAAAAGAAGAATAAGAAAAACAAAGGTCAACAGGATGGTGCGGAATGGACTTGGAAAGAACAGGTGGATCTTGTGAAATATTCTCCTGTGCCAATAGAGCAAAGCCTTTTGAAGCTTGATACAGATTTAAGTGCTCTGGCAGTAGAATGTTTTTTGTGTCTGATGAGGTACATGGGTGACCAACCATTACCTCCAGATACTAGTGAAGTAAAATGCGTTTACACCATTCTTATGGTGAGTATTATATTTTCAATTTGAATTAATGAATTTTTTGAAAAATAAGATAATTATGTTTGATAAAATTACTGATACTTTTTTAGTTTATGCAAAATAAGTTGAAATAATTATAATTTTAAATATTTTATAAAAGAATATCATTATATGAATGCAATTATTTTTAGAAATGAAATGAAATTTATTGAAAGAAATTAAATTATTTGGATTGAATTTAATAATGATAGAATAATAATCTGATAGCCCATTTCTTTAATCATGAATTTAATTTACTTTTTTTTCTACTATCTTTTTTTACTTTCTTATTAAAAAATGTTTTTGATGATTTTATGTAATAATTCCTAAAAAAAAAAAAAGAATACTTAACAAATAACATATGTAAAATTACAAATAACATTCATAAAAATATTCATATTCTTCATTCAAAAAAATCAACTCATTCATTCAATTTCTAACAATCTTTCATTCACAAAATAATCATCACTCGGGAGAGAAGGATAAATTTTGTATTATTATTATTTTTATTCTTCCTATTATGATTCTTTATTTTTGTTTTATTTTTTCAAAAAATCATTTACATTAAAAAATATTATTTACAAATAACCTTAACTCCATTAAATAATTACAGAAAGTGAAACTATCACTTTCTCTATTCACAAACTGAAATCTCGAATTAACATCTAAAGACATTATTCTTTTTTCAATCTTATTTCAGCATTGTCACAAATATGAATTACTACGCGATGAAGTTTATTGTCAATTAATGAAACAAACCACAAATAATAAAAGTCCAAATCCAGACAGTTGTCAACGTGGTTGGAGAATCTTCAGTATTGTTGCTGCCTATTTCACTTGCAGTGATGGTCTAAGGCCTTATCTTACCAAATATCTGGAAACAGCAGCTTATGACAAAAGAAGAGCTTATCATGGAACAGCCACAGTGTGTTTACAGAATCTCAGGAAAACAGTTAAATATGGAGGAAGGAAAAACGTGCCAAGCGTGGATGAAATTATGGCAATTAGTGCAGGCAGAAATGCAAAAAGGCAGATTTATAGATTGCCAGGAGGAACAGAAAGAGTTATCAACACTAAATGTACAACTGTTGTGCAGGTAAATTTAAATTCTTTGAAGATCATTGTAAATTGTAAAACAAAGAAGCAAGATGAAGATTTAGAAAAAATAAGCAAGATAAAATAAGAAAAAAGGACAAAAGAATAATTCAATTCAAATAAATGCAGACAAAAAATGAAAATTGAATAATGTAAATTAAAAACTAAGAGAATTAATTATACTACGATCCCCAAAAAATTAATCTAATAAATTGAAAATGAATAAGCTTAAAAGAAACTAATAGAAATATTATATGAATGTGGATCAATCAAAGAAATGAATAAGGATCAACGTATAAGATACATTATGATACATGCGAGACATATTTCTTGACACGAGAACTAACTAAACTACATTCGTAAACTAGAAAACGCAAGTAGTACAGACAAAAAGAAATAATTTATATTCTGTTTAGAATAGAAAACCAATGTTAATTTATAAAATTTATTAATGATAAATATTAATTCATAAATATAGCACACTGTAATGTAAAAAGCATCAGTAATATAGACTACTAAAGAAAATTAATATGCAATTTTTAAAATGAATATGATATTTGGCATATAATATTAATAATAAGCATTAATAATAATAATAAACATAATAATTGTTAATAATTAACGCATAAAATAATCATATAATATCTAAAATTTCAAACGACGCAATTTGATATTGCGTTTGATGCGCAATGCTGCGCCATTTGATGCGTTATTGACGCATTCAATACAAAATCGAAGAAATCTCATTAATTAAGCAATATATATCAAAGATAACAATAGATGTCATTATTTAACTATAACAAATTAATTTAAGAAACTCACCAGAGCTGTTACGTTGCTATTTCCATAATTTTTTCCACTTTTTGCGACACTTTTCCACTTCACTGACACGACCGCCATGATGCTTCGGACACCTATCGGTGAATAGTTGCGCGCTAAAATTCAAATTTAAATTTCAATAATATATATATTAATATATATAATATTTATGATTCTTATTATAAATTTATCATATATTTATCATTGATAATGCTAATAATACTAAATAATTATAATTATTAATAATTATAATAATTATAATTATAATTATAATAATAATTAATAATTAACGCATAAAATAATCATATAATATCTAAAATTTCAAACGACGCAATTTGATATTGCGTTTGATGCGCAATGCTGCGCCATTTGATGCGCTATTGACGCATTCAATACAAAATCGAAGAAATCTTATTAATTCAGCAATATATATCAAAGATAACAATAGACGTAATTATTTAACTATAACAAATTAATTTAAGAAACTCACCAGAACTGTTACGTTGCTATTTCCATAATTTTTTCCACTTTTTGCGACACTTTTCCACTTCACTGACACGACCGCCATGATGCTTCGGACACCTGCCGGTGAATAGTTGCGCGCTAAAATTCAAATTCAAATTTCAATAATACATATACATAACATTTATGATTCTTATTATAAATTTATCATTGATAATTATTAAAATAATTATAATTATTAATAATTATAATAATTATAATTATAATTATAATTATAGTAATTATAATAATTAATAATAATTATATTAAATTATAATTTTATAAATATTTGTTAATAGTTTACTCTTATTAATAGGATGTTATTGAAGAAATGTGCAACATAATATCTGTAAGAAATCCTCATGAAATGGATGAATTCTCATTATATTGTATTGTCGATGGTGATGCATTTACTATGCCTTTAGCCAGAGATGAATATGTACTGGATGTAACTACAGAATTACATAAAAATCATCAGGTCTTTTATCTAATATTCTGCAGGTATATTTTTTAAATATGATTTTAATTTAATTCTAATAATTTTTTTTAAAGCAATGTAAATTAAAATTATGAAAAATTAATATAATTTCTTTTAAATTTAGATCTGTATGGTATTATCCTCTCAGACTGGATGCTCCACTGTATATAGAAGTTGTATTCAATCAGATTGCTCCAGATTACTTGGAGGGTCTTTTATTAGTTTTACCTGGTGAACATTTACCTCAAGAAGTCATAGTGAGTATTATCTTTTGATATTATAATTTTATAGAATTTATTTTTAATTAATATATTTTCTTTTTCCTTTTAAGTATGATATGGCACAAATAGCAGCTCTATTACATAGGGCAGCAGATATGAATCATGAACCTACAACAAAAGAAATTAAATATTTATTACCAAAACCAGTGCTTAGTTTAAGAGAACCACGACCACAACAGTGGTCAAACATGGTCCAACAAGCATGGAATAATGTGCAACATAATACAGTAGCTGCTTGTAAAGCACAGGTGCTTGGTAAGTATTTTAATTCTGATCAATAAACATTTTTATATTTTTTATACAATGAATTATAATTCTTATCTTTACCATATCTAAAAAATATTGATATCTATTTCTAGAAATTTTGTGGAAATGGCCATTGTTTGGATCTAGTTTCTTTGCTGTAAAGAGGGTGCCTGAAGGAAAAGAAAAAGGAGGCGATCATATTTTGGCACTCAATAGGCATGGAGTACATTTTATTGATTTAATCACACATGTAAGTATGATTTAGTTCTAATTTCTTAATTTTATATAAAATTTGTATGAATAATTTGTGTAATCAATACTAAAATTTCAGGAAACTCTCTATCACTATCCCTATTCTGAAGTAATTTCCACAAGAAAAGTAAAATCTGAAGAAGGAACCCTTTATCTTGACATGAAATGTGGTAATTTGATGCAACAACGTATTACAAGATTGCAGACTGAACAAGCTCATGAAATTTCACGATTAATTAGACAATATATCACCATGGAACAAAGAGCCACTAATGCTCAAGGTGCTAGCATTGGATTTGGCATGAGATAAAATATTCGATTTGCATTCTGCACTTGTAGCATTGGGTTCAAATTTTAGAAATTTATATTTTTTTCTTGTATTACTTAATCGAATGAAAAATATTGTAAATACGTATTTAAGAAAAATAATTACACAAAAAAAAAAAAGAACAAAAAAGAATCTCGATAAAAAGTTTTTTAATATCTATAATATCTATAATAAATTTTTATTTTTTATTAATATTAATAAGCATCTTTGAAGATAATATTGTGGAAGGAGAAAGAATAATATTCGAAAATTTGAAAGAATTATATTCAATAAAAGAAAAAGAATTATAGTCAATAAAATTACATTTATCTTTTCGTTATTTATTTATTCGTGACAAAAGATCTGATAAAGATTTCTTAAGAAGAAATTGAAACTAAATAAAGAACAGTTTGAGAGTTTTTCGACTTGTAAATATATTTAGTTAGAGGTGAGAAGAATTCAAGAGAATCACAGTTTATCTGATAATACTATTATAGATAGAATCATTCTAACTATCTATTAAATTGTGACAGCATTTTTCGCGTATCTTTACCCTCGTTTTAAGAAATACTTTTCCATAGAAGACAAGTACACCAAAATATAACAAACTTAAAGAATAAGTCACAAGCTTATACCTCGATGCAAAAGAGAAGTGAATCAAGAATTTTGCGTGGAATTAAACGTACTATATATATATACCAATTTAATAACATTGCAATTTTCAAGTTATCGTTTCATAAAATAATAAAAGATAATCTAGTTATACCAGTCTTAAGAATGAGAATGTCTGATAATCCTCTTCATTAAGTTTAACCAATTTTATACGTAATGTTTAATACGTGGAAGAAGAGGAACGAATGCTCAAGTATCTAAGCAATAATTCTCAACTCTGTAAATACGCGTTTAGAAACGTTTAGAGAAAGAGAGGGCTACGTGAAGAAGCTAAAAGAGAGAACGACGAGTTTTGAACGAGAAATAGCTTTGTGGCTTTTTTTTAAATAAAATTCGATGACAGAACACGTCGAAACTCTCTACGTTTTCCGGTTGATTTCTTTTTCTTTCAATCCCGATGAAGATAAATTTCTTCCCGTTTATTTAATAACCGAAGAAATTGTCGATCACGTTAAATAATATAAAGAAAAACGACCAATAAAGACCTGATTGGATCGATTTATTTATATACAAAAATATGTAAGAAAAAGAAACGATACGGTGCACACACGTAGAAAGAAATGATTAAATGTAAATCCAATTAAATGCTAATATCTTTAACGAATAAGTTCTGATGGAGACTAACAAACTACGGTTACATGTTTATCACAAGAAGACATTATTATTAATAATTGTACGTAATGCGTATCGATGTGAAAGGAGGTATTAAATCTTTATATATTAAAAGATTCTACTTATACGAAAATAACCATGTGTCTATGAAGATTCCTTGTCACCCTTTTAAATTAATTAATACATTTATAAATAATAGATATATACATACACGTGTATATATAAAATAATTTAATAAACCGAGTTAATAAAATAAGAAGAAAAAAAGATATACAATAAACAATTTTTGCTTTTCAATTAATAAAAAAAGGCAGTGAGTAAAAATATACAAACGGTATGTTAAATGCAACCAAATTTTTGACACTGAAAATTATTACAAAATTTTATTAAAAACATAGAAAAACTATAGACTAATATTTAAATAGAGAAGAAAATGGAAAATTGAAAAAATTTTATATTAATATGTCATTTTCATAACACTTCACAAACCTTTCCAATCTTGATCTATAACTATAATATAATCCTTCTAACAAAGTTCCTTGAAATCTCTTTCTCAAATTAGAAACACTATCTCAGACATAAGAAATCACGATGCAAAATTTTAAATTTTTGTCTTTGTGCATAATAATAAATCAATTCCTTGTACGATTTGGACTCGATCCAGGAGTCTTAGTTTTATTCTCTTGGGGCCAATTGCTGGCAGTGTGTCGAACGTATCCTGGATCAGTGGGTGACGAAGGTGTTCGAACATTGGGCGTCTGTGTCCCTGTGCTCGTTGTTCGAAGCGAGGTAAAACATTCTTCCAGCATCTCGATTTCATCTTTTTCTTGGTCAAGCTCTTGCTCATAACCCTTTGGTGGTGGTGGAACATTGAAAGAAACGTCACGACTTTTTTTCTGACTTCTCAACGATGTTCCTCTCATTCTGACTGGCACATTATCGTACTGGCTAGTGTCAGAATATCTTGAACACAAAAAGAAAAAATAATAATAAAAAAAATACGAATATCGAAGAAAGAATCACTAAATTAAAAAATTATAATACTTAACTATATAGGCATCAGAATTTTTGTTAAAGCAACAATTTATTTTTACCTGTAACTTTCGATAGCTTCATCCACATCACGTTCAACTTTCATAATCTTCACGCTAGGGTTCACTATCTTCGCGAACATAGTCTCATTTTTGCGATTCGTCTCGATCGGAAAACGAGGTGTGTCGATTTCATCAACTGGACGTTGATAAATATCCTGCATCTTATACATCATAGTAGGCATCTCTATTCTCTGAGCCATTTTATAAGAGTCTCTATTCCCAACCTTTTGCATCTCAGAGTCTCGATGCATTTGCGAGTCCCTGAGAGCTCTTCCATTCTCGAAATTCTGCGTGTACTCTTTCGGCTCTCCGTCTTCTCGATCGATATTATCGATTTCATCGTGCCCATACGCTTCTTCTTTCGAATACCTTTGTTCCTCCTTCTTAGCTGAACTCTTTTGACGTTGTTCGTCCACTTTATCGAAACCGTCGTTTATATTTCCATTATCGTCTTTTTTGGAGACTTTCGAACTGCTCATTTTGGGAGATTTTGATTCTTTTTCCGTGGTAAGGGTCGTCGTTATTTGTTGCTTGGCTGTAAAATTTGTATTCGATATTTTCTTCATATAAAGCACAATAATTTTTTGTAATGTAGACGTACCTTTTTTATCGGTCAAGAGTTCCGCCATGCCATGCTTGTTCTTCTTTTTAGGCGTGCTCATTAACAGATCGCCGATGAAAACCAACGCTGTTAGCAGGCACAGTGCCCCAAAAACCGCGGCATTGTCGATCAAATCCTCAGGGACGTTTTCAATGGACGCCATGGACAATGCGCCGACAATGGCGAAAAGAATCACTCCAAGTCCAAGAAAAAATATTTCCTTGAATGAAAAAAAAGAAGAAAAAAAAAAGATAAATAAAAAACGAATCTTCTTCATATCTTTCATTAAAAAGCATTATTAAATTTTAATAACTTCCTCCGTTCAATACATTCTTTTTTATCTTCTATCATTTAAATTTCAAGAATAAAAGTGAAACGATCTTCGCACGTATATTAGAATTGATAATTCGATAATTCGTATTCCATTCCAAGATTTCTTTACAATGCCGATTGTACTTAAATGGAATATTTTTAAATATTATACTTATATATCTTCTATACAAATCTTTCCCTCAAGAATATAAATAGCATTGCTTTTTCTTTTCTTTTCTTTTCTTCTTCTTTTTTTTTTTTTTTTTTCCAATGCAAATTTAATGCAGAAATCTTCGTCTAGGCTCATTTATGAGTCATTAAATAAGTCACAGTTTATATTACGTGGCTCAATTGCCATACAATCAAGGATGCTGTTACGTATCTCTTCTCGTAATCATTTTGCATAAAGGATATTTTTAACCTTGGCACCAACAACGTTACGATGTTTCTCACGGTTAAATCATGCTCCACATTTAAAAGATTTCTTGTTTTACGAGTCAATCTGCATAAGTTGAAAAAACTAACCTTTGAAACATACGTATAGAATTCACAACGTCACGATTCAATTTCGTTCTAACATTGGATTGATTAATAAACGAGGAGTGTCTGTGGAAAAACGAGATTTTTCTAACCAGGAAGAATGTTGAAAATATCATTATCAAGATTAATATATCGTGAGATTTGAACATGCCTCCTTGAAAATGTTGTTTGCTCTTAAATGCAAAAGAATTTGATGCATTTATCTATATGCGGAAAATTATGAAGAAAATTTTTGATATTGCGAGTGAGTTCGTTAAAAACAAAAGTAAAAGGTAATACAATTTCAATTGCTAATATCATGCTAATATTATTCATATATAATGGATTAAATAGAATTTCAATTTTTATCCGTTTAATCTTACTTTTACCGGTGAAACTTGTTCAATACGGAATAAAAAAAAAAAAAAAGAAAAAGAAAAACAGGAAGTTAAATTCTAAAATTCCTGATTTTTAATTAAGACTATCTGTCCGTAACTGTTTTAACTGTTATTTATTTCATAAATTATAATTATCAAAAAATTTTCAACGATTTTGCGTAATAATAAATCCAAAAAAATATTTTTGAAAGGGTTAGATAGATCTCATTCAGGGCGTTGGTCACCCAAGACAAACATAAGAGCGCGATAAAATCAGCTCGTCGAAGGACGTGCTTGAAAGAGAAAGAATACCTTGAAGACACCGAACAATAAGACTATTAAGGAAGTGTGACGACTTGTATAATTGTCGAGGAAGGAAGAATTAACAGGTCATAAAATCCATTTCGAACTTTTTCGTCGTATATTGCAAATATTGCGCAAACAGATATGGAAAAAAAAGGAAAATAATTACCGTCTTTCGGCCATTAAGCTCTCCTGTTGCAGCAGCAATAAGGAGACCTGTTGTGATTATTATGTAACCACCACAAGTCGCGGTTGCAAGAGCGGCGCCTAGATTAACAAAAGAAAAGTTTCATATTTTACATTCTTGAATATTATACTTATTCATTACCTGTCTGAGGTATAAAATAATCTATTCATTGTATCAATCTTGTTTATATAATTAAAATATTTGCAACAATTTCTTAAATGGCTCGAATCTTTTAAGTAATTCAAAGTTTTACAATTACGGTTTTGCAATTATGAAATAATAGAATTGTTCAGAATTAATCTTTCATAATATGTAACTCACCAATTATTTTTCAAAAATTCTGAAAAAATATTTGTATTAGGAATATTATATTTTCAATTTTTAATGAGAACAATTTTAAAGATATAAAGATTGAATTTTAAAATAATTTTATTTTTTTCTTAATACGGGAAGTAAAATGAGACACAATGAATTAATATTTCGAACCTATTGCACCCCACGTGATGTTGTTCAAAAGGGACCATTCTCTGCTGCGACTTCTCAAATAATGAAAAACCCTTCGACTCTCGTCGTCGGTCACCCTTAGCGCCACCACGCAAGCAATACAAAGTATCTATAAATCGAATATTCGTTCAATTAAATTTAATTCATTTATCGTGAAGAAACGATATATTAAAATAAATTATACAGTGTTCTATCCGCAGAAGTAATTATAAATAATTAATTGTCAAAATATTCAGAATATTATCGCAGTTATTGTGAAAACTATAAATTCATCAATTGCAGAGTTAAATTTAAATAACAACACGAACAGATTTCACTTCAAATATTGATACAAAACCTCGTAATATTAAATTAAATAAATATTTACTCACCACTTCGATGATCCTGATGAATACTTTACGATTCCACATGTTCTTCAATTTTATTCACCGATAATTCCCAATTTATTCATTCCACCATCGTTGATACATTGACCATATTAAATTTTCTCACATCAAACATTTTAAACATACTCGAGCGAAATGTACATCACAAAATTTCACTCGGCACAAAACTCGGATTAAAAATAAATTCCACGAATAATTATCACATCCGAGAAAATCAAACGAAGTTTACACGAACGGTATACTAAAAACAATTCAACTATAGATCAGAAATTATTATCTAAAAATATATAGTGTGTGAGATTGAAAAAAAAAACGGATTCGAATTTCTCGAAATCAAGTTCGATAAACGCGCAAACGGAGCTTATCTCGCTCGTTAACGAAACTCGAACGAAAGGATTAGGAGGAGGAATCGCGCCGCTTGTCGAACAACAACTGAAGAGATAGAGAGGATCGCGGTTCAAGCGGCTACGTTGTGTCACGTAATAAACTCTGCAGGTAACAACAATGCTATTATCGTGCGGTGCATTGGCGCAGCACTGTATGTAAATTTTCGCAACAAATAGCACAGAAATGGTTGACGAACTGCCTTGAACCGGTTTGATAAAGTTACAACGAACCGGGAAAGATAGAAGAATAGTTCCTTTTCTTTCGAAGTTTCGTTGGTGCGTGCACGATGGAAAGCATTTGATTTTTTTTGATTTTTTTTAACGAAACTTTGCGAATATTTCTTTTTAAATATAACTTTCCAACGACGAGTGATGGAGATTTAAAATTTCAAAGATTTATATTTTTTCGAATTTATATCGAATAATTTTCATCAACAATATTTTAAATATTCTTACAACATCGACACTCACACGATTCCCATTCAGCAATTATATTTACATCGAAGTGTGCATGTGGTTAGATCTCTGACTGAATTTCAGCTTTCCAGAGTGTTATTAAATACAAATCAGGTATGATATAAATACTTTGCATCTAACACGTGATTAATAGTAAACAGTTTAATTATAATATACATTATATGAAGAAATATAACTGAAACAGAGTATTGATAGGATAAATTCTCTCCTTGAGAAATGTTTGCTTCGTAGAAACTTATTAACAAAGTACAAACAAGATACTTATACTATAGTATTAAATAATGCATTATTATAAAATTCTTTTATTGTAGTGAGGCCACAATCCACGAAGGATAACATACTACATCGTACACGAAATATGTAAGCATACGATAAATTGACTCATCGATGCTACGTGACACTAGCATTGGATCAAGCTTAGGACAATTGCAACGATATTACGATCCGACAAATTGCCTGTTTGACTTCTGTGTCGCATAATTGCCTTCTCGAGTCACAGTCTGAATCACCTGTAAATTAAAAATTAATTTATTTCGCGGGAATTAATTACAATGCGTAATAAAATTATTTCGAATCAAAGAATGATTATTTTTAAAAATTATATCGACTTTTTATTCTGACGTAAAAATTATTCTGGATATTAATTTAAATCATCCTCTTCTCTCGAGACTCAAATTTCGACGCGCTCGCAACGCTCGATTTGGAAACATTGTATCGGAAATTCTAGCCGAGTGACCGTTGATCTCGATCCACAAGCGGGCAACAGGTTGCCGAGGAAACAATGTAACGTCCAGAGACGAAAATACTTTGAGCAATCGTTAAACATACACAATAGAAAATTTCTTTAAATCTCACCTGCGCTGAAAAAAGATATTGATAACGATAAATGGAATTATAACACTATGTAACATATGTATAGTTAAATTTACTCACTTTATAGTATATATATTTTACGACGAGACAGATGAAAATAATTATATAAGAAATTTTTCCAAATAATATGTATATGTAATTATATGCAAATCATCTTAAGTGATTTTATAATCGGGCAGAGAAGTGAAAATGTTGCATAAGAAATTCTTGTAAAAGCGGATGTAAAGCATTGCAAATTGACTTTTTATAATTAGATAGAAATATTATCAAACAATTCTTAATTAATATAAACGAGGACTTTTTTTTAGCCAATTGCAATTTTTCATTGGAAAATTTCAGCAGAAATACTGTAAAAATTATTTTCAAGAAATTTTTATATATTATTCGAAAAAAAAATAAGGGAACGATTGTTTAAATAGATAACATTTTTAAATGTTATATAATGCACGATTTAACATTATTCTGCAAACATATACATATATATGATACATGTGTACACATATTCTAGAATATAATCGAAGAAATGGTGGAAAGGAAAACAGAAGAAAGTGGCGGAGCGTGATGGGATGAAAAAGGATTTACACGATGAAGGGAGAGACGAATATCATCTCCCCTCCACGGTCTAAATAAAAAATAAATTTATCCAATAGCAACCAGTCCGAAATAAGCGCCATCTGATCCCATACACTTGACCCATAGCCATGGTTTACTGCATCAGTCTTCTTCAAACCGTGGTGGTATGTTTATTGATCATCGATCCCTCGACTTTGACCGGTTGTTACATTCTCTTTGTCCATCCAGAAAAGATCTTCCAGCCGATCGAGTTCCTTCATGTTCGTTTAATTCGAGAATGTATTGAACTTCCTATTAAAAAAAAAAAAAAAAAAAAAAAAAAAAAAATGTCGGTTTAACAACAACTCGACTCGTGACAATCCGTAGCAGAAGAAAACAAAATGTCAATTAGCGTTAAAAACGACGACGTTCAGATTAATCGGGAAGGAACAATGGTATCTGTTTCGACGATTCAACAATCAAACGAGACTACCAATAAGGTTAACAAAGAAGACGATACGAAACGACAATTAGGTGAGTCGATAATAATCGAGAATATAATTAATTTTGTAAAAAGTGATAAACGAATTCGATCTGTATGTGAATTAATAAATTGGTTATTTCATCATTTTTTAATTATCATTTCGTTCTTCGATCGTGTCTGAATATCGTGTATAATAATAATAATAATAATAATCATAATAATAATAATAATAATAATAATAATAATAATAGAATTTATACCATTCGATTATGATCGTGTTCTTTTTTTTTTTTATTTTTTTATTTTTTATTACAGATAATTTTTCCTACATTTTATTGTAATATAAAATTACCGTTGCAAGCCTGATTGTTTCCTTACAATTGTCATTTGTTCTGGAAATATGATACACGAGGCCAGACGTATCAAATCAATCGCATAGTTATTTTATTGATTAATAATATTACATAAGATAAGATTTTATATACAAGTATATAATTAATTATTATATCAAGTCGTTACTGTGTATACCATAATACATAATACTTTTCGTGTTATTTCATATTTACGAAATCTGACAAAATATATATATATATATTTTTCAAAAAAAAAAAAATACGACAATATACTTATTGTTTAAATGAAATATCGAAAATAATCGGTTTCTCTAATTAAATCTAGTATGCCTGAACAATCGGAAGTCCATCATACAATCACGAATCGCTGACAAAATACCGAACATGAAGGAGCAAATGGAAACGAATCTAAAATTATTAAAATTCGTAGCCGATTCCAAGTTGACATTAACCCAAGTTAATGGTCAAAGGAAACTCGGCCCGCCTCCAGGATGGACAGGACCTCCTCCTGGACCGAAATGCGAGATTTTCGTCGGCAGTATACCACGAGATTATTACGAACCCGAAATTGTTCGTATATTCAGTACTGTAGGAACGATTTATGAGTTACGCTTGATGATGGAATTTTCTGGTACAAATAGGGGTTACTGTTTTATCATGTACACCACCGAAGAGGAGGCAGCTCGTGCTGTTAAAGAATTAGATCAGCATGAAATTTATCCTGGAAAAAAGATCGGTGTCGTTGCGAGCACTAATAATTGTCGACTCTACATTAATCAGCTGCCTCGAATCATCGACTCTAAATCCATCATCAAGGTTCGTTAATGATTTTTTTTTTTTTAATCTATTGTTTATATGTACATACATATATATATATATATTTATTTATTTCATTGTTTATTTCATTTCTTTTCCATCGTTTTGTGAGAGAGAATATGTATCTTTTTTTTTTGTCTTTAGAGAATTTACGAAGTGACAGATGATGTAGATAAAGTAGCCGTTTATAGGAACCTGAACGGTTTTGTTTGTTACGTTTTGGTATCGTACAAAACCCATCGAGGGGCCGCCATGGCGCGAAGAAGATTAGTGCCTGAATCGGCGACGCTCTTCAAAAATTGTGAAGTTAATATAGAGTGGGCTAATGCAAATATGACACCTTATAACGTGGTATGTATAACGATTATTACATCGATATTTAAAAAAAAAAATAATAATAATAATTTCGTAAAATAAAATAAAGAAATAAATTTATTCTAAATTTATTTTAAAAGTAATTTTGAAAATAGTCTCACGACAAAAATGAAATATAAACGAATCGATAAAATAAATAGATAGATTTACTCCAAATTAATTTAAAAGAAAAATATCATCGTATTATTAATATTATTAAATATAAATATAAGAAAAAAAAACAACAATACGAATTTGGCGAAGAGAGGTCAATGTTTTACAAATCGTCATCAGTGGCAATACGATTTTCCTTTCGCGCATAGAGAACAATGACATCGGTCAATTATGGCCTCATGAGAATATAGAACGTGGGTACTTTCCCTTGTTAACTCGTGTCTACAAATGGCACTGTGATTTGCGGGAATCGGATACATTACGTAGATATTGAAAACGTTAAATCACTTTTACTGCAGTTTATATCTTGATGAATCCACGTTGTCATTTCGTCTCTCCTTTTCAAGGAAAAAAAAAAAGACAATCGTTTCTCATTTATTGAATAGTAACCATAGTAACGGAGCGAGCTTCAATCTGCCTAAATTTTTTTAGAATTACGTTACATTTTATAATATTTTACGTATATCTATTAAAAACAAAAAAAAAAAAAATTAAATCTAATTGTACGATTAATTATTTTATTTCCATATATTTTCTCAAGTTTATTTAAGATCATCGCAATTATTTTTTTCGAAGTATTTTGTAAATAACGATATAATACGAAGAATTCTCTTAAAATAAATTGAGAATTAACTTTAAATTATTGAAAATTGCTTTTTCACACATTAAGGTAGTTTTGAATGAATTAGTTCGTATTTCTACCGCAAGAGGCATCGCGAGCGCCAGCGTTTATTAAAGAGAATGCGCAGTATTGAATGTGTCGAGTGAATCAGCTGATCGCGTGTTTCCTCGTTCTCGTACAATACGAAATATTTTTCGATTATCGTATCGTTAATCAAGTGAATTGAGAAAGGGTGAAAATGAGTTCGTCGACGATCGAGAACAGTGAATACAGTGACTATCGGAGTCCCTTGGCAACAAGGTACGCCTCGAAGGAAATGCGCTACAATTTCAGCGAACAAAATAAATTCAGCACGTGGCGGAAACTATGGATTTACTTGGCCAAGGCAGAAATGGTTCGTAACTATTGAACGTAATTATCTGTAACAAATTTATTTAATTTATCGTTTCTTTATGGGAAATTTACAATCAATTGTTTCATTATTTTTCCATTGTTGAGTGCAGATGTGCTCCATTTGCTTTGATTTTATTGCTCCATACGATAAAGAATATTGTTTGTTTAGGAATTCTTTAGGGATTTAGGCGGATTTTAATTGCACTGCAATTTGGAGTTACTAGATTTTAGTTATATTAAGAGTATTGTTAATTTAATACAATTGGAGTAGAATTAATTTTGAAAAAGGATATGTGTTTAAATAAAATTTAATCTTTTTAGAAATAAATTTACTATTAACAAATAATTATATTATTAATTATCGAATATTAAGATTGATAAAAATATTTATATTTATTCAATAATAATTTTTATTATTGATTTTCCCAGAATTTATTTGAATTAAATGAAATTTAATTAATAATAAGTAAATGTATTAGTATTTTATTTTAATAATTAAAAAGGTATAGCAAAAATTTAAGTATGAGAAAATATAATTTAATTAATTGTTAATTTTCCAATAAATTTCATACTCATTTTCTGTCATACCACGCGAACGAAATAGGTTTTGTATTATAAAATTACATTACGTTAAACATCGTATTGCCACATTTATTATTGAATTATAATCTCGAAAACATTTTTTAAAAGGTTATCGAAAGATCATCGCGTTCTACTAAATATAATAGCTTCAAATTTTACAAACATTGAACTTCTTTCGTCAAATTCAAAATTACAAAATTATGATTCCCCGTTTAATAAATGTATTGATTATTAACGATCTACAGTTCGAAGAATGTGGGACGTGCGACGAGGAGGGCAACATACAAATAACGAAAACCTTTATTGAACCGGCTAAAACGAAAAAAGTTGTGGCTCGAACGAAACAGAAGGCCATCGACAAACGATCGAACATAATAAACAATCAACGATCGCAGAAATTAATCGGTTCATCGATTCAAAAAGGTCGGCCGATAAAAGCTGCAATCTCAAGCCCGGTAAAAAATCTCGGCAACCCAGGAAATCAGTGCAAGGTCGAGAAATGCCAATCGAAAAGCATACTTTGCTCCAATTGTTCTTTGATAGAATTCGCGAGGAGCAAGGAGAAAAGCACGAAAGAAAATTTTAATCAAACTTGCGATATCAATGGAAATTTAAGAGACAGTTTAGACCAATCTTTTTTACACGAACACTTCAAGAAGAATTGCGTACAACACGATCAATCGAACGCCATTCTTCCCGCGATCAGCACGTATTTGACGTATTTGAACAAAGGTAAACGATTGAAGAACTTCAAATGGAACGACGTGCAAAGATATTCTAACGAGGCTTTGCACAGTATCGAAAATTTTGCTAAAAATCTAACAAATGTCCCTTGCGATCTGGTTAACAAGTGTAAGTTAGAATGCTCTTGCCAGTGTCGATTTCACAGTTTCAATGTATCAAAATTACCTACGAATAAATTACAATCTGTTTGGAATCCGACAGACGGTCTTGTCGCAAATTTCTCCGAAACATTGAAGATCGCAAGCGAAAATGACAATAAAAATTGCGTTAGCTACGATCAAAGAAATATTTATAAGAGCGAGCCTGCGGAGAACAACGTTCACCACGTGTCACAAAATAATTTTCCCTCCAATTCACAATCTTTGAACGAATCTAATCATCATCGGTTCTCAAACTGTTATCAGTACACTAATTATTATCAGAATTTTGGGATGAATAACGGGGAGCAAAACAACGGTACTTTCGTCCAATATCCGAGTCAAAATCCGTCGGGATACAATTTGCAAAGCGGGCGAGAATTCTCGTCGCGGCAGGAATCGAATTTGGCTCACTTTTCGCAACAATTCCCGTCGACAGACGTGAACCAGATGACGATCAATCAGAATTTCAATTGGTTCTCGCCCGAGTTGTTGCCGATGGAGATTTATCGCCGCGAACCCGGAAATATCGCGGACGTGTCAAATAGAATTTTCAACGATTGTAAATACGTGAACAATCATCACGCGATTAAGAATTCGCAGCAAATTCAGAGTAACGAGTCATTTTTCAGCCCCGTGTCGAAGTTCGATGGAAGATTCTCGTTCGAAAATCCGATCAATTCCGCGTTGTATCAAAAGAATGCGATATACGCGGAAAGTAAACCGCAATTTGGAGACAATTTTCGAAGACTTTAAGCGATTTATTATTGAGGGATTTAATTATGATAATCGTCGGCTATAGATATGATATAATAAGTAGCCAATTAGTTATTGCGATTAGAGAGAGAGAGAGAGAGAGAGAGAGAAATATTATATTTTAATCTTATGGATTGCTTCGTTGGTGGCCATTACGCAACAGTTAAGACAAGATAGATAAGTTGAAGAATAAAATGGAAAAGAAATATTTCGTGGAAGTATTTCTTAGAGTTTGTTGGTTTTTACTCGTATCTCGATAAATAGAGATTTAAGAGAAAGAAGAATAAGGCAAAATTTATGATAAATTGGATTAATCAATAATTTTTTTAATATTCAGATTGTATCGTGGATGGAACACCAAGTGCTCCATAATCGAATTGAACGATTTTGCTATTGATCAGTATTTGGAAAAAAGTGTCGATAATTTGTTTTTTTTTTTTTTTTCTCCCCTTTTATCCAATCAGTGTTCTGAATCTTGTGATTGTTTTGTTTGTTAAGTATATATAAATATATATATATATACACCTATGCTTATTGATTTTTGAGCTCGTATCTTAAATTTATATGAAATTAAGTATATATAAGGAAAAAAATTTCGAATTTTATATAAGCTGAAGTTCCTGATGATTAATTATTACAATTTAAGATTTATTTCTTGTGCCAATGACGTGCCAAACGAACTCGTTTTATACCAAAGATTAATAATCCAATGGTTATTAATAATGGTTATTAATGATGGTAGCTAATTAATAGGGCAATCGTTATATCTTGTATCATTATTGTAATCATAAGAATGTAAATCGATCTTTATATACCATTTTATTTTCTAATCGTACTTGTAATGATGCTTGTAATTTCTTTTTTTTTTTCGAAGCTGTGAAAAAATTGTTAAAACAACTTTCTAGCTCCGATTCTTTGTATTTCCTTATTTCTACAAAGATTAATACACGCTGCATATTATTGCAGCAATTAATTTATCGCTTATTGTATTTTATTTTTCTGATCAAAATGATTTGTATCGTCGTTGCGAAGAATATTGTACACGTGAGATGATGATGTTCCATATAAAAAAAAAATAATGATGATTTCCTAGCGAAACTAGAATTTATTATAAATTCATTAAAAATAATCTTAAGACAGAGTGCTGTTTTATGATACATTATAATATTTTACAATCATCTGTGGCGATATAACATTGTTAAAAAAAATTATTTCGTGTAATCAACGATCTCTCATTATTATTATTACTATTTTTTTTTTAAAGAAATAAATAATGTTTTGGAATATTAAAAAATTACTTTACACGATTAATAATGTTGTTCTGTATAAGATGCATTTTTTTTTTTTTTTTGTTGTGATTGAGCATTTTGCGCCGATCTACGAATAATGAAAATTATATTAAAAGAAAAATCACAGATTAAACGATACAGATATTTTTCGAAGTTTTCAACTTACTTGTTACTACACTATCTATTATATTTCCGCACGATCGTTTAGTATAAAATTCTCGTTTATATGTACACATGGATTGGTCTTCCTTAATTATCTAAGTGTGATGATACAATGAATATCTCGTCGAGTTTATCGAAAAATTTACGTCGATGAAATATTACGTGATAACGATAAATCACACTGTGGACAATGGTCAGATTTGTATCGAGGTGTCTGAAAATCGTGATATATATCGTTAATAAAATAGATATTTACACGCGACAAAATTCACTTCCCCACCTGACTGTTCTTTAGACGTAAATAATTGCCGCATGTGCAGCATTTTAAACGTTGTTGATCCGTCCTTTTGAACGATACCTATAAAATATTTGAAAAATTTTGTGTGATGCAAAACGGTATAATAAATTAAGATTACAAAATTTTGTTTCGTAATATATATATATATTTCAATTTGAACAATATTTAACCTTACCTTAATCGAGGCTGGGGGTGCACAATTGTCGCAATAGAATCGTCCTCGTTTATCCTTGTTAACGGAGTAATACTGAAAGGGAGGCGTCTTCAGGGGTACCTGTTGAATTTTTTGAAATCGAATAATATAATAAGATAATATACACAGTTATATATATTTAAATTTACATTGAAATAAAGTGTCATAAAGTGTCAGAATTAACCTGCGGCCTTTTACAAGCTGGGCAAATATTAATGTATTTCTCGTGCAACGAAGCGCTGTTCTGTAGACCGAGTTTCTGTACAAATCAATTCCATTGATGCGCGTTATTTTTCGTTACTTGAATTATAATAATAATTTGATTCATTTCGTTCGCTTAAAGAATAATATTACTTTGTTTTTATGGATGGAAGGTGCCGAGTTGGGATTAGACGATGGCACAAGCGTGATACTTATATCGCTACCTCTGAAAATAATACAACAGGATTATTAATATTGTAACAAACAATTATATCTATTTCCAAAAGCGAATTAATAAAATCAATTCTCTTACGATGCATCGGCAGGTTTCACCCTGTTTTTTCGAAGACCTTTCGTGTAACTTCTTTTACCTCTCGATAATGTTTCTAAATCATCTCTAAAAAAAAAAAAAAAAAAAAAAAAATTCGAAAGAAAATTCATTATTGCATCTTTGACATTTTACATATTAAAATTGGAGATATTTCATGCGATCGAATTACAAGATCGATAATCAAACATATACTCGACACGTTCAAATATCCCAGGCGACGAATATTAATAATATTCGATTTTCAATTTTAATTCAAAAAAAAAAAAAGCAATGAAATGCAAAAATAAACGACATAATGGAAAAGAAAAACCGAGCATTTTTCTTGAAAAAGTTCATAACGTCACCTTGAACGTGTCGAGACAAAAAGAAACTTGTAAAAAAAAAAAAAGAAACATCTCTTACACGGTCTGCGTTTCATTCTCACGTCTATTTATCAATTCGGTTTGCTGCAATTTCTCTATTTTTCTCCGCGGTTGCCTCCTTGCTGCAGGATTCTTGCCCGGGTTCTTCGAATTCGTGGTTCTTGTTTCCGATTTAATCGTGACCTTCGAATGCATCGTGTCGCACGTACCTTGGCACTCGTTCGTGATCTCTATTTGCTTCTCGATCGGTGCTCTTTTATTCGCTACGATCAGCCTCGTCTCGTTGTCAGATTGCGACGTTCTCTCCTTATTCGTGTCTTCTATCTCGTGCAACCGTTCCTCCATTCGATTGGAGTCGGTGGACGAATGGGGATTGTTCTTACATCCTATGCTCATTATTCTATGGATCTCGTCCACCGATTTCGAATCGTTGGCCGGTATCAACACGATAGAATTTTCGGACACGTTCTCCAACACCTTATTTCCATTTTCAATTATTTGAGAATAGGAGTTTTGTTGCGAGGTCTTACTCGATGAAGAAGTCCTCGACCTTCTTACTTTTATTATCTTCTTTCTGTCTCTGTTCAACGTGATCAGTTTCGTTCTCTTCAATCTCTCTTTGCTGTTTTTTCTACGATTATACGAATCGAAGGATAATTCCCAAGAGGTGTCAATGATAGGTTCGAAAACTATTATTCGCGAAATTTTTCTAGATATTGATATTTATGCGTATACAATACACTTTTGGTCTGTAAATAAAATGACTTTAACAAGATCTTTCGCACATTATCGTGGAAGGTACACGGTAATTATTAATATTTATGTAAGTTACGAAACTCTATTGTTTTATTTGCTATTGGAAGTTTTTGAAAAAGAAAATTTTTCACTAAAGGAATAATTAATTTCTTAGTTGATTTTGAATTTTTTCTTTGAATTTTCTACTACCAAAGGTTTAGTCAAAAAAAAAAAAAAATAATGTAAATATAAATTAAATGATTTTGATTTTATATATACTTCTTAATAATTTCCTTGTAACTTATCAAAGTCATAAACGTATCGACGTATCAAAAGAAAAAAAAAACAATACGATTATACAATTTAACAAATTAAAACAAAAAGATTCGTCGCGGATAATTATTTTTCAAATTTCTTTTCCCACAGAAAGTTTCGCTCCGTGGGAACAATTTATCGTTGTATTAAAAAAAAAAAAAACCTTACGTTTTCGATGCAGTTTGACTCGTTATGTGAGTTTTTTCCGACGGGGCACAGCACGAAGCGAGAGTGAGTTTGGTGATCATTGATGAGCAATCTTTCAAATCTTGTTGCTGGCCACCTTCGAAAAAACGAACATTTGGAATTAAAGTCTCGGAGGACCCGTCCATTTTTTTTTTTTTTTGTTTTTTTAATAACAAAAATTCTACCGTACAATATAATATGCATATTCTTAATTCGATAAATAATCTCGATGTGCTCGATTTTTTTATACATTGATATACGTCATTTCATGTTTCGTTTATTCGTTCATTTTTGTTTTTATTTTTTTTTTTTTTCATATCGAAGAAATAATCACTTGTTTCACAAGTTTCATTCGTATATTTATCACATCTCTTCAAATATTTTATTAACATCGAAAGATAAAAATGTATATTATAATGATATTAATTGATACTGTAAGATTAACTCTCTCAAATTAAAACTGAACCCCTAAATTCGCAACCTGATCGAGTTTACGAGCTTTCTCACTCGTCAACATTTCGCCGGAATTCTTTCTCTTCGTGGGTCGTATCAAATTTCTTCCCTTCATCGTTTCCCTGTCAAATTTCGGTTGGTGTACCTGCAGCTGCCGGTTCTGTCGTGACGTCTGCATCATACCTGTAACACATCTACAACCGATCGTCAACGAAATATTTATTTATATAGAAAGAAGAAATAATTTTAACATTCGTTCAGTCAGGAATCGTCGATTTTACGATTAATAATCTCAAAGAAAATTTTTAAAATTCATTCGCGAAAAATGAATGTGTGATAATGAAATAATTTTTGAAGAATTATTATAAAAAAAAAAAAAAATGAAACGAATAAGAAAATTAATTTAACTAACTTTGAACAAGACATTCCTTTAAAAAGCTGTATAAACGCGGGACAAGTTGCGCATTGAAATTGATTCTTGATCAAAGCTGAGGAACTTGCGCAAAGTTGTATCTGTTGATGGCACAGCTCACACTTGCTCAATGTTTGCACGTCCATCTCTCTCATTTCTTGAAGAGTCTGATCACACAATTTATCGAATTAGTAAAGTAGATTGATAAAAAAAATAATAAGGAAATATTTTTACAAAAACGTAACAACGTAGGAATAAATGTCCTTTTAATCGTATATTTGTAAAATCAAAATTCAATTGTTTAGTCCTATATATTTCAATTATTTTCTTCCTGTTCAACATTCAATAGATCTCGATCTATTTTAATATCGAATAATATTTGACAAAATTGTCCAGTATCTAGATTTCGAATATTACACAGAATATTAAATAAGATAAATTTTAAATAACTTTAATATAAGGAATTAATTATATACAAATGTTACGTTTCAATTTTCAACAAGATAAAATATGGGACGAACAAATGTCTCTTCTTATCTGTAATCAAAAATAACAATAAAAGTATCCATCATTTCTTGGCAACGAGAAGTGGAGAAATTTTAAAGAAATTAGTTCGAACAATTAATCTGTGTTTGATATAAATATAGATATTGAGCTTATTTTTACCTGATTTTGTGCTATCGCTATCGGATAATGTTCCGTTTGAATGTCAGCAGCATCCACGTGGCATAATTTCTGAGCGCTGATTGAAGAATCCATGTATTGTCGCCGGTTTGCCTGTGCAACTTTTCTGAAAGTGTGATCAACCTCTTGGCCGTCGTCGTATAATTTGATCTGGCTCACGCTGGTCATTAGGTCATGTTTGACCGTCTAGATTGTAGAGATACACCTTAAAAGAAACGCGACACTCCAGGAACATAGATTACTTCGAACTAGTTACATTAAATATTAGAGTATAATTGTAAAAATTGATATCGTTCAGAAATTATATGTATCTTGAAATGAATTTTAAACCGATTGCAATTTTTTCTTTTTTATTTAAATCATCCTATTCTTGCCTTGATACTTTCATACTTACGCCATATTGCGTAATAATACATTACACGTGAATATTAAATATACATCTTGTCACAGGAACGTCCGGTTTCATCACGAAAGATGATAGGTATTTTTAAAGTTTTTTTTTTTTTATTTTTATGTAAGTTTGTTTACATTACAAATTCTCTTAAAGATAAGAGATTCTTTAAAAAATTGTTCTCGCACTAGACACTTACCTCGCACAGGGGAGAGCACACTTGGCAGATATTACAGTTACGTTTCCAAAATCTGGCAACAAGATAACATACAGCGTTGGAAAACTTTATAATTTCGATATAAAACGTGGAAACTTACATCAGTATGAGTGCTAATTGGATCACAAAGAGAATGAACATGAAAACGGAAAGACACGCTACCGTTAATATGTACCACGGAGTAAACGTAAAAAGTAACAAAAGAATTCCAGTTACGGCGAATAATATCGTGCCCAGTAACGTGAACAGAAATATCTGCAATTAAAGGTATTAGTTGTTAGAAAATTTTGTATGTACCTTGTCCCGAATATCATGCATTTTGTCTTGTGCGAATATTTATGAAACGAAGAAGGGACGCAAAAGTAATAATTTCTTAAAAATTATTTTCCAAGCGAAATAATTCTTTTAATTGTATACAACAATTCCTATTACATAAATTTAACGTTTAATAATCGAACGTTATATAGAGATATTAAAAATCGATTGCGTATGAACAATTGAAAATCTTTTGCACACATTTCTTTACGTATACGACATCCTTTATCCTCGTAACGAGAAAATATACAGTTTTCATAAATATCCGCAATATATAGTGATATTCTCACGTAGAGACGAAAATTTAAATTTAATTTTTCAATTTGTTAGAAAATTTCTTACCGGTATCCCGCCCAATTCTCCTCCTCCGAATTGGCTAATTAGATCAATGGAGAGCGCGATAAGGTAGGCTCCAGACAGGACGATGAGTAAAATATACGTTAAGCTTTGAAGATCGGCCTCGGATAACGTAATCGCATAAACGACAAGTACAAACATCAGCAATACCACTAGCTAATCAACACACACATACACATTTAATTTTTGGGGCAACGTATCGTATCGTGTATCGAGTTAATTTTTATTTTATTCTATTTCCTTTTTTTTTCCTCTTTTTCTTTTTTTTTTTTTTTTTTTTCCCCTTTTCAACTGATACTCACAAATTGAATAATTCTGAGTGGCCTTATTACTAATTGTACACATTTGTTGATTTTTTTGATCTTTTTAACTCTCTTATTCCTTTCAGATATTTTATAAGCGTCTACATTTGGAAAGTTTGAAAAAAAAAAAATGTTCGTTATTGGAAAGGAAATGATGAAAATTAGAAGGAAGGAGATTAATAATTGAAAGATGATTTCACCTTCTCTGGGATTGGAGTGCATTATCACTTGGTTTTATGAAGTTTTATCAAGTTTTCTGTCATCGAACGAACCTTTATTATTCCTTCGCCACATATTTCACGTGTATTTCAGTTTATTTGTTTATTGTTATATCGATGCATCACGATGTATCGATAGATTTGCAATTTTCTTCCGACATCGTGAATATACAGAGGAAGAGTTATCTTCAGATTGTATCAAGTTAAGTTGGTTCCTCGATTGATTAATAATGTTGTAAAGTTGAAAGAGAGAGAAAAAAAAAAAGGAATTTGATTGAAATATTTTTTCTTTCGCAAAAAATTTTCACAAATTTTCACGACGATATACATGATTAATAAAATTAATCGATAAAATTTTTCTACTATTTTTCCATTGTTTCGTATGTGCATTATACGATATAAATTACATATATATTTTAACTCTTTATTGATACATCTTACATTTCACTTATAAAATTATGTTACAAAAATTTCGAAACATTAATAAGAAAGATTGCATGAACATCTTTCATTGCGAATAATTGGACGGAATATATTTTGATAAAGAGACGTTCATTTTTGTTAAATCTATATAAATAGATCTATAAATCGATAAATATTTATAAAGGCAAATTTTAATTTTTGGTCTTATTTTTAATTACGATTATCAAGTATATAAAAAGTATAATTCTCTATATATTAATTATCTAGAAGAATATTCATGGCAATTCTGAGATTTGTTGCATATATAAAATGTATAATGAGAATAAGAAATATATATAATATTATTATACATACAATTCTACAACTAATCGTACAACAAACTTTGGATTATAAGTAATATTTAATATTTTTTATTCGTATTTTTTTTTTTCAGTGTTCTTAATCTTCCTTAAAAGTATATAATAATATTTTGTATACGTAGAAAATCTTTGGATATTAGTTCTCTCTATTATTAAATTTACTGTATTTCTAAAAAATTGATAATCGAAATATGCAAACTAAAAATTCTACGAAATTATCAATTCTAAATATTATCATCCTAATCATTTTTAAAGCTATGTTTCGTAAAATCTAATTTTCTAAAAAGTACAATTCATTTGTTACTTTATTTGTACATTTTCTATATTTAACTTATATCTAATCAAGTATTACTTAACCTATGTGCTTATTTTAAAAATTGGACGGAATCAAGACTTACAATTAATCTTTAAATATTATTTGGCTTGTGAATTATTTTTAGAATGGATTTTTCGGTGTACATCGTTTCTTTTTTTTTTTTTTTTTTTTTTTTTCATATTATTTTTCAATCATGTATCGTGTAGAACACATTTGGTGGAAAATCATCGTTCTTCGATTCTCTTCTTTATTCTATAATTTCTTGCAACTACCGTTCTCCAAAAGTACTTATTATTATTGCGATAAAATAAAATTTCTCCTATCAACTATGATACATTTTACACACTCACCATTCACACTCTTATATACGTTCTAGAAAAATGTTCCTCAACTCCTAAAATCATTAAACGTCGTCAAAAATTAATCATTATTCCTTACAACAAATAATTCTTTGATCTCCTCCTTCTCGATAAATTTACATTAACATTAAATGATACTCATACTTTTCTGAATTATTAATAACTTATTCATTAAGTGTATAAATCTTTGCAAAAAATATTTTCCTCTTTTCCCGGTCCTTTCGAAATTTTCACTCTGTGCTTTTCGACGAGAACTTGATGATGAAGAAAATTTCTAAAATAAAAACAACCACGTTTGCAAACGTGAACACGGCCCCAGATATGAACATGTCCACGTACTGCTTGCTCGGATAGAATTCATTGTTGTTGTAATAAGGGCCGAGAATCTTCCTCCAATTATAAACAATTACGCTCCCAGCGACGATGTGCAGAAGCGCCCCAACCGAGGAAAATATTACTAACTGCAATCAGAGCAGATCGATCATCACGTGACTCGAGATCAAGGATTCACTTTTACTTATATTTTTCAAGGATCGTGAAGAAATAGAAACTATACGAATTGTGATTTTTAATAGTGTAAATATTTAAAACTTTTACAATAATAAATAAATTAAAATTTTCCAATTATGCGCCTGTTTAAAGATGCACGAATATTATTTGGCATTATATTTTATGAATGATTTCACAATCTTAAGTGAAAATCCGATTAGGATGGATCCGTTTGAAAAATAATTTTTAGATGCAATCGTCTGTATGTTACTTTAAAAGAGGGAAAAAATTTTTTGTGTAAATAAAAGTTCCTTGCACCATGGAAAAAGAGGCCACGGTGTCGTTCACTTTCAAACACGGCAATTATTCTTCGCGTTATCACGCCTGTGTGATACGAACGACAATAATTATCGCGTGTCTCGAAACAACCAGTCCCAGATCGTTTGTCGAACATAAATGTCGAAAAGTAGGTGGCCGATAAACCGTATGGGAAGTTGATAAGTTATGAATTTCAATCGAACAAGAACGGAACACACGTGCGTAGATTTGGAACGATTAGGTTGAAAGTGTGCTCTGGGCAGATTATAGTGGCGATACGATTTTTAATTTTTTAATAATTTCGATAATCTAATATGTTGATAATTCGAAACGAAAGATATACAATATAGAATTTTTAAATGGTATTTCGAAATGATAGACTCATTAAAATGGAATTAACTGTGGGGGGGAGAGATTTAATCGGTTCCTAATGACCCGTAAAATTATAATTCATAAATAATATCAAATGTGAATCGATACAATTATTTAGCTTGCTCGTTCAATGTCATTTATGAGCCATGAGAAACAAGCCTTCATTTTATACCTTGAATATTTAACGAGCTCGTACTAAAAATCCTTGATGAATGTTCTATTCCTAGAAACTTAGGAAATTGGCATTGATTATGGATTTAATTATTAGAGAGATTTACTTCTTTAAAAAATTATTCGAAAATCGGACAGTTGTATCACAAATTGTTTAAAAAAAATTTTTCTTTGTTCAATTTAAAGGTTGTTTCAACTTGTTAAAATAGAAATTTCTTTTCTTGCACGTTACGATGTGACAAATAATTTTGTACACATTTCGAAATGAAAAGTTTTACACTATAGTCACACAAAAGACGCAATCAATTATTGGATAAATAATTTATGTAAAATTACAGAATCTGAAAATATAAAATATCCAAAGTAAAAATTATTAAAATAAATTTTCATTTACCAATAAATATCTTTACTCTATTAACGATTTATTGCTATTCGTGCAAATAGTACTCTTCCTCGAGAGACTTGCTGCCGGAAACTTCGACCTTGCTAGTAGATTTACGCCTAAAACACTGAATGTAGGAAGTGAATCTATATTATTCGTCCTTTTGTCACGCGATCCCTTGATTGTGACGTTTTATCCATCGCATTGTCATTAAACGTGTCATGCAATCCCTTTTTTCTAATCGTATAGAAATAAAAAATTGCACGACAAAGTATGCGCAATAATTTTTATCTCTCATACTTTTTTCAAATTTTTTAAATTTGAAGAAAAAATTATAGACGTAAGTTTTGCTACGAATTTGTAACATCTTCTGTATTTTCTTAATTATTCTCGTTAATTTAAATATATATTAACTCACCGTTCTTTTCGGTATTCGATCGCCCAATATTTGACAAATGATGAAAAGCGTGTTGATTATGATGTAACCAGCGATAGTGATGTAAATTATCGCAGCATCGTCAAGCTTGAAATGTCTGATCGATATTTTTTGGAACGAATTCAATGGATCCACGATCAATCCGATCGAGAATACAGCTAGTATCTGTCGAACAAAATTGAAAATTTAATCAAATTTAAATCAAAGATCATAATCAGACATAACTAAGATAAAAGCAAATGTTTCTTATTAATTAGTTGATAAATTTTCAAGAAAAACATTGCTTTTCGAAATTCTTATTTCTCAGCTCGATCAATTCATTATTAATTCAACAGAACATTTATAGTTATCAATTTCTTTTTAAGAATAAATGTACAATAAATCTCATTACTGCATACTTACATAATTCTTTCACGCTTAATTTTTAATTTCTTTTTATTCTTTTTTTTAAAATTAATTAATCGATCATTACTTACGATTTCCAAAATTTTTAGCGAAAATGGCAAGTAATTCATAATTTTCCGCTCTTTACGCGCAGGTTGACTCTCCTGCTGACTCTCGTCTGCCATTCTGACTCTACGATGTTTTCCTCTTCCGTCACCCAGTTTGAAAGATTTCAAATCTTTGTCCACGATCAATTTTTCCCACTCTTTGATCTTAATCTCGTCTCAACAAGCACATTGAACCTTAACAATGGTAAATAACACGATTAACATCTGAATTAGTGCTGTGTGCATAAATTAAAGCCTCGTGGACACGGAAAGTGATTTTACGTAGATAATTGTTGCACGATATTTAAATAACAAGATTTAACGATTTTTTCCTGCGACACATTACAAATCTCTGAAAGTTATATATTTTATAAACGTTCATCGTATATCCGTATAACGTTTATGCAGTTGTATGCAATTAACATTCTTGAAATTTTGTGAATCATAAAATATTGCGCAATCATAGTAAACGTGATTCAATGACAGAGTAAATACACTACGAATTATAAGAATCGCGTTTCTCTTTCCTAGAATATTTTGCAAACAAAGTTTTATAAACGAAAGAAGAACGATTCTTCAATAAACACACGCGCAATAACTCGATTAAACGTAAAAGCGACAGTGCGCAACGAATTTAATTTTAATTCCGTCGAAAATCAATCAATTTAATCAAACAAAAGTCCTTCCATGCAAACGACTCACCTTCCTCAACAAATACGCTCTTGGTTCCTCACCATCCACGTGGACTTATACACGGATATCTCTTCCAAGTTGCACATGCAAACACTTGTCAAACCAACTTCTACTTTACTTTACTCCTCTCGAAGTCGATTCGAATAACCTTACTTTAATTCGCTTCAAACCTCGCCAAACCGAGTCACACGAACGAGAGAGAAAGAGAGAAATCTTCTTCGTATTTACACTTACGATGGCTCGATCGTTACCTCGCAATTGACACACAAGCGACAAAGCGATCGTCGTGGAAGAGAAACACGCAGCTCTACACCGTGTGGCGGACGAAGTTAAACTGGAACGCCAACCGTGACACAACACGAGCCTACGTCGCCGTACGAGTTGTTACGAGTTGCGCAGGCGTTTGCCGACTTTGTTACGACCAGGTTCACCGTCTGTCTTCCTATCGTGTCACTGGTGTACAATCTAGCGAAAAACGATCCACACCACTCTATTTCCAAAACACGCCTAATCGACACGGATCGCTCGGTATTTCTTCCCCCTCCCTTCTCCTCTGCTTCCGACAAAGGACAGTTTTCAATTTCCCGAGGAAACTACGCGTTTCTTACGTAACGTACGTGCATTTCCTGCTCTCTGCTTCGTTCGTGGAAAGAGAATTTATCGAGTTTGGTCGGGGATACAATGCTTTTAGTTTGTTGTCGTAGTTTTATGGTGGAGGACCGCGCCGAGGAGGAGAGAATAATTGGACAGTGGGCGAGGCTTCTTTTTCTGGGTTAAATTGGTCGAGGAGCGTTGCCTCTTTGTGAATTGCGAAATTCCTTTTATCGTGGGGGCTCGATTCGAAGTTGGTAAATTTTTGAAAAACGACGCTTCGAATCGAGACTGGTAATTAGATAGACGGATGATCGACGCAATTATGTGTTTGAACACTTGGGGAACGAGTGTTGTAAACAATGTGTATAATTGTTTAATTATATAATTGTGTAACAGATGAAAAGTTCTGTTCTATATTATTCAAAATTCAAGTGTTAAGTCTCAAGTCAAGTCAAGAATTAAGGCTGCTCGATTAAAATCAATTGTGAAATCAATTCATCTTTTGGCAAAATATTGACAAAATAAAATTTATCTTTCCTTCAAAGGAATTTCTCTCGATCGTGTAAAAGAAAAGAATCCAACACAACGCCTTGAAACTCAGAGTTGCGAAAAAAGAAAAAGGGGGGAAGAAAAAATGGTTTCAGTAATTGGAGTCTGTGACGAAGGGCAAGGTAACTGCGAGATTTAATTCACGAGCACGTGCTGTTGGAAGGTATGCATCGTTGCATGCTGTACATCACATGACTCACGGTGTATAATTTTGCTTGGACTTGTGTGCATTGCGGATGTGTGCAAAAACCTTGCGGGCAGACCGATTAAACACGCATGAACGGAAAATACACGATCGAAGGCGGGTCGAAAAATCGATCTTTAAATCGATTCCTGGCTCGAATCGTGTTACTCGTTGCGAAATAATTTCTCTACGACTCCTTTTTTCTCGATTTCATATCGTGGGTATCGTATTACGTACGACACAGCAAATATACTTTTCTTGAATAAATTAGAGGAGAATTAGCATCAATTATTAAACGGTTTGTCCCAGACAGATTGAGAGATTGATTTCGATAGAGAATATATGGATGTTGCAGTAATTGAACAGATGGAGAAAAATGGATTTTCCCGTTGATTTTGAAATTGTTCTCCTGTAAAAAGTAGAAAATGTAGGTGAAAAAAAAAATTTCCACTTGTTGTGAATTTCCAAGTGTTCTTGCAACGTACTTTGAAAAACTTCTTTTTCCCTTACATAGTAATTTAATTGGAACGTGCAGAATGGACAAGAAGGATAATTTGACTCTATATAAAGAAAATTATAAATTAGTACGCTCCATGCTTAACTACCGACTAAAAACTACTTATAGAAAGTTATAAGATCGCGACCGTGACACGGTAAATGCGCAGTGTGAATATTGAAACGAGATAGGGATAAATTGCCGACTTTTTGCCACGATAAATATGAAACGAATGGTCAAATCAATATAAGAAATGCTTTCTTATGAATTTGCAAGACAAATTACGATTCTACGAACGAAAAACAACAAGTTAAAATAAATATGCGAAAAAAAAAAAATGAAAATTTTGCATTCAACTTAAAATTAATAAAACTCAAAAGATGTATTATCACGAACGATTCGACCTAAACCTAAACTTACAACAGATTATTTTCTAATTGCGTAATACAGTTTTCGCTACTCGTATTACAGAAAAACTATACTGCATACATATGCGACGTGTGTAACGCATCTGAACACAATTACTTATGTATGCGCAAATATCTTTATACAAATACATTCACGATTATGCGTACTGAAAAATCACGTGTTCGCTAGGTCAGTAGGTGCGGCCTGGTCTTCATTAGATTTGATTATGCAATCCTTCTATCGATCTTGAACCACCATAATTTTTCCACTTTAAAAAATTACGCTTCAAAAGAGTGAAAAAAGAAAATTTCAATCTTGCGTATAGAAACAAATCTATATTCTATCGCGATCCAAGAGTTAATTCTCGAAATTCTCCTGAGCTGAAACGAAAAGAACGAGTCAAATTTTTATTGAGAGGAAATAAAAATTTCTAAATTTACCATAATCTTCTTCTGAAAAAATAAATTCCCGAATCTTGAAAATAAAATATATAATTCTCAAAAAACAAAATAATTTTTATTATTGTATAGAAAATTAATATGCTTGTTACATCGATTTCTTTTTCCGTGTTATCGTTCCCTATTCTCTTTCTCTTTCTCTCTCTCTCTCTCTCTCTCTCCCCAATGTTTCCAATTTATTTTTATTAACGTCGAGTCGCGCCCTGTGAAGTTAAATTACAAGCAGCACTCATAATTAACGCGATTATGTATCCGGATCGTGGGTGTACCGATTGTACCGGTCATCCACGATAATTACGGGGTCAAGTAGATTAATTGATGATGCATATCGTGGCCAACGTTTCCAATCCTTTTCGACTTCAATGCCCTCGCCTGTCTTCCGACACATTCGCCTTCTCTCTCGATTCGTAATTTCTCAAATTCTTCAATTCTCTCGCGAATTCTTTTTTCACATCGTCAAGGGAACTTGATCGAGTTTCATCATCGAGCCTCCCTCAATATTTTCATATCATACAGATATCCCAATATTTCTCGAAATAAAAATATATTTACAAATCATTTTCTTTTTTTTTTTTTTTTTTAAACGATTCGAAACAAAATTTCGTCGATATATATTTTTAAATAATATATATTCTTCCTCTCCTCTCTCTCCTCCCCTTCTTCCTCCACCCCGTCTCTCCAAGCATTATGAAAGCGTTCGATCCATGTATTCGCGCATTTGTACGGCACGATGAACCAGCACAGCGCAGGAGCTGGCGAATTGGAACAAGAAGATCAGGGCCAATATGAATTCCGGTATGCTGGAAATCGGGAGGACAATTTTATTTATCTTCTATTACTCGTACGAGTTGCACGAGTTGTTGGATTAAATTCTATATTATTATTATTATATCATGCAATGTGAGAAAAATTTCGTTATACGTACTTGTAATCCTCGCTATGCTCCTCGTGAAGAATAGTAATTATCCAGTTGACCCATTTGAGAAGCTGATACGTGCCACATATTATACATCCCATCCCTCCAATTACAACGAAACATATTTCCTGTTTATAAATCGTTCATTTTTTTTTTCTTTTTTTTTTTCCTTTTTTTTCTTTTTTCTTCTTTTTTTATAGATTATTTATATTTTTTACTCTATCCTAATTTTTACATTTCACTTTCCACTTACTCACGAGAAAGACATACTCCTTTTTTACGATCAAGATGAAAATTTCGATCGAGTGGACGATGATATAGCCCGATATAAAAGTTGGTACCAAAACACCAAAAATCGGAGCGTCGAGATACGGTTCCAATGGGCGCATGTATATCGCGGTGCCCGCTACGCAACACAACTGTAAAAGATTTATAGAAAAAAAAAAAAAAAAAAAAGAAACGATATAATTATGGATTTTTACGTACGAGTCGTGTTCATTTAAATTTCGATCGTTTTATGATTATCATTGATCGATTGTTAATGAGAGATGATTCTGGATAAAGAAGTAGTTAACTCTTTATCAAAATTCTGAAAATTCTTACACGTGTATAAAATTGAATAATATTCTCGAATAACTTGAATCAAATTGTTGCGAATATTTTTTTAACTTAAAGTATCAGTCGAGATTTAACGAAACGTTAAATGAATTATGAAATTTGCACTTAATTCACAACTGGTCATCGTTGAGTCATGTGTGAGTCATAAAGATTTCAATTGTACACCTTCGAGATAACTATCATCTGGTGATTTACTTTCTTGTGCTTTTTTGTGCGTAGCCTACAATTTTTACAACTTCAAAATCAAATGAAATTGATACGTAACGAAAATTTTCACAAATTTTCACTCGGATATATAGTAATATCTATTTTTAAATTTTTATTATCCAATTATCTTTTACTTATTTATTTAAATTTTTCCAATTCTCTAGGTTATCAAAGATTAAAAAAAAAAAAAAAAAACTCTTTCTAATTAATCCTTTCTATTTGTCATCTAAATGAATTCAAGGAGGATTAAAGATTTTCTGGATATAAGGAATGTTATGAATTCGACTTAAAAAATATATATATATATATATATAATCATTCGTTGTGTTTAAAATAAATACCGATAATATTAGCACCAATTTCTGTAATCGATATATCACAATACTAAATAAGTATTAAAATCGTACTACGGATAATATTCTCCATAACAGTAATTTCTTATCGACTGTCCACGCGTTTAATATATTGCGAATCGGTGATGTTATGTTACCCATATTTCTCAGAAATATCCTTTTATTGAAAATTCGATATTTATAAAACTCTTCGATCGACAGATACGATGAAAAGTTTTCAATAACGTTTTGTTTCTTCCTCTTTGATTGAATACACCGGAAGTTTGAGCGTTTCAAGAATCGATTTTTCTTGTCATCGATTAAATCGTCACGTAGAAATTGAAATGTATCACTAGAAAATGTTGCTTGCTGGAAATTTAATTTTTAATTTAATTAATGTGTTTTCTTATTGTGACCAACTTAATTTAAAATTCAGTATTTCAATCTTATTATTTAACATTTTAAAAATCAACGTGAATTATTATTTTAATTAAAATTAAATAAATTAATTCGAACATAAAAATAGTATAAAAATAAATCATCGATCGCTATTATTATATTATTATTTGTTGGATGATAAATGGTCGAATGGTTTTTTTTATATTTCCACTTCATAAAATATATAAATATAAATACTTTGAAATTATTATATTTTTGAACTGAAACAAACTTCAGAATATGAAAGTATAAAATAAAATATTTATTCAAATATTAATTTTAAAATAATTAATATAAAATCATAAAATATTAATTATGTTTGAATGTTTATTTTTTTATATATATATTTTTATATATATATATATATATATTTCTAATTAGACGCTGTGGATTCTTCCTTTTTCGAAAATTGCGAATAACCTAAATAAGCAGCTTCGCAAAATAGCACAACAAAATTAGCTGAAAAAAAAAAAAAGAAAGATGAAAGGTTTAAAACATCGATAAAAAATAATTTCGAACAAGATGTAAGAGGCAGAATTACCCAATAATAATACGCCAATTTTGAATTCGCTTCTCGTTGCGTCAACTTCATCTACATCTTCTATATAACTTGCTCTTAGAATACCACTTATTCCACCTATTAAGTGGAAAACAACTCCAATAGTGAAATATATCAATTCCTATAAACGAGAATATTTGTTATACATTTGTTCAAATGATGAAATTTCCTTTCAGTCAAGTTTGAGAAAATAATTTTGAGAATTATATAAAATTTAAAAAAACCATAGAATTTGATTCGTGTATAAAGTGTAAGTTTCAAAAATTAAATATGTACACACGCTTGATTTCTGTGTAATTACTTCAAAGTATCACTCGTATAACCTGAAATGATTTTATTTTTTAAATTTTATACGATTTATTTTAATCAAGAATAAAATTAAGGTTAAAACTAACTGGCAATTTACGAGACTTCTCGAACATATGAGTCAACCCTATGGAAATATAGACGATAGAGTACGTGCAAGAGTCGATGCAATAAATGACCCACAGCCATCTTGGTATCATATATTCTCTGTGCTTCAACAATTCGTATATACATACCCCAGCTATGATCTAAAAATATGGATAGATATTAATTTTTGGATCAATAGATTTTACTAGAGTGATTACTTGAATGGAAGATTATTATTTTACCAGCTTGTGTATTTTCAGCAGATAACTGAAATCCTTAAGTAAGTGACGTAAATATTTCCATATATTCATGTTTGTCACATCAAACTAACTTTGAGTCGATTGAAAATTTGATATTGGACGAAATAAAATCGATCTTCCTCCCATCGAAATATTCTCGAAATTCCATTTGAACAAATAACTCTGTTCACTCTGCTGCTACGCTATTAACTCTATGCTTTAACGTGTCTTCAATGATAAAAACATAAAAGACAATTTTAAAGGATAATTTTCTTTTGTATACCAGGGAATATATTCTTGCGTTGTAAGATATAATTAAAAAAAAGAAAAAAAAAAAAATGATCGATTTGAAAAATTTGTCAAAAGAAATGTATTATTGTTTACATACAACAATTGTAATAATACAAAAAATTAAATACTATTCTATATGCATTGTATATTGTATAAATAAAATTCATTTATCAAAATCATATAAAATTGTTTTAATAGAGAATTAAAAATTCTAAAAATATTTATTGACGTACAAGTTTTATATTTTTCTATACTAATTAAATATCAGTAGAATTCTTAATTTTCTATTAATTTTCTATTGATTTTTAATACATATATGATTAATTATCGATTTTCTGAAATATGAAATTGTTTCAATATAAATTACACATGTATATTGAATTTTTAATGAAAGGATTATTATCGATGATGATACCAATTTAAAAAATACGTTGATTCTATACTGCTTTTTTTTTTTTTTATATGAAATTTCTTAATTTTATTCCAATTCTAAAAATTGTCGGTATTTTTCGCAAAATGGAGAAAACTCAATATTAAGTCGACGAGATACATTGCGCCCTCGATAACGCATAACGCTCCAACAGCTAAGCCGATCTAAAAGAAAAAAAAATGTTTTAAAAATATTTAAATATACGAAATATTAAATATAATCATATTTTTTTTATAATAGAATACAGTATGAGTTATATAATTTGTCCAATAATTTATAAAACGAGATATCAAAGCGAAATTTTATTTATTTCAAAAACCTAATAGATATTTTCAAAAATGTTCACTATCGTATCGTTAATGTATCACTACAGTTACAATTATAAAAATAATAAGATAAAATGCAAAGTTTGGAATTTTATTTGTGGGTGGACAAATTACGTAAATCTTATATATATATATATATATAATTATCGAAAACAAAATTTTTAATAAATAAAAATTCGATTGAAAAACATAAATATTTGCATTATTGACTTACCTGTCGTTCTTGAACAATCGAATCGTATTTATTTTCCGGTTGATAACCATGCCAATAATGAAGCGCTGTACCCCCCACAGCGATGAACATGAAGGTTCCAACAAAGTTCATTATAATTTCCTTTAAAGAGATAAATATTCGAATAATTTTTTACACAGAAATTAATTTTTGCACGATAAAAATATTTATATTTACGCAAATCCGATATAACAGATTTTCGTTCTTAAAATTACTCAAAATTGATCTTACGACAAGTGTCTTCTTGTGATACATGCTCCCAAAGCAGTAAGTGATTAAAACGACGCTGGTGTATATGAAAAATCCGACCAAAACTCCGGATGCGATGATTTCTGCGTCTGGATTTTTGTCTTCGTTCAAGTTCCATGTCCCTCCGACACCCAGGAATTCTCCTTTGTATCCCGTTCGATACAGGATCAGGATTATTAGATTAATAATCTGAAAGGAAAATTGTCGATCAGTTTCAAAAATTGAATCGAAATATTCAAGAAAGAATATTGAATTCAGTTTAATCAAATAGTTTTTATTATTGATATTTTCAATTTAAGTGGAGATTTAAGAAGATTAAAGAAGATTGTTACTTTTTTTTAAAAATTTCATCTTTTTTCGTATAAGAGCATAAGAGTGCAAAATAAACACTCGAAGATATCTTTCATTCTAAATATAATTTACACCAACAAATATATAAAATAATTCTCCAGTTTATATATTCTTAAATATCCATTTGCATTATTAATAGTGCATTGAACGATTTCACGGATCTTTTCATTTCCCAACTTTTCCCAAGAAAAATTTTTATCTATCTCTCAATCAAATTTCAGATATAATCTGTGACTCATTTATTAACTATTATTATACATCTAATTGTGATGTGTAACAAGAAATCGTGATTCGTGATGATAAAGATTTTTGTGCGCACTTGTTTCATTTCCATGCACAGATGTATTTATATAGAAAAAATCGATGAGAGAAAAATTATTTCAATTATTTTCTAAAGTTTTAATTCTCTGTTATAAAAATACTACGAGCTTAATATCGCGATATCGCGTAAATTAAAAGAAAAAAGGGCGTCGTAATGCTATTACAAACAAGACGCTTTATCGTACTACTGATAAGGACAAAAAATGAATCATGGAAGTATGTGGTAAATATTTCTTGAATGAGAAATTCGATTACGATGATTTATCAACGTAAGGGCATAAGGATAATTGGCAGAATCGGGATTATTAATCAGATTCGATCGTATTATCGATGCGTAATTAAACGTTCGTAAAATTGCCCCCATTTCTTCAATAAATAACAATCACAATTGTTGATACGAGGTCCATATAAATCATGACTTCACGATACGCCAGTGTGCATTATTACTGCGAAGTGGATTTATCTATAAGATATCGATCATCTATCAATATAAAAAAATTTCTTTAAAATATACTGTTCATTCCCTTTCTCGTTATTATCGTAAATTAAAAATAACGAATCTTTTGTAGAAAAACGATGAAAAATTTTGCGTATCATTGATTCACATCCATGTTACAATGTTCGGGCAATTATTTTATTTATGTAGGATAGAATTGTTTAATTATTTGTGAACGTGTATAAAATTTTGTCGTAACAAAAGTGAGAAAAAAACAAAATATTTTAATAATTCTTTCTCGAAACTAATAAAATCCGAATATTAATATATTGTTTATTATTATTAATTCAATTTTAATATCTTCTCCATTATTCACGATTTGTTTTATTCCATTTGTTTACAATTGATCGGTTCGAATCGAAGAATTGTTTTCCTCACCAACTTGAGAACTTTTATCACTATACCCGCGACAGTTTCCAGAGACACCATGTTTAAACGTTTCGATGCTCACTCTTCACGAACAGTAACAGGTGGATCTGAAGTAAAAACGTGCTGGTTTCGAGAGTACTAAGCCCTCTCTTTATCTAATCAGATGATACAGCGTATGCGTGTATGAAAGCGGGATAAGACGCGTAAAAAAGTAACACCCGTACATTTATACCCGTATTATCTCTCTAACGATAATATACATATACATATATACATATACCTTGATGCCATCGAAACGATATTTCCAACTCTTCGTTCCCTTCGAAAAAATAACGAACGAAAGAAAAATAATTAATCTCTTCACAACGCACTAAATGAAAAGAAGAAGAAGAAGAAGAAGAATATCTTCTAATTGAATTTTTCCAAAATATGTAGAAACCAGTTTTCAGATTTTTCTCTTCCTTCTACGATCCACGAATATCGTCGTATTTTATATCTATTAAATAAAAATATCTGTTATTCTTTTTTTTTTTTTTTTAAAGACAATTTAAAACTCTTAAGCAATATTATTCGATATTACTTTACCATCGTTCAATGTTATTCCAGGAGCTGGGCCTGGCCATTGCCCCTGAACAAGTCGCGGAAATGGAGGCCCACGCGAACGACATCGACTTCGAGGCAGCGGCGAAGGAAGAAAAGGCCACCAGGCACGACGTGATGGCCCACGTCCACGTTTTCGGGAGCCAATGCCCGAAAGCGGCTCCAATAATCCATCTGGGCGCGACAAGTTGTTACGTCGGCGACAACACGGTAAAAGAAATCTTCGATTCTAGTCGAAACGATTCTAGTTGTTACAATGCATGTTACGCCGTCCTTCTTCTTTTTTTCAAGGATTTAATCGTTCTTCGCCAAGGATTCGATATTCTTCTGCCGAAATTGGCTAATGTTTTGTCACGCCTCGCCAAATTTGCGATGACGTATCGCGAGTTGCCGACATTGGGATTCACTCATCTTCAACCTGCGCAACTCACAACCGTTGGAAAACGAGCAACGTTGTGGCTCCACGATCTTCTGATGGACGAGAGAGCCCTTAGACGAGCTAGGGACGATCTGAAGTTTCGAGGCGTGAAAGGGACAACCGGCACACAAGCATCGTTCCTTCAGTTGTTCAATGGTAAATTGAACAAATTTTGTCTTGAGAGGGTTCTAATGAAAAATTTTTGTTTGGTTTTCAACTCTGATTCTTCTTCAGGCGACGGAGAAAAGGTGAAGAAGTTGGATCGGTTGGTAACCAAGATGGCGGGATTCGAGAAGTGTTATCCTGTAACGGGACAAACTTATAGCAGAAAGGTCGACGTGGAATGCTTAAATGCTCTAAGTTCCTTGGGATCCACTGTTCACAAGGTAAAACAGTATCTTTGTTTTATTTTCAAAAAATCAAAGTTGGAAAATTTTACGTAAAACAAAATAATATTGAGTACCTGATGCAAAACGTGAAAGATATATCATAACGATATTTTCTTTCTTCTAAAATTGATATTGGTAATTTTTATCCTCAGATCTGCAGCGACATTCGATTGTTGGCAAGTATGAAAGAAATCGAGGAACCATTCGAAAGCACTCAAATTGGATCAAGCGCAATGCCGTACAAAAGGAACCCAATGCGATCAGAAAGATGTTGCAGCATAGCAAGGCATTTGATGACGTTGGCTAACAATGCTTTGCAAACTGCAGCTACTCAATGGATGGAAAGAACATTGGACGACTCTGCCAATAGGAGGATTACCCTGTCTGAAGCATTTTTATCCGGGGATGTGATTTTAATGACCCTTCAAAATATTACAGAGGGTATGATCGTTTATCCCAATGTCATTGCCAGGCACATCGACCAAGAATTACCTTTCATGGCCTCAGAAAATGTAATAATGGCTATGGTAAAAGCTGGGGGTGATAGACAGGTGCGATTTTTATGTTTGAATTATTATATAGTTGATCAGAGTAGGTAAATATTTAAAGATCTGTTCCTCTTATCTGAAACATTATTATTAAATATGATGTACTTGTGTCATCAGATTTTTGATCATTTGTTCAAGAATAGCAATTTAAAAATTGAAAAAGAAAATTAAAATTTATTGAAAAATCGAAATTAAATTGCATTAATTTGGAATTAACATTTTTATTAATTTCTTGAATATTTCAATGTTATTGGATTTCATAAATTTGGATTAACAACGAAATATTATTGCTATTTTGAACTATGTCGTAGAAAAATTAATATTATACATGAAATTATCAAAGAAAAATATTTTACCATTCTCTCTATCAAAGAAAATCAACGTTACTCTTCTGTAACAGGTTTGCCATGAGAAAATAAGAGTGCTGTCCCAAGAAGCAGGTGCACAGGTGAAGCAATATGGCAAGAACAATGATCTAGTCGAGAGGATTAAGAAGGATCCTTACTTCAAACCGATCCTCGACCAATTGGACAATCTTCTAGATCCACGAACTTTCGTTGGCAGAGCACCTGAACAAGTCATTGAATTTTTAGAGGAAGAAGTGCAACCAGTGCTCGAAAATTACCAAGGACTTTTAGGCGAAAGTGTGGAACTCAATATTTGATTAAATTTGAATTTTTTTATTTTTCGCAGGATTTTTCTCTCTAATCCTAATCTTTTAATTCTTCGATATAGAATTTTTTAATTCTTTTCTTCAGTTTTTAATTTCCTAAATTTTTCTAAATTTTTTCCCTGCTATTTTTACGCATTTCGAAAGCAAAACAAAGCGATGCGTTGTACAAGATATTGTTATTATTTGTAAACTTTACAAAGATCAGAACTGAATAAAAATCAGGACAATTGTAAAGCGGATTGTTTCGCAATTAGGCGCACGCTTCTTTCGTACTGAACGTTTTCTTCTTTTATTAACCCTTTCGTCATGATACAATTTTTCGCCAATATTTTACGATACAGAAATTGAACGAAACAATTTTTCACAAAAATATATCGGTTAAGAATATTAGGCAGAATTTTTTATTAATATAAAATTTTGAGGGATGATTTTGATCTCTTTTGGAATACATCAAGGCTTTCTTGCACGATAATTAACTTACTAGCAACATTGAATTGATAAATTACAAGTTGTAAATCATATCACTTTATAATCAATTTTATCTATCACGAAATGTGATAATCAGTTAAGTTATAATTTTTAAAATTTAAGTAATAATCTCTGAAAGTTTATTTATTTTAGTAAACGATATGAAATAGAATAATAACTTGTGATTTCCAACTTGTAAAGTTTCATTAATAATAAGTAATTCAATTGTGTGCAAGAAAGCCCAGAGATGACCAGCATTGGATAATTGGGTAATCATCTTTAGTAACGAAAGGGTTAAAATTATCGATTTATATCTCTACGATTCCATTAGAAAATTGTCGAAAACGTAGCTGCTGTGATAGCAAAAGAAGAATCGAACGAGAAGAAAAGAAGAAACTTTTCAAAAGAGTTGTTTTCATATTTACACTCAGAAGGGAAAAAAAGAAGAAAAGATATGGAAGAATAAGAGACAGAGAGATGAAGAAAATTATTATGACTGAGAATAGGTAGAGAAGAGTAGAGTAAAAAGAAAGACAGAGATGTAGAGACTGATTGTTTATTATAAACAGATAGGCACAATGGTTAACAGTTGTTCGATTTGTTTTCTTATTTTTTTCTAATTTGTAAAAAAATTAATAAACTTGTAAAAATCAAATATACGAACGTCTTTCTCTTCGAAGAAATAGCAAATAGAATGAAGAAGGAAAAAAAAAAAGAAACAATCAAGCAACTGTTAACTTACAACGAGAGATTTAAAATTAACTTTGTAACTCCTGAAAAAGAAAAGAAATTTTGTATTAATTCGCAAGACATACAGAATGGAAATATGTGATTACAGTCTCGTGTACATATTTAGATTTAAACGGCTATAGCACTTGAGAATCACAGCATGAGAAGAATTACGCATTGTTCTCGTTGTTTATAGTTTTCGTAGGATAGATCCAGGTAACGATAGGTGGGAAGACTAGACTAGAAGTGAGAGAATATATGAGGAAACGCGGTTTCCTGATCGAAAGTGACGCAGCATATGCACTTCCGGTTTTTTAATGGCGTGTTTTTCCTTGAATATTTAGATTGTTCAATACATGGAGGAGTATTGAGCGTTGAATACAAGATGGTTTTATCGACAAGTAAAACAGAAATGTAGACAGAAGTAGATAGAAGAAGAGAGAATGAAGAGACAAGGAAGAAAAAGTAGAAATTGAAGTAGAAATTTGGAAAAGAATTTTACTGAAATATGAAATAGAAAGAAGAAAAGAATAAAGAAAAGAATAAGTAGTTTGCAAATAATGGATGTAGAATAGATATAGAAATAGAAAATATAAGAAGAAGAAGAAGAAGAAGAAAAAAGAAAAAGAAAAAGATGAAATATATAACATTTGCAAAATAGAAAAGATGAAACAAAGATTTAGAATAGAATGGAGATATAGAATAATTGTAGCAAATAAAAAAAGAAAATTTAGATAAGTATCTACAAAATTGGAAAGATGAAAAAGAAGTAAGAATGAAAAAGAAATAAATATAGATCAAATTTATAATGGAGAACAAAGTATATTGAAAAGAAGGAATAAAGTCAAAGAAAAGTTTCAAATGGTAGATATAGATGAAGAAAAAGAAAAGTTCAATGAGAAAAACTAAAATAATAAAAGAAGAATAGAACTAATATTTACATAAAATAGTGAAAAGAATTTTTAAATACTTAGAGAAGAGAAAGTATGATAAAATGATAGTGATAACAAATAGAATCAAGTTCTGAAAAAGAAAAAAAAACACACACACATAAGAAATAGAATAATACACAGAGGTAGAAAGTATTTAAATTCGATAGAAGAAATATAGAACTTATAAAAGAAAAAATAGAATTCAAAAATTAAATAACAGATACAGAATAACAATAAAATAAATCACAAACATAATAGATCATAATAGAAGATAAAAGAACATGAACAGAAAATGAGATTGAGAAAATGAAAATAAAGTAACAGAAAGAACAGATTAGAAGAGAAGAAGAAATAGAGATCATAAAGGAACATAAAACAAATAAAAATAGCAATAGTATAGAAATTATAAAATAAATCATTAAAGAAATTAAGAAAAAAAAAAAAAAAAGTAAAGTATTACTAGCACTCAGAAATGAAAATGAGGTGCTATAACATATAAAATTTCAGGTACTTCAGTATATTCTTGGGTTCATAAAAAAAAGTAAAATAAAAATTAATTAAAACTGAAATACAAGGAAATAAAAAAGTATGAGAAATAAAAAAGATTTGAAGTCAGAAGTGAAAGTCTGTCATTAAAATAGTAACATAGCAAAGAGAATAGATTCTTTAGTAATATAGTAGTTGTAACAAGAGAAAGTAAAATATATAGGAAAAGAGATAAATAAGACGAGTATAGATTTGAAATAGAAAAAAATAAATGGTAAATTATTTATAGCAAGATAATTTTGACGTAGTAATACTGATAGAGGTATTTGAGAAGACAAAATAGAAGAAGAATAATTTAAAAAATAAGGAAGAAAATTCAGGATTCGAAGAAATAGAAAAATAAAAAGTAGAATTTCAATAATAATTGAAGAGAAATGAAGAAAAAAGAAAAGTACTAGTAGTAGAAACGTCATTTTTACAGAATGAAGAAGAAAAAATTATAAAAAGAAAAACAAATAAATGAAATTTGACAAAAAGAATTGTACTGATAGGTAAAATAAAAACAAAGCAGTGAATAAAAAGGAAAGAAAGAAAAACAAGAAAATAATACATATAGTAATTTTGTTGTCTCACAATTTCAATAATCCATGCTAATATTATTTTGACAGGTGATCAATGAAATTGCGAGACACATGGAAAATAAAATGATAGAAAGATAGAGCTATCACAGAGCGTTAAATTCGTGGAGAAGGTTAAAATCGCTCTGATCGAATGTTCTCAATTAGGATCACGATTAAATCCAATCCAAAAATATTCATTCAGAAGAAATTCAATAACGAATTCAAATTTTCATCCTCAATTCATCAAAGATTACTACTAAACATCAATTTTGTATTTTCCAGTATATCAGATCGATTTCAAATTCTTCCATAGATATCGGCAAATCAGTTTCAAAAAATAATTCAATTTACAATAAAAATTGACGAGTAAATGATTAATTTCTGAAGAAATTATTTCAAAAAAAAAAATAATAAATAAATAAAAACAATTTCACGTTATCGATTCGAAATTAAGTTCAATTTAAATTCCCACGAGTTAAAATATTCTAAATAATTTTTGATATTTGCTTATTAAAAAAAAAAAGCGATCGTTGTCTCGGTGGTTCAATTATACGAATTAGCAGATTATATTTTAGCAATTCTGTATCCAGAGAACGTGACGCCGTCTGATATTTTTCCACTATCGACGAAGACAGCTAGCTGATCTCCAACTTCGACGTCCAGCAAGATCAAATTAGCACCACCTCCTGCCCCAGTGCCAACCACAGGTCTCCAGCTGTCAGAATTGTTTTGTTTCTTTTTCAAAGTTAATCGAAGATCGGTGCTTCCATATCCGGCAAAGCTGAATTGATACAGGCCTGGACAGTTGGTGACGAAAATTCCTGTTTGGGGTACGTAACCCACGCCTTTGTCGACCAGTGTCTCGGCGAATACGGCTTTGGCATGCTGGTGGATCAAATAAAAATTTGTTAAATAAATTTAGAAGCTGATGAACCATTTGTGAAAATGGCTAGACTCTGGTTTAGAATCTCTCTTATTAACTGATTAAATTCAATTGTTGAAATTAATTCAAACAAATCATTTCTATATTTTTTTCGTGCAATGAAATATTTATTTATATATATATATATATACTTTTTATTTATAATACTTTTGAAATAAGTCTTAAAAGTTGTTTTAAACTGATGATTATTAGCAAAATTTTATAAATGACAAGTTCGAATAAATAAAACGAAAATTTAAACAAATTATAAGGCAACGAATTATTCTATTCAATAATAATAATATGTAGAATAAAAAATTTATAACCTATATCCTCCCAATTTATCGATTGGTCAACATCGTTACAAGTTAAAGTTCATTGCAAAATTATTGTGCAAGAGGACGTTTATTGATGATGTTTTAAAACATCGTGTATTTAAATTAAGAATTTAAAAAAGCCTATATATAATTTATGTAAATGATCCTCTAAGATTTCATCACATTTTCTTTCTTTTTTTTTTTTTTTTTTTGATTTAAAATTTAAAAATTCGTTCAAAGTAAGGGACTCACATCGACAGATGCATGGGTCGCCGAGAAAGCAATAATTCCGGTGCAGTCCACCGCAGTTGACAGTTTCAACGGGTTGGCAGCCGAGGTTTTAGAATTTGGTGGATCCGGTATAGCCGCCTCCGCCACGATAGATGATGTTGCTATCAACACTAGCCACACCACCCTGCAACAAATATTTTTACGTGGTCAGAACGATTTACGTCACGAGATAATAATAACAATAATAACAACGAATCAAATTACATTTTGTTATATGTTTAAATTTCTCGTAGCGTAGCGTCAACACGTTCGCGAAGGAATGGCAATCTTTTCCACGTTTCCATGCACACTCGGCGGAATTACAAATGATAATTATCGATGACTCACAAGTTCGGTTCTCCTCGTTAAATCTTATTTTTATAACATTGATTACATTGGAACGCGATACTATTGAGAAATGTATGCGGATCGATGTTTAATTTAATGAAACACGACGGTTTACGATGATTTTAATTAAAGTATCCGGATTAACAATTATTAATTACACTAATTGTAAATTAATTCAATAATTATTTACTACCAAAAATTTAACACCGTGGAAATATAGATTCTGATAAAAAAAAAAAAAGAAAAAGCATCGTCAGAAAATGTGGGAATATTTTCCATATCCATTGCGAATAATGTTAAAAAGTGTGTGTAAATACGGAAGAATAGAAAAAAGTGTTTATCAAACTATGCAGTAGAAAAATAAATCTTCGTTTTGTTCTTACGTAAGAAGTCAAGTACGTAGCTCGAATCATATTTAATTTCATCTCGTTTATTTTCTTCCTTTTTTCTTCTTTTCTCTCTCTTTTTTTTTTTTCCTCTCTCGTTTAAATCACGTTTTAAATCACAGGCCTGACCATTCTTGGCAAAGTTCAACCCGGTTTACGGACTTTCACTGCTCGCGGCTACCTCTCCATTCGCTTCACCTTTTTCACCTTTTTCATTTTTCTTTCTTATTCTTCTCATTTACACACACAGATCTTTCCCTTATCCCGGACTACTTTCGTTTTCGGCGTACCGGTTTCGGTTATCTCTCCTCCCCGGTGAAATCGTTACTTTCTGCCTTGTACCAGATATTATTCCAAGTGAAATCATTCGCGTTTGCAGCTCGATGGATGCTGAAAGTTCTCCTTTTTTTTTTTCTTTTTTCACGATGAAACATCGATTAACTTAATAATCCATTCTTCTTCTCTCAATTTTCTTCCAATCTTTCGTTCTTTCAATCGTTCAATTTTTCTTTTCAATTTTCTAATCGAATTGAATTTCATAATTTTTATTCTTCCTCTTTTATTCCACAAAATTGGGCAAAATTGTATTACAGAATTTTTCTTCCCCTCATTTTTTTTTTCATCGTGTGCAATGCGATATAATAATCTCGAACAAAGACGTTTCAATAAATCGAGCGTAAAATTTATTGCAATTATCGGTCTTGCTCTATTAACCGCGTATCTGGCACAATGAAAGCAATAAAAAGCACTGGTTCTTGGTCAAGCACGATCTACCAGAAATGCCAATCTCATTAAACTTTCTATATCGAGAGAAAGTCATATCATGTACAATAATTAATTTTTTACCTCTCTCGTATTTATTATAATAATTATTCAGATTATTCTTATGTTCCCTCGCTTCGAACGTTCGTAATAATTCATAATAATTCCAACTCGATTAACTTCGTTTAATTGGTATCTGTATTATCTTCATTAATACAGAAGTAATTACAGAAATAATACAGAGAGACAAACCGACATTTTTTATTATAAATTAATTCTCGAGGAACGAGGAAGAATTTTCTTAACAAGAATATATATATATATATATATAAAAGGATTCAAATAAGTAGATTGAAAAATATTTCTTTTTGTTAATCGATTCGAACATTGATTGATTAGAATCCCTCGATGGAGGAGGAAGAAGGAATGAACTGCATAGTTAAAAGTGAGTGTAATGTAACGTCGTAATAATGCACTTTTAACCCCTGAATCACGTTTATCCGTGAAAGATAAAATCAGAAATCCTTTCACTTTGGTGAGCTTCAAGGCGACAATCTCACGTGCGATATATATAATGTCGCCCACGATAATTGGAATGATACAATAAACACGACAATTCGTCGACTTCGTTTCGATGATTCTTAAGATTTCTAAAAAAAAGAAAGGGATCTACACAGAATCATTTTTAATCAATCGTGCAATTATCCGTGAATTGAACGAGTAATTGAAAAAGTTAAATTAAAATTATTGTGGACATTTAAATATAGATATGTAAATTTATGTAAATATTATACGATATTTAGATATTTAAATCTTATTATTAAGTTTCTTGGAAGGGAATAAATTTTTATTGCTTCGCTGTAAAATTTTAAAGATGAATTGTTTTACATTCTGTTCACCATTGTTAATTTTTTTTTTTTTTTTATATTATTAGCATGGAAAATTTTCCATTTTTCCCGTTTTCTACTAAAAAAAAAAAAAAAAAAAAAAATTTTAAATACGTATTCCAGATCGATAAAATAAATTGCATGATGACTTATAGAAAATGGCGTTAGAAATGTTACATCGCTCGTATTATGCAACGAATTTGCATACATTATGACACGATATGCAACGTGATCCATTTATCGCGGAATACAAATTAACGAGATAAAGTCTGCGTGCTCTCCTTGACATACCTACTCGAAACATAGTTTTTCTTAAAGATCGTTCTTTATTATTATTGAGCAAAAATATTCCAAAACATATTAATATTTCTGTGTAGAAAATTCTGAATACAATTTAAACATTATAAAAAATAAAAAAATGATGCTAATGATATGTAAATTATTTCTATTTGTAACGTAAGTAGAAGTACATATTCATCGAGTTGATATCGTAATATTATAAAGGTCATAATGTTTTCACGAGGATTACACATAGAGCAGTATTTCATTTGAATATATGTAAAATATATTTTTTGAAAAAGTCTCTGATTACTACTAAGCTTCTGATTAAAAATTAAATCAATGGATTGTAAAAACAATCATTTTATCTTAAATTCTGAAATACTGCAAATTTAATTGGAATTATTATTATTGAAAAGATATTGAATAGAGGCTTTATCAATTTTTTCGAAATTTCTTAATCCAATTCTTCGTTATCGCTCATTGGATGACTCGTTGGAATATTAGATTAAACTATTCAAAAAAAAAAAAAAAAAATGAGAAAAAATGAATCGGTCAACTTCCATAATCAAAAACTCATTTCATGTAATTATATATAAATACGTTCAATCAAAAATATTAAAATATTACGATAAATTGATAATAATCTGTTCAAAAAAAAGAAAAACTATTTTAATGATGAAAGAAGATTAAGAAAATCCTATTTTAGTAAATTTCAATCAAATTATCAATTTACTTCGTGATACGTATGAAAGCGTGAAAAGAAAGAAATTAAGAAATTAATGATTTTAAAGGGACTCACATGATGGTGGAAAGTGGTGTGGCAGTGGCGGACGTCCCCAATCTCGTTGGACAGAACAACTTGTTCGATGTTCCAAGTAAGTTGAACCAGGTGAAGTCGACGCACGCCTTTATATTACCTTGGAGAGTGGACAGCTCGATGCCACCTCCAATGTCTTTCCTCCCTCGTCTCGTTCCTTTCCTTTTCCTCGTGTCGAATAAGTAAGTAAAGTATTCTGCTCTTGAGTCCCCACTCTCTCTCTCTTTCTCTCTTTTTCCCTCTTTCTGCCAACATTAGTTAGAGAAATAGATAGTGACAGTCAAATAGCTCGAAGCTCAGATTGGAAAGCTCTCTGATATGGTATTAAATAGAAACGAAGGTAGAAATCTAGAATTTATTTTTTCAATTTTCAGATTACTATTTTTGTAAATAAATAAATCTTTAGGGAATAAATTAATCTACTAAATTTTTGGAGTTGATTGAGATTGAAATAATAGTTTGATTTATTCTGATTTTTATTCTAATTGAGAGATGAAAATTTTGCTATTCTTCACTTTTAGAAATCTTGTAGTCTTAATAATATAAAGTGAAGTTTTATTAATTTTATAGATATATTTAAGATGATTATTCATATAGAATACAAACAGAAAATATATGAGTTTATTATATGACTCAAAGAGATCATTAGAGATCTGAAATTTATGCTGGAATATTACTTTTAATATTATAATCCAAAAGTAAAGATTTTGATTAATAATTTTATCGAGGAATGTTTTATTATAAATAATTTGAGAAATGAAAAATAAATTTAAGAAACTTTTGATAAAAATAAATCAAAAATACTTACAAGTGATCACAATTAGATATAGATACACAAAATACCTACATCAGTATAACATTCACTATGCGGAAGTGAATATATTTATTCGGTTAATCTTTGTCTCAAAGTGATATGCAAATTAATAGAGAAATAAATTTCTTCGAACAAACGTCATTAATCTGGTCTTTCAAGTGACATTTCAATTTATGTATTGCCTTTATTATGCGTAATATAAAAGGTAAATTGTGCACAATTATCTAAAAAAATTCTATGGGTAAGTTTAATTCGAATAGAAATTAAGTTTCTATTTTGGTATACAATGGCGTAATTGGATATAAGCATAATGGTAACTAGGACAATGTGAAATAATTATACTTACATGCTCGATATATTAATTATTCCACTTTCAATTTTTCAGTTTTCCAATTTTCTAATTTTTCAAGTTCTTTTTTTTTTCTTTTTATCTTCAATGTGTTCCAATTCTTTTTTAAATTTGAATCTTTCATATCCTCCGATATTTTAATCCTTCGATCCTTCGTTTCTTTTTCCTTTGTTTCTTCTAGAATAATACCGAAAAAATAAAATAATTGCATGAATATTATAACGATATGATCGAATATTTTAATAAAATTATTCACATCCTGAGATTTCAATCGCTTCCTCGACGTTATATCGAATCAGTTATTTATAATTGCGCGAGCACGGGTTATTTAATACTATCGTGTTTATGCAATTGCCGATGGCATAATTTATGCTATATACCTTCGAACAACAAACTTCGAAATATTTTTTCCCTACCTGTAATCGTATGCAAATGTATGCAAAAATTGGCACACCTAATCTTTGATCAGAAATAAAGTTCCACTCTAGGATATCGATTGCTATGTATCACGAAAAAAAATAATAATAACTTTCACTTTGGCTTTCGAGTCATGTTATCTCGTTCGTATCGAGTTATTCCTTGATTCTGCATCGTGTTCACCGGTTCTACGCATTTCTAAAAGTAATCCTGATTTTTTCCTTTTTTTTTTTTTTTATATAGTGAATTTATTACATTTACGCTTTCTATAAAAATAAAATAAAATCATTTAACGTAGCAGCAATTTTGTCTATAGCAATACGAGTGCTTCTTTCTTGACGAAAACAAATTCGGGAAACGATGTAAATGATTCGTATTTATTTAAAAAAAAAAAAATATAGTATACTAATTGATTTTTTAAGCTTTGAAATAATGCGAATTGTACAATATATAAAAAATATTATCATTTTTTTGCATAAAAATGATATCATCAAATGTATAAAATAATAATTATGTAAAAATAACACTGTTCCTTTCATTGATTATGTTAATTTACGCGATGCAAATATATTTCGACAGGAAATGATTGCCTGTATCTCGTCAAACAACTGATCTTTCTCTGAGAGAATGTACAAATTTTGCGTAATCTATGAATTGATGGTAGAAAGGGTTTGAAATGACATATGAAAGCACGAGTCATAATTGTGGTAGTTGACATGGGCCAGCCAGCCTATTACTAGAGAAAATTTCATAAATTACAAACTTTCCTTTAAATATTATAATATTCGAGTACTTTTGTTTTATAACAGGTCATCTATCAATCAGTTTTACATAAATATAATTTGTATCATTAAAAATTAATATAATAAATTTAATAATATTTTATTTGAAATTTTAATTGATCTTAAATTAAAAAATCAAATAATGTATTATAAAAGGAATTGTTTTTTCCCTAACTTCTTAAACAATTTTCTCTTTTATTTAATAGAAATATTTTTGTTTTATAATGGATTGTTATAAGAGATTGCTTATTAATCAATATATTATGCAAACAAGATTCATATTTATCAAAAACTGGTTAAATTAGAATTTAAAATTATAATATGGAAGGAAAAACTCTAAGGTGAACAAGTTTTCTATCTTTTAAAGATATTTACATTATAAATAGAGAATTAATAAAATTATTATGTTTGTGTGTCGTTTCCCACTTAAGAACCCGATGAAAATGTATCAGTGGGTCATTCGAGACAGAGTTTACTTAGAGTGACCTCCATTTTCACTCCTTCGCCTCTCTACAGACTCTCCATTTCTTTCTATGGGAAATGGAACGTCTAAAAAATCAAACAAATCATAATAAATCAATTTTTATCAATTGTTTCATTTTATCTAAATATAATATTTTCTCAAAAATAATTGTGAGTAAGTTACTTCTATTGTTTCTCTATTATATTATAATTATTAATTAATAATTAATTATTAAGAAGAGTTATTATTTGCTATCAGAAAATTAATTACCAATTAAAAAGTAATTGATGTTAAAAATTAATTATCTATAATTAATATTTATTGACAATTAGTATTAATTATTAATATTATTAATAAATTATATTAATTAACATTCAGAATATATAGATAAATAATATTAGTAATAGATATTTTTGATTTAAAATTTTATATTAATAATTACATTCGAGACTCTGATGTCAGACAAGGATAGAAGAAGATAAGAAAAGGATAGAGATAGAGTAAAAATTAAGGAATCAGCGCCATCTCCAGAGTGCCGCAGATGAAACAAATTAGAACAAGAAGGATAGATATAAAAAAAAGGACAGAGATAGAATAAGAATTGATAGCAATCGCCATCTCTCGAGTGTCAAAGATATTTCTATAAAAAAAAATAGAAGAGCGGAGCGGACCAACCATCTTAAGGGTACCAACCTTTTTTAAGTATTTTTTCTTTTCATAAGAGATGGCGCAAACAGTTCAATTCTTATCTTATTTTACGATGTCTTTAAGAAATATCTTTGGCATTTAAAAGATGTCACTAACTATTAAATCTATTTCTATCCTTCTCTACTATTTGTTCTCTTTGTCTGTATTTGTTTCATTTATATTCACTTTGGAAATGTTTTATGTATATTTTTATATTTTTTTTATGTTGTTTGAAAGATAAGTATATATGAAATATTAAAATTAAAATGTTGGAAAAATATTTTTTTTATATGACAACTAAAAAGATAAATATGAAAAGGTAAGTAAAAGATAAAATTAAAAAATTAATTTTATTACATTCCTTGAAAAATTTTGCATGTTAAATTATATTCTTTTAATTGAAAATTGAAATTTTAAGCGCAAAAATTTTTATTCACATTTAGGATTTCGTAACAAGAGAATATAATTAGAAAGAAGATAACACGTTAAAATATTCTGAAATTTGTTTTACTCGCCTATTTTATATTTATCTTTCATACTTAAAATTATTACATTTTTTGAAACTTAAACATAAAAAATACAAAAATGTATATATTTTTAGACATTAATAAAATTTTTAGGCGACACTTGCAATTTCATTTGGAGGCCAATATAATAATTAAAAAATATTTTCAGTTTTAAATAAAAAGTAACCATGCTTCTTTAAATGAAAAAATTTAGCTTCAAACAAAAACTTGAACGGACAAATGACAAATGTGTTTCTTTTTCTTATTTAATAACATAAGCAAAATACATTTTACATAATATACATGCAATCTAGATAAAAAGAAAAGTACAAAATAAGTAGAAACAGCTTTCTTTTTTTTTTTTTTTTTGTACAATTATTATATATTTTTATTCTAACTTCGTAACATTACATTAGACAACCACAATGAAATGGCACGATTATCGAAGCTTCGACCTAAAAAGTGTGCAAAATTGACAATAAAAGGGAATTCTCGTCAATGTGAAAACGATCTTGCAAGGATTTGTCGCAATAAACCCTTAAATTCTAGTAGTAATAAGCGGCAAATAAATAATAATTGCATCGAGAAGAAGCGGGGAAATAGTAAATAGAGAGATAGGAACGGAATGAACACGGAGTCAAGATAAGCTTAAATGTAAGTAGTGCGCAAAGAAGATTTAAAATTTTCCCGCCATTGATAGGATGTACGAAAAAAACTAGTAAAGAAGACATATTCAGTAATACATATTACTGTTTTACACGATATTACCCTATAAAATATATACAAATGCAAATCGCCAATAATTATTTAAAAAAAATTCAATAAAAATAAACGACAATTGACAGAGATAATAATATTCGTTTGAATTTTAACTATTTTTTTAGACCCAGTTTCTCGTTCCCTCAGATTTAATATATTTTTTCATTTATTTTATTTTTTTATACAAATTTCAATTTCGACTCTTCTCAATTTCTTCTGTATGAAAATAATCTATCAAAAATTTGCCAATTGTTTATATAAATATATTCTCTTTTGTATCTAATATCAACAAATAATTACAGACTTTTAAGATCAAGGTTTATCATTAAATTCTTCTGTAAAAAGAAAATATTAATCTCTTTTACTCTCTTACTCGTTTTCTTCATTTTTTTTCTTAAAGATTATATACAACAATATATTTCCTTCATTTGGCAGTAAAAATTCAGATCAGAAAGGGTTAATTTTTGTGTTTGCTTTTGTTTTCCTCGTTTAATTCTTTTTTTTTTTTTTTTTTTTTTTTTTAATGCTAACTCGTCGTTATTTACAAATTTCGAACAGTAGGGGACGTTATTTACAATCGAATCGCACACAGCATCAACTTTTTCTCTCTCGCGATTCGGATCGGTGAGCACAGCTTGACTTTCACTCTGAACAGTGTACTTTCGCATCGCGATACCTCGATCTCCTTGGATCTCTCTTTAATCTTTGTCTTTATTCTTGTTAACCTCAGAAATATTTTCCTTCATACTTATATATATATATATATTTTTCAATGATAAACAGATTGAATATAAATTATTACGTTCATAATATTTGTCACAGAATTTTAAAATATTATTTATGCATTAAAAGAATATGTTTTAATAAATAAAGAGAACTTTGAATGACGATAAATATTCTGAGATATGATACAGTGTATATAGAGAAAATTTGCAACGTAAAGGATTGATTGAAACTCATATTAAAAACAATAAATTCAGAAAAAAATCAATAACCGTGATATTTACAATTGCGAAGGAAACAACTTCCAGATGCAAATGAAAGTAATAATGCTTTTAATTTATTCTCCGGAGGATCAAAGAAGAAAAAGATATTGTTACTTTTCAGAAGGGAAGTATCTAAAATTAAACCAATAAATAATGAATAAGAAAAAACTTATAAAAAAATTAAATTAAAAAGATAAAACACAACAAATATTTACACAAAATTGAAATCTAGGAAAAGTGTAAAATCAAATTTAGAAATTTGATACGGTAATTTTCCTCCATATCTTCAAATTTTATCTTCAAATCTTCAAAATTATTTAATTATATCAAAGAAGAAGATGATGTCGCGATACGTAAGATCGAGAAGCTTTGTTGAACAGTGAACCACCTAAACTAACAAATTATTGTCCTGGCAGGCCGGACCCATGCTCGGCCAATTGCATGCTCCGGCGCCATTATCGAAGGTTAAATGCACAGGGCAGTTGAACATGTGGAGCGTGAACTTCTTCTTCCACTCGTCCCAATGGCAAGCGTAAAACTTATTGCAGAAATTGGGATGTCTGAACAAACCTGGTCTAGCACAGTTGGTGGCTCCATCTATGATCTCCTCCGATTCACCATCTCCGTCAAAGTGGTTCACAGGTGTATCTAAATTTCTGGTGATATGATGACTAATGACATTGGTAGAGGATCCAACGTTGTTCAAACTCTTTCCAGATCTGTAATTGGCAGCGAATCTTGAAGTACTAGGGCTTATTGAAGGAGTGACACTTGGCAGATAACTGGATGATGGCGTCTCTTGGATTTGAGAATGACTCTGTATTTGATTGTTCCAGATCTTAGTTGGTCCTTTAGAGGATTCGTAATTGGTTACGTAATCTCTATCCTCGTATGAGCCACTTTCCTTCTCAAGATCTACGTAAATCTCTGATTCGTCGTAATTGGATAGATCCACTTTGCCTTTGGAGGAATCAATCAATTTGGAACCTGGACCTCTAAGATTGGCGAAAGGATCCCCTCTACAGGTGCATTCTGCGCCTAATTTTCCAAGCAGAAGAGGATGCAGATCACTCCATTTCACTATCACTTTGCCTTTACCTACAGCTGTCGATTTGGCAGTAGTTTGATAAGTAATCGAGGATGAATAACCTCCAGAATAAGTAGTCACTGAGAAAGGCGATTGTGTCGTTTTAGCGACTGAGGATGTTGATAAAACATAACCTGGCCTGGATGTTGATGATTCTTGATGAATCTTGGAGTAATCTGCTCCAGAAATAGATCCTGTTGTGTAAATGTCATATTGATTTGGCACATATTTGGTATTGCCTCTATAATTAGTAATCAATTTTCCAACTTCCTCTTTAGGAATTCCTACGTTCGTAGGAGAACCATCAGTACCAGTAACCGATCCTATAGTGTACGTTTTAGAAGTTGTTGGTGTTGATGATTGATAAGTAACACTAGGTACTGGTTTTCTATATTGGTATGTTGCATCAATGGCTGGCGAGATTGTGCCGCTAGGCAAATAATGAGGCTGAAAAATTGAATAAAATCATTTAAATATATAAATATATCTTGATTAAATAATGATGATCTTATTAATAAAGTTATTAATTAAAATTTTCTTAAAATTTACTTGTGGTTTCAGTGATTCTGAAATGCCAGAAGATGTCACAGTTTCAAACACGTTCTTAGTGAAATATCCAGAACTGGATAACGGAGTAGTAGATCCAAACTAAAAATATTATTAATAAGATTATTGTAAATCGCACAACAATAATCTTCCAAATTATAATAGTTAAGAAAAAGACACACCTCTGGACCTGATATCTTGAACACTGTTGGTGGTGTGCTAGTAACATATTCGTTCTGTTGAGTAGTTTTTATTGCAAAATTAAATTTGGATTGAGACTGAGTTTGATATTTGTCCTGACTTATGGTCACAGGAACAGGCGTCGAAGATACAACAGTCTTATATCCAGTATCGATCAATGGATGAACTGTGGATACACTAATTGGAATTTTAGCTGCTTCAAAGACAGTTGTCTTATAACTGTCTAATGGTCCAGTAGTATAACCAACAGGTGTACCAATCGAAGGTGCACGTGTGAAACCACTTGGTCTCTGATAGGTGCCTACAGTTGGACTGACAGGTTCACTGAATTTTGGCGTGTTATACAATTCAACATTTAAGAAAGGTGTTGGAGTAGTTGCAGTAATAAAACTGCCCTCTGTCGAGGAGATTGGTAAAATTTTCGTTACTCCACTTCCATCAAATGGAATGCTAGGTGTGGGATAGGAATAGCCAGGACTCTTCGAAAGACTAGATTTCTGATCGATATCTTGATTGTATGTCGAAGTTGCTCCTGAATAGGCTGTATTGACGCTGCTTTCAGTGGACGATTTCGTGTACCCTGCTACATTACCTTCGAAAGCTTTCGCGCCAATATGTTCAGGATTTGGAGTTGGAACTGATTTTCCAGTATTAATTACGTAACTACCACCAGCTCCTAAAGTAGCAGTAGTAAAGCCAGTCTTGGTAGGACCAGTCTTAGTAAATCCACTAGGGTATGAAGATCGATCTTTGCTTCCAGGAATAAGAGTGTCTGGGGGAATTGATTCTCCAGATGGCCTGTAGTCTGGAATATCTTTTTCTGTGTATTTGGTTGTCACGTCGCCGTTGTTAAATCTAATGGTACCACGTCCTCCATTATCATAATATTCGTTAGTCTTATAACTGGTGCCATGTGCTGGTGACATGCTTGCAATTTTGGTTCCATACGAGTATGCTGGTGTGACAATTCCAGATGGAGTTGTATAACCTGAGTCAGTAAACACGTGATGTCCTGTGGAGCCAATTGTTCCTTGATCGATGGAACCACCAATAGAAACTCCAGGTGCTGTTTGTCCTGTGAGTACTAATCCATGACTCGTTTGACCTTTTACGACAGTTCCAACTTCTGGTGCTCCGGTTATTACGACACCAGGTGTAGATGTTCCATATATCACAGTTCCAGGACTAGCAGAACCATAGACAGTCTTGATTCCATCACTGACCACGTAGCCAGGTGTACTTGGGCCAGTTTTCGTGTATCCTGGATGACTTATTCCAGTTGCTATGCTACCTTGATTGGAAGGACCTGTGAAAACTGTACCAGAATCGCCTCCATAAGTGATAAGTGTCCCTGGAGTGGAATCTCCAGTGATGATCGATCCCTGGACACCGTGTCCTGTTGCAATACCACCAGTATCAGTTGTTTTTATTTTATAGATGTCATTGGATATTACGTCTCCATAATATGATCTAGAAGGCACATGACTTCCTAAAGTAGCATTCAAACCTTTAGTATATCCACCAGTGACTTGATAAACGTTTGCTTCAGAAGTAATTCCGTGGTTTGAAATGTAGTCATTTGTTGTATAAGTTTGGCTACTTGGTGGTGGAGGAGAACATTGGATGGTAATACAAGTTGGTACATTAGGCTTGTCCACAATAATGGCTATAAATTAAATAATAATAAATTAAATATTTGAATTATTTTCAAATAAAATTATTCTTATGAAAACTTACGAGTTTGTGAATATATATTAGTTAATCCAGTTCCACTTGTACCACTGAAAGTATAAATTGGAGTCTGCGATGATTGTCCACTTTGGCCTTCTGTTCTAGATCCTGAGAACTTCGTTCCTGTTTGCCCGGTATAAATATATCCAGTTCCTGAATAATCAGTTGCTGCAGAAGATCCTGATATCGTAGATCCATAAGAAGATCCTGGAGATTTTGTAGTAGAAATACCATCTTTTATTCCTGATCCATTATAATCTTCTGTTACAATGATAGGAGTTCCTCTAGAATATCCATCAGTGAATCCCACATTAGTCCCACTTGTATATCCTCCATGACCTGTTGTTCCTGGATATCCTTTATCAATTGATTGTGATCCAGTACCATGACTAATAAAATCTTGTCCTGAATATTCTAGATTTGTACCAGTTTTACTCGAATACGTGGGTCTAGTATAACTTGTGCCAGTTGCTCCACTATATATTTGATTTGTTTCTGTATGTCCAAGGCCTCCTGTTTCAGTATATCCAGTAGATGCTTGACCTGTTCCAGTGTATCCAGTAGATACTTGACCTGGTCTAGTATATCCAGTTGATCCTTGATCTGATCCAGTATATAGTCCAGTAGATACTTGATCTGGTCTAATATATCCAGTTGATCCTTGATCTACTCCAGTATATAGTCCAGTAGATACTTGACCTGTTCCAGTGTAACCAGTAGATATTTGACCTGTTCCAGTATATCCAGTAGATACTTGACCTGTCCCAGTATATCCAGTAGGTACTTGACCTGTTCCAGTGTATCCAGTAAATACTTGACCTGGTTTAGTATATCCAGTTGATACTTGACCTGGTTTTGTATATCCAGTTGATACTTGACCTGGTTTTGTATATCCAGTTGATACTTGACCTGGTTTAGTATATCCAGTTGATACTTGACCTGTTCCAGTATATAGTCCAGTAGATACTTGACCTGTTCCAGTGTATCCAGTATGTACTTGACCTATTCCAGTTCCTGAATATCCTATATTATGAGATCCTGTATATACTCCATTTGTTGATCCATAATGATCTGGTCCTGCATTTGGATTATCATAATTAGATGCTCCTGTTTTTCTAGTTTTTTCACCATAGTTTATCGTGCCACTTCCTGAATATCCATGATCAATTTTTGTTTGACTTGTACCTGTTCCAATATATCCACTTCCAGTCGTTCCTGAATATCCAATAGATCCTTGATCAGTATAGGAAGTACCATGATCTATTCCTGCTGATCCAGAATATACAGCACCAGTTGTTCCAGAATAACCATCAGTTTTTTGACCAGTATATGTAGTTCCATGACTTATTCCTACTGATCCAGAGTATCCTTTACCAGGTATTCCAGAATAACTATCAGTTTTTTGACCATACGTTGTTCCATGATCTACTCCTGCTGATCCAGAATATTCTCTACCAGTTCCAGAATAACTACCAGTTTCCTGGCTGGTATACGTAACTCCATGACCTCCTCCTATTCCTGTCGAACCAGTGTATCCAATTCCAGCTGTTACAGAGTAATCGTTAGCTCCTTGATTAAATAAAGTTCCATGGCCTCCTACTTCTGTTGAGAATCCACCAAACCCTTGATCACCATACGATGTTCCATAGCCTTTTGTTACCGTTGTGCCAGTATGTCCTCCAATTCCTTGTCCAAAAGTGGATCCAATTCCAGCTGATCCAGAAAATCCTGATCCAGTACCAACCGTTGTACCAGTATATCCACCTCCTCCTCCTCCCAGTGTTCCCGTGTATCCATGAGGTAATGCTCCAGTATAATATCCTCCAGTACCTGGAGTGGATCCTGTGCCATATCCTCTGCTGTCATATTCCGATCCTGTGTAACCACTACCGGAATAGCTTACTACCAGCCAAGGCCATTCGCAAATTAATTTTTGCTCGTCGAAAATCAAACCGTACGGGCAACGAAACTCGTAGGCCATTATTTCTGGTCCTCCTATCGTGATAATTTTCCATTAATCATATATTTCAAATTATGAAATTGAAAAAGAAGGAAATAAATAAATAAACGAGAGATACAAACCTAGATCGATGCAGGCGAAGAACCAACGAGGATTTTGAGGATCCGCGAAGTAGCCAGTTTGGGATGGACAATGGAATCTTACTCGTGTCACAGGTGCAATTTCGCTGCTTCCAGGACATGGAGATCCTTCTGGCATGGAACCTGGCCAAACACAAACTTCTGTACTCTCGTCGAAAGATAAACCTGCTGGACAATCGAACTCGAACACGGAGTAATCTTCCACTTCTTGATTAAATTTCACGCATCGATAAAATCTGTTAAAAAAAAAAAAAAATAGGAAAATTTTATACAATGATTAATTTGCAATTGGGATATATTGTACCTGTTGCAACTCTTAGGATGGACGAAGTAGCCTTGTCTGGAGCAAGTGAACTCGGTTTGAGTGTTCTCTCGAACCACTCTGATGTGTCCTTCTGTATCTACAACGCGAACAACTCGAAACTCGGATGATTTGACTTTAGTCGAATATTCAAGTTCTCTTTGCTGAAAAAAAAATAATTTAATTTTATATAGTAAGTTGAATATTTAAGAAAACTATTATATTATTGGCAAGAATAAAATATGTATATCATTAATAAAGTAAAACAGCAAATTTCTTATAATAAAATTGAAATCAATTTAAATAATGTTGGAATTATCTATGTATCTATCGATATATAATTTATGATTTTGAAATTTCACCAAAAAATGAAGATTTCGATTAATAAAATTAATTTTATAAAATTTCGAAAATTAAGTAAAGCATTAGAGTTACATCGAATGATAATAAAAGGAATGTAAGATCCTTCTCAAAATATTCCATTGTCCAACAAGAAATATTTAAAGATGTAGATGTTAATTAACGTTAATAAGAGTCCAATTATTTTTATTTACGTGTAAATCATCTTCCAAAGCATTTAACACAGCAGCTCTAGACTTCCTCTTGAAATCCATGAACGAATGATGAATCTCATGCGTGATAGGCGCGCCACATTTCGTTTTAAAATCATTCTCTATATCGTGAACACCTAATCCAGGGAGATCTCGAACCAGCACGTATTTTCCCTTCAAAAATCAATCATAAAAATCATCAATTGTGAAATAATTTTGAAAATGAAAATAAAAATAAAAATGAATATTCCTCTCACTTTAATTGAAACCGATATTCTATCTTCAAAAGCAATCCACATTTTGTCCTTAAAAGAGTAAGGAGCAGTAAGATCTTCGTCTCTTTCCACCGTCCACTCTCCTTTATTCATCAAATCGCATAACTGAAAGTATAATAAGTATAAACAACACAAGTTCCATTCGTTCAATTTATACAAGATTTAATTTATCATTGCAGGTGTAGCATTGTAAGTAAACCTCTAACGTAAAAATCTTAAAAACATTTTCTCGATACAATACTCTACGAATTAAATTTTCAAAATAAATTTTATCTTCCTCTATATTAATCTCCCCTCATAAATTCTACACCTTTAAAATCAAAAATTTTCTTCTATTTCATCCAAGATACACCATCAATTAAAAGTAAAAAGATTACGATTTACGATCAATCGATCAACCTCTTAATCCAAAGTTCCATTCTCCTCCATTATTTTCCAAAAATTGTTCATATAAATTGACCTCACACCTGTTTCTGATCAATGACAATCGGTTGCATCTCCTCGGTGGCCGCGCTCGGGGCATTCTCGTCCCGATCCTTGAGCGTAAACTTGTAAGCGCTTGACGGCACGGACACCAAGATTTTCCTCTTGGGCGCGCCCAATCCGCTAATCAAGTCGATCAGACTATCCGCGTTGAACATGTCGAAGAGACCCATCAATCGTGACGGATGGAACGTACGATAAGACTCGTCATCTTCGACCAGGTAATGCGTGGGTACCGTGAATAGATCCACGTACCTGTCGGCGAAAAACACGGAACTCCATTTGCATTTATGCACACTTATGCGGAGAGGAATGAAAGAAGAAGAGGAAGAAAGAGAAGAAGAGAATGGAGGGAGGGGAAGGATAATCGTTAGTCGATTTATTCTATTCCTGAATCATTTCTGAAAATATACATATAAACACGTGTTGTTTCGAAACAACGTAATAGTTCCGGAATAGTTTGTACAAGCTGATCACGATTGCCGCTAATAAGTGTCGTCTCGATAACTATCTCATTCATATTTCAAGAATGCGTCTCGAGTTACAACTAAAACTAAAACTCATGCATATGCGATGAAATATTTCGCATAGCATGAAAAGAATCATAGGTAATAGGTTTGTTATCTATATTATCTACACGATATCTCGTCTTTAAAAATCCTTTACAAACATTATCATACACTTTCAATTGCTATTATTATAGATATCATCAATAAGCAAAAGAAGTTACTGTATATATATATTATAGGCAAGATTAATTTTTTTTCGATCATATTTTAATATTTTTTATACGCCACACGTAATTTTTATTATTAGAAACGATCAACGAGCAAAAGGAAAATTCTTCTTCTTTCGTTCCACTTTGCCCTGTAACGCAACGTCCAATTGTCTAAAGCATCCATTGTCGTTCTCGATAATTTCGATCTCATTCGCATTTCTTCTCGTTCCTTGAACCCTCGTCCATATTCAATGACAAAAGTGGCAAACGACGTGTGCTACGCCTGTCATCTAAAGCGACCACGTTAATTGCAAGGCGCGTGAAAATCAAGCAAAGGATCGACCGAGAACGAGGCGCATCGACTTGTCGCGGCATTCCTAATGCGTTATCCGACCAAGAATTGGCACAAGGTTAGGCAGATACGTCGAGCATGGACGTGTAACGTGAGTGGTTTCTTTTTTTTTTTTTTTTTTTTTTGCTGAATCCGTTTTCACTCCGATTGTCGGTCAATAATTCATGAACTTAAATGCAATCGAGCTTCGAGATGCTATGTGTCTGGCTTAGGTCTGGTTACAAGTTGGGACGTTTTTTCACGGCTGGAAAAGGGAATAGTTGGGATAGATGTCTGAGAGTTTAAGGAAAGTTGAAAGAAGTGTCAACAATTATTGATTGCGAGGAGAAAAATTGAGAGAGTTATTCGAATGATATCGCGTTAAAATTATGTAACGTGAAATTTTTCGTTGAAAATAATATCTTAGTTCAGTTTAATAAAAATGAATTTTATGAAAAAGTTATAAAATATGGTGAATTAAAATTTTGTGAAGCTCTAGTTCAAGCTTGTAATTTATCGAGCTTTTAAAATTTTATTTCTTACTTGGATAATTCTTTCAAGTCGTATTGTTTGGCCAAGTCCTCCGATTTCGTGGGTAGGAGCAAGAAGATTCTCTTGTCGTACGATTTCCTCACGAACTCGTCTTTCAAACCTTTCACAAAATGGGTTAAACGTTCCTTTGTTCCAGCAGTCATGTTCAACTCGAGTCCATCAACCTGTGGATAGATCGATCGAAAATAGAATTCGTTCGAAAATGAATCGTTGCGACTTTTTCCTTTTTTTTTTTTTTTTTTGATAATAAAAATGTGAAATTGCCTCTTTCAAAACTCCGATCAAACGAGCCGTGATCTCTTGGCGAATTGTGCCGGAAGTTCTCAACGTTTGTGCAGGATCGTCCACGGAAATCACGAACTGAAGAGTTGGGACAATCTCCTTCAATGATTTCCGGAAGTTTTCCAATTCTAGAAAGAAATTAATAAAATCGAAACTTTAATTACTTTGATATATTGATAGATTGTTAAACAATTATCGTTAAAAGAACGAAGGAATTTTTTAAATGTAAGTAATTTTCGTTTAATTATATTTATAAGAAGTTTGAACATTTTTTTGAGTGTTAAAAATTTCTTATTTTTATAATGTATTTTCTTGCAATTTCTTTATAATTACATCGTTCTGCATTTTTTTTTGAAGGCTTGGTTATTGCATTAACTTTTTTCTAACCCTATAAATTACCACAATTTTTCCTCATTAGAGATACTCACCTAATTGTCAGATTTAGCGATAGTAACGTTCACTTGTAGAATAAAAACTGTTTTGCCAAGAATTTCCGGCTTCCTTTCCATGATTGTCGATCTCGTCGCACAATCAACACGATGCAGTTAGAAGAAATGTCTCCATACAATTAATCACGAACTTTCACGTATTTTTGTAATAGATTTTGACAGTGATTGTTGATAAAAGTTACTTTCTATTTTACAATATCCTATCTTTATTTATTAATCTTCTTTCCATTATATTATTTTTTCCATTAATTAATTTAGTAATTTTCACTATATATGATACTTTGCATAAAGAGTAGATTTGAATTTAATTGAACAAAATCGAAATCTCGATCTCACTTCATAATAAATTTGAAAATCTTACTTCATGTAAGTAAGTGACATTAATTTTCTTTTTTTAAATTTTTGAAGGATATCTATAATGTTGAAAAAACTTTCACATAAACTACAACTTTCACGTAAAAAAATTAATAATAAGGATAAAATAAAAAAAAAGATAATCATTTGAAAAATAAAAATTCAGTCACGAAACGAAATTACTTAAAGTTACACCCTGTAATAATTTGACGACACGATGCTTCGATTAATATTTTTCTTCCTTCGAAAATACTTGTAAAAAGGGGGGCACGCGTGAACTGGTTCAAAATTTCCATATACGCTTGATCGATTATAGTTTTCATGGTTTTATGTAATTTTTTGCAATATGTAATTATGCTAAAAAATTTACTACACGAGAGAAATTATGTAACGCGAGTACAATAATGATTATTTATTTTTATTTTTTATAAATGGATCCGCGAAAGTGGATTTTCGAAAGAAAAAAAAAAAAAAAAAAAAAGGCACGTAAAAATTTATCGTGATATTTGTCAGTTGGAAATGAAGCTAGATTTTAAAGGAACGAGATCGAACGTTGATACACGAAATAAGATTCAACGGCATGCGAGGGAAAGTGATATTCGTTACATCTGGATCATCTATAAGAACCACTTTCAACGCCACTGTCCCCGCTGTTTCATTAGCCACACCCATGCACGAATTTGGTCTGGGCTTGACAAACATTTTTCGAAACTCGCACGAACGACTCTTGTTTGAATTTATATCGATCTAATTTAATTCTATTTTTTTTAACCGAATGCGATTCACTATTCCATTTCGTAAATGGTTTTTAGTTCTTTTTAACGATATTTATTCTTTCTTCGTGATTGAATTAAAAATTAATTCGAATATTCGATTCTACTTTAAAATTAAATTTTAAAATTTCTAATTAATTTTTATCTTCCTCCAACAAAAACATATCGTCCAATACTCTCATTTCTTAATTCCTTTTCAAATAATTCTATTCATCCTCAAATAAATACAATATCAGAAATCCAAAAAAAAGAAAAAGAAAGATTTTTATTTGTCTCCTCATTAAAAATTCCTATTTTTCTCAACAAATCTAAATTCCTTTATTCCCAAACATCCTATACAAAAATAATTCTGTCGTATCAACAATCCAATCGGATCAATTAGCATGGTTTTTCAACTAAAAAAAAAAAAAAAAAAAGAAAGAAGAGGAAAAAAACAGAAGAGCGAAGGTTTCGCCTTGAACCCTTTCCAATTCGTCCCTGCCATTCGATTTTAATTGAAACTGGCTCCTTTCGTTATCGAAAAGACGTTTAATACCACGAGACGAGACGGGTCGAACGCGACCATTCATGGGCAACGGTCGCAGAGAAGAAAAAGAAGAAAAAGAAGAATACTCGTATGGATACTCGTTTTCGAGCGATTATGTCACAAACGTGGCTCGTGTAGACACGACTTCTGTCCTCGTCCCTCGAGTTTTTCACCTCATTTCGCCCTCATTTCCGTTTCTTCTCATCTCGTATTCACACTTCCTTTTCTTCCTTTTAATCGCACCTCCGTGATTCCCGGTCTGCGCGGCCAAAAATATCGAAATTTCACGCGTGACATACCGTCGTCAGCCAACCACCATTCCGTTATGCATAACAAATTGATTTTGGCGAAATTTCGAAATCTGTTCGATTTTTCTTTTTGACTCTTTTTTTCTTCTTCTTTCGATCGGTTGTTTGATCAAGGTTGTTTTTTCGTGTTGCACAACGCGATCTCGTCCCTTAAAGGTTCGAATTTTGCGGGTTTCGACGATCGATCTCGGATGGAAAGATGGCGAGATTTATGGGAATAAATAAAGTGGCTGTTGCAATTTTATTAATAATAAAGTAGATCTTATTGCAAAGTGAAGGCGTGTAAATAAGCGAAGAAAAAGAAAATCAAAGTGGTGAATTATTAATTTCTCGATAAAATGAAACGGAAGGTTATGTTTCACAACCGATGTTTCACCGACGCATTCCGAGAATATCAATGATTTTATTAAGTATAAAATTTTTGTTTTACAATAGAAAAGGGAATCATTCTAATTTTTTTATTTCTCAAATAATCTTTATCAAATTATTACGAAAACACGAGAATAATATTATTTCATTCAAATATTCAAAATTTGATTATACAATTTATAATGATATACACATCCAACCACGAGATAAATTATATTTTCTTGTAACACGTTTTCTAGTAAAACTTTATAATTAATAATAAAATAAAAGAAAATATTATATACATAGAGATAAATAAAGATGGAAATATCTTTACAGGAGCTCGAGGAACTTAATTTACATAATTACAGGTTTGATAAGTCATTGAACGTTGTTAATTGAACAACTATTTCGACATTTTTTTTTTTTTAATAAGTAAATATCAATTGAATTGACATTTCGTCAAAAATTACGAAATATAATCCTCTCGTTCAGGATTCCAAGATGCAAATTAATTGGTACATCAAAGTCTCGAGAAGTGTTAACTTTTGACACGGAATAAATAAAAAAGAAAAGAAAAGCAACGTGAGATGTTCATTCAAGATTTAACAAGATCGGCTCACAGCTGAATATTCATCGAGCATTGTCTTCTATGAATATTTTAACGACGTCTTCGCGAGACAGACACGCTTCTCGATTTTATGCATTCTGGACGCACTTCCGACACGAACAGTATTTTTCTTTTTCGATTCTTTTGTTCATTCCGGTTCAAGGAAAGTCTTCGACTTTGTTTTGCTCCTTAATAGAATTTTCATTTTATCCTCTAATTTTTATATAATTGACCAATTATTGCAAATCTGATTTTATTTAATCTTGATAAAAATAATAATTTATATCGATTTATTAAAATAACACCGATTAAATCGTTAATCACGTAAATAATAATAATAATAATATTTTTGAGAAGAGATAATCACATAATTATATGATGATACAATTATTTTTCAATATTCCAAAAGAAATAATGTACATGTAAGTACAATTTGTTGATTGGAAGAACGAACAACGTAACAATTTTTCATTAACGTGGAATTATTAATAAATAGGATAAATATAGCCAGTGAGTCATTTTGATTGAAAAACGAACGATTTAGTATCGAAATATCGATGATAAACGATGGAGTTAAATCATCGAGAAAATCATCATAAATTACGTGCGTGTACAGAAGTTTGATGAGGGAACCGAGAATTGGTTTCTCAAGAGTGACAATATCATCGAATGTAAGAATACACCGTCTCTCGTGGTTGGATTTCGATATCCTGTTGCAAGTGCAAGGATGCAGCTGCACCTCCATGGATGCTGTGTTTTATGCAACCGCAAAAAGCATAATCGTATGAATTATGCAACGTTTAACGATTGATAAACATTTAATCGTTGTTTATAAAAGAAAACAAGAAATTATTAATAACTAATCTATTTCTAATAAAAAACCTTCTCTGATTTTTAACCGTATCTTGAATCAATTTTTTCTTTTTTTATTCTTTAATTTTTATCCTTGGATCGATAATATTTCGTTTCAAAAATTTTTAATTCCATGCCAATTACCTTACTTAGAAATAATACGATAAATACGATATAAATATATCAAGAAAATGATCGTAATTACATTTTGAATCGCAATCATATTTTTAAAAAAACGATACTCTTATCTATTAAATTTCCGATTTGACACGCGTAATTAACATTTTTCTTCTCGCCCGTTGATTTATCGTTTAGGCTTAATCAGCATGAGAAATCTTAATCGTTTGAAAAACTTTTTTTTAAGGAAAAAATCCATTTCCAAGAATGTTTTCCTGATATATCAACAAGATCTTTCCACACCGTTTTGTTTTTTCCTTCTTCTTCTTCTTCTTTTTTTTTTTCTTCCATAACGAGTGGAAAACCATTTGATACAATCATCTGGCTTCGATCATCGCTACTATCAAGAATCGAGGAATCTGTCTTTCACAAACAAACTATGTACAGTTTTGCACGTCCACCGTGTCGCAAAGATGGAAAAACGAAAACTTGGACTTACCGGAAACCGAAAGATTTCGCACGTCGAGGCCTTTTTGGACCAAAGTGGTGCATCTGCAAACAGCTTCCGTTAACTGTCCCACCTCGGAAACGGAAGTGTAACAGACCACCTCTCTTCCTGGTGATATCTTCTGTTTCGGGCATTCTGAAATCAATCAATGAGATATAGGAATAAATTATTAACAATTCTTCATATTTACTTGTTAGACTTATCTCTTATTTTCAACATTATTATACCCTGAACTTCGATACCCCTGATTGCGATCAATTAATCACAATAGCAGTCTAAACATTCTTAAAAAAAAAAAAGAAAAAAAATTAACATAATCCATACTGATTATAAATCGACAAAATCAAGATATCATAATTGTTTGTCAATATTATTTCAATGTCTTCGTGTTTAATGAACTTGGCACGATTACAACAAAATTAACGGTAATATTCCGTGGCCGTGAGCGAAAAAAAAAAAAAAAAAAATAAACGAGCCAAAAATTAGTAGGTTTGGTTAGATCTGTTTGTTATGCACATTGATTGAACGTTGACATCATCCTTCGCGTACGCTATGCAACCGTTGCTATAATAATCGTTTGCATAGGCCTTGCGGCTCGTCGACGAGGAAAAGAGGATGTCTTGACAGAGGAGGATGATAGCTGTGACATTTATTATCAACAAATTTTAATATTAATGTCCAGACTTCGAGAAAAGCGTTTCCATGACGAGGAACGAAGGAGGAGGGAAGTTGGAAGTTTTTTAAAATTTTAATTACGATGATCTAATTTTTTGATATTTTTAAATTAGAATTAGATTCTCGAATTAGAAGAATTAGATTGATTTCGGTAAAGATTTAGCTTGGTTTTCTGTTTGAAGTGGAATATTTTAGTATACGTAAGTAATTTTTATTCAAACTCAAATTAGTATTAATAACACTCTTAAATATTCCGACTTCGAGATGATGATATTTTTATATTATAATCGTTCTATGTTTCGATCAAAATTGAAAAGTTATTACGAATTTTATAGAAATCAAGGTGTAATTGAAAACTTCAAATTTACAGATAAAGTATTTCATCGACCTTCGATAGAATTTCCTGTATTTATAGATAAACGATTATCCACCCATAATCCAAATAAAATTTCTAACAATCCGTCCGAGTGATTACCGAGTGAAAAGTTAAAATTAACATTAACACTACATTATTATCTTATACATCCTGTACATAACAATAATCTCAAATTCGAGAAAAGTTGCTCAAGTTGGGAGAAAGTGCACACGCACACGGATCTTATTTTCTCAAATCGCGTGATCCATGCCCAAGTTCGAAAACGAAAGTTCCGATTTTTATCCAAGATGCAGACGCGCCTCCAAGGAATCCGATTCTCGAGCATCGTTGCACGTGCTTACGAAGATCGACCGGATTTAACGACGTAAATGGCGCCATCCTTGTATGGATCGTTGCTCCAGTTGTCGATGGCGTAATCTAACCTTAGAGGACAACGTGTTCCCGATATCGTCTACCCGCGATCGCGAAATCGCGAAGAAGATGTGGTGATCACGATCGATATTTGTAAGCTTCGTTTCAAAATCCAAGATGGAATCCAAAATTTTGCTGTTCTGAATGGAGGATTTTATTATATTCATGCAGTGGTTCGAATAATATGTAATCGATCGAGTTTATTGTTTTACAATCAACTTTTAAAAAATGTTGAAAAATTCGAATGTAGAATCTTTGAAAGAAAATATTTGTACAGGTTGAATTTACTTAGGTAAATTGTGTAAATGTTTTTAGGAATTGATCGAGGAAAGAAAGAAAATTTAGAAGAATTTAAACTAAGATGAATAACGTGATTAATGCAGAACAGGAGGTAATGATATACTTCAACTAATACACAATTTCGTTAGGCACAATCCATTCATTATTACTTTCATTCAGTGGACACGACAGTTTAAGGTTTTAAAACAAGTCTATCAGATTGATTTCTCGTTTCTTAAATTACATTAATTAATATAGAATTAAAAATGAATCTGAGTCAAAATGTGAATCTATCTCACAGATGAAGTAATTATCAGATGAGAATCTTAACTTTTAATGAGTTTCTCTAATGATATAAATAAATATGTTTCAAACGAGATTAGAATGGGTTATGCTCGTTAAAATATAATCATTCATAAATGCTTGAGTATTATTCTATCTATCTCTATAACAGCAATTATTTAATTGTTAATCAGTACGAGTAATAAAAAGGAAATATAAAACTTATTTCTTCATATTTGTATATTAAACAAAACGATTAGTTTTATGAATACTTTCAGTATTAACACTTTCAGTATTAACACTTTCAGTTGTTATTGATGCCATATTTTCATTCATTAAAATCCACAATATTATATTTCCATGATGGTTCAAAATTTGTGTACAAAAAAAAAAAATCTATTCAAAGAATGATTGTTCAAAGTTTCAAATTAGTCAAGCTCAATCAAATTTCCATATCACGAAATTCAAAGCTATTTAATTTTGCTGATGGAACAGAATAACACTTTCTTATCATTGACGTAACAGCTTGTATCTTCACAACTATTATATATATTTATAGATGAAAATATGCATTGACATTGTGTCATGATGATAAAAAACTATGTAAATTTTTTAAATTGTTATCTTAATCGGATTCCATTCCATAAAATTCCAAAGATTCTTTACGAATTGAGTAAATAGAATGATATGACATCTTCTGATCATTATAAATAAAAAATCTTCATCAAAAGTTTTGTACAAAAAATTGTTCAGTTAAGAGTTTTTAATCAATCTCCATTCTATAAAGTGGCAGAGATGATCATTATCGATGCAATAATTTATATTTTAACAATCGTTAAAATATAAAATTACGTATTAAAAAAAATATATAAAAAAAAAAACACGCAATCAATTTCCATTCTCTCTCTAAAACTCCAAAAACAAATCCTTCAAATCCCTTATATTCAACCTTATCGATAACCAATAATTTTCAAGCCAAGATATTAACGAAAAAAAATTACACAATTTTTTACCCAAATAACACAATCACGTTCCATTCTACATAAACAAATCCACGTATCTAACTTCACCCCAAATTTTCAATATTCGAGAAAGAAAAAGAAAAAAAAAAAAGAACATATCACTTCGACAAAAGAGCAACGAAACAAATTTTTAGAAAGAAAACGTGAAAGCAGACTTACGCAAGCCGCAAGCAAGGCCGAGCAGCCCGAGAAGGACCGCGAACCCTGTCCTGTCGATCATCCCTCCAATCTTACGCCTCGAATCCGCTCAATATCGATAATCCTCCCTCCTCGGCTGTAATCCAAACTCCGTGTCTCCTCGCCCCGAGAGGAGTCGCCGCTCATGGATGATCAAAAATCGCCAAAGATCGACGCGTCGATCCAGCGACGACGATCCAGCGAACAGGTTGCAACAGGTTGGAAGGTGTCGTTCGTTTGTCCGCCAGATAGCAAGAGGAAAGCCTCTCTCTTTCCGCACGTTTCCTGTGTTGAGTGGGGGATCAAAGGAGGCTTCGAGGGATCCTTCGAGTTCGAGTGCGCGTTCCGAACTGAACCTTCGAGGAGGATACGTGGACACTTAGTACAAACCCTGCCCGAACGGATGGCCTAGCGGCGCGCAAAACACGAGGATCGAGGGAGAGACGGTGCCCCGCCAAGGGGTACGGGTTGGATCAAAGAGGGAGATTATAACGGATGGCCGGGTGGGGTTTTGACGCGGGTACTGGCCCAGATCCGGACACTTTCCGTGTTACGTTTGCTCGCTTACGTTACGGCGAGCAAAAGTTTTTCCTCTCTTTTCGTGCCGATGATTCTTGGGTTTCGGAAGAGATCGTTTAACTTTCTTTTCTTTTTCTGAAATTGAATTTTTAAAGATTAATAGATAATTAGGAGAAGGATCGTTTCCCCATTCGCGATCCAATTTTTCAATGCAAGCGAATTAGAGTTAAGATTCTACGAGATAAAACGGGTATTTTTGCAGTTTTAATTTTGTAACAAATATTGAAAATTCCTATATATAATATTTTTGACATCGTATTTCTTCTATCTTCAGAGAACGGAATCGTGGAAATTATTTGGATAATTTGGATAATTTAGTGAAAAATTTTGATGAAATTAGAACGATTAGAGAGAAATAAGGAAACGTAGAAATAACTCTTACGATTCTTCGTGAGAGAAAGACTCGCTCTCTAAGTCGTTGAAATCACTCCATTTTCTGATGAATCGACAGATGAAGAGTTAGATCAGGTCGGAATGTTGAGTCGATCTTCGATCCTCCAAATTTGAATATTTCATATTTATAATCAACGTGTAAACTCGATATTATCGTGGAGAAGAATTTTTATAAATAGAATTATTGACAATAATGATTGGAGCATTTAGAGAGGATCCCGCGAACGGGTTTTCGGATTGCTTCACAACGTGTTATTTTTGGCAATGCTTGTTGCAAGCGTGGGTGGATCAAAGGAACGGAATTACGTAAGATTCACACGAAAAGGCAATTAAGATGCATTATAAGCGGCTGTAAACACGTGTAACGGGAAATTTCAATGGCACAGTGCGTGGAGGATCGAGTTTAACGAAGCGTGGCTAATCGAGAATTTTTGATTCTAAACAAGAAATAAGAGGTTCCTGTGATCCTTGTGGGAATTTCAACATTGACCTTGGATAGAAGACCCTAATGCAAGGAAATGTATCGTGTTTCCTTAACGACTTTTTTCTCACTCCACTTTCTTACAAGGATATTTTATACCAAGCGTATACGCGTGATTCCACGATTTTTCAATTACCACGAACTCGATGATCCGTTAAGATTAATCTGCCTTATTTTTCTCCAACTTTTCTACTTTTTACGCATTTTTTTTTTTTTTTATTTATTTACTTGTTACTTTCCTCTCTTCAAATCGATTCTTCGTTGGAAAGATATTCCTTTGTATCTTCGAGAAAAATAATTTCTAATTTCATACTCGAATGAAACACAAATGAATATTAAGCGGTACACGTGTCAGTATGCAACATTGAGAGGAAAAACTTTTCACCGGGATGAAAAAATTAAGCGCGCCTTCGACTCATGACCTCAAATCGAAACAGTTTTCCATCGAGTAATAATCGCGTAATATTACCCAAGTATAAATACAACAGTATATAGAATTGTTAGTAACTTGCCGCGTGGGATTAATGTTTCATTAGACGACCGAGTTAGGGCGACCACAATTCTCCTTCTTCTGCAATCGAACTGTCAAGTATATACAACACTTTCATCCACGTGATATTTGCACTGTCGTCTTTGTCACTTTAAGCATCCTCAGAGAATTTTTTTTTTCTCTTTAATAGATTTTTCTTCTTCTTCTTCTTCTTCTTCTTTTTTTAAAGCTTAGCACGAACGATTACAATTCGATATACAGCGTGATTCATTTATGATTATCCAGATATTGCAATTATTTTCTCTTTATTGTATTCCACTTGTTACATTTGTACGTTGATCTGATCAAAATTTTTGATTAAGCAGTAATTTTTCTTCGATCAATTCTCGCGTATAACTTTTAAGCATTTTTTTTTTTATGACAAAATTAAATTCACATATCTTCTCGTTAAAAGATTTTCTGCAAAGGAATTGAATTGAATTATAACGTATTTCTATTAATTTATTACTGATTCTACGGTTTATAATTTTACCAGAGAATTATTGAAATTAAAATTACAATGATGTCGAAACATAAAATAGGCATAAATGAGGAAAGAATTTAAAAAAAAAAAAAAGAGAATTACGGATAAAAAAAACTCGAGAATAAAACTTGAAAATTAACCAAAAAAAAAGAAAAAGTCTTAACTTCTTTTCATTAATTTTCGAAATCGAAATTAAAAAGAAAAAAGAGAAGAAGAAAAAAGAAAAGAAAAGAAAAGAAAAATAAAGGGAAAAAAAAAAAATGTTTTTCGCTCGGGTAACGCTTGGTTTACTCACTCTTTAACGCGTAACGCACACACAACAAAAACTCGTTTTCGAGAGGAGACAAGGAAGGGACGAAGGAATTGAACGGTGAATTCTGTTACGATGATTCAACTGCACTGTCTCCGGACATTTATTACCACGATAATACGATCCAAGCTATTTGCGAAAAAAAAAAAAAAAAGTGTGTGTGTTTTCTACCTGAATCACGGCCAGAAGCAAACGTCACGACAGCCTGGCTCGAACTGTACCTCGAACAATTAGAATCATCCTTCTCCAGCAACGTGCACGTGTTTACTGGCCTATTCACAGCATCCACAGTTGCGGATGGATTAATCGACGACGTATGCTAATCGATAATGGATATTGTCGCGCGTACATCCGTTACATCATCCGACATTTCGCTTTTTTCTTTTCTTTTTTTCACGTTATTTTTCGCGTTAAAAGGTATTAACGCGAGACTTGACTTCTTTCAATCTTCTATCCGTGTACGATCGGTCATTGTTGATAACAAATCGATTGGTTTTTTTTTTTCGCCCGATGGTGGATTCTAAATTACCAGGTACAGTTACGCTCGTAATTATTAGGTGATTTAATTATGCGCGATTTGCGAATTTTTGAACTGTTAAGTTTATTAACTGTAAAAATAAGTGATAATTGTCTCGTTTATTGAATATTAAATGTTTTTTTTATTTATTTTCTTAGAATATTTTACGATAAAAAAGAAATAAATTTTCATGTTTATTTAATTTTCAAAATTTTAAATTTTATCTTCAAAATATAATTCGATTCTTTTTTTTTTTTTTATGAATTCAAAATTTCTCTAAATCGCGATCGATCGTGGTGATAACCAAAAAAAGGTCGATATCGACTGTGATGCCGATCGCTGAAAAGTGATCGTCATCGACACTGGGTGATCGTGAGAATGGTTTCGAGAAAGGGTGTACAATCATCGGAGACTTAACACGGTTAACTCGGTTCCCTGATAACTGAGATCTCTGGTCAATGAAAAATTAATGATCAATCACGGTACGATGCAATTCCTTCGCTTTGGAAGAGTTTCGAAAGTTATTGTCCGTTTGAAAATAGAAAATATTTCGAAAATTTTAACTTTCAGTGTTCTCTCCAAGAAAAATTTTTGATCTCGAAAATTTGAAAACTACCATAAAGTTTCAAAAAATTAAATATTTTTAATCTTATGTATTTTTCAATCTTCAATTTATTAGATTCAGAAAATCTGAAAATGAAAAGTCTCTCTACGAAATAATCAAATTTCTGAGACTTCTGAAATAATTACTTCGTTCGAAAAAAAAAAAAGAATAATCAGAACTCATCTACATCAAGAAAGTGATCAATCTTCTCAAAATTCCGAGATCTCTCCTGAAAAAAAAAAAAAAAAATAGCTAGTTAATTCAAAGAAAGAATATGAATTCATACCATCGATGTCTTTTACACGTTCGTAGGGAAATTTTCCGTTATTTCGGCAATAAATGATAAATAACTCCCAATAAAATATCGTGTGCCCACACTGGGAACAAGATGGATGATCAGGTGAATCATCGTCGATAAGGTCGCGAATATATCCAGGCGTGCATACGTGTGTTGCAGTTTCTTCCTACGACTTACGTCACTTTCGAAAAGAACGGTCCCTGGGTGTCGCGATTTCCGTGGCGGGCTTTATGATTGCCACATGGAATCGACATCTTTGCGCGCGCGATAAATTTCTAGTGAATTATTGCACAGTGTCGAAAGAAAAAATGGGCTTTCGGCGCTGTTTGCCATTTTCGTCCACGCGGAATCCGTTTCCTCCGATTTTTATTTTATATTTACGATCCTCCACCGATCGTCATCCCAACGTTCTGCGTCGAATTCGTCTTTTTACAAAAAAAAAAAAAAAAAAAAAAAAATATTTGGAATTTTAACTTGGAAAAGTAGAAAATGAAAGATAGAATATGTTTTTTCTTTTTTTGTTCTATAGTACGGATAATGTTCATGACTATTTATTAATTCATCTGTAATAATTGTCTGACAAAATACTAACAGTGATAAATTTTTTTCATCAAACTTAGATCTTTATCCTCTCATACTTTTTACTCGAAAGCAATGTTAATCATTGCAACGACAACGATAAAATTGTTCTTATATGGATTGCAAGGTATTCGAATATTACAAAAGTGGATTCACCAGTTCAAAGAAAGCTCGCGAGAAATTACGAAACTGTAGTGGTATAACTGTTTTGCACGGTGCTGTATATCGTGGAAAGAAACGTTTCTAACGAAAGAAAAGCGTCCATCATTCACGCGCTCCGGGCGATCTGGTGCAACAAGCGACAATGCACGGACGAGGAGGGAAAGGTATCTTTATAGAAAATCCTCGAGACCGTAAAAAGGCCGCGGTCAACTTGAAAAGGAGACACCTACCAGTTAGTGGGCGTTTAGATGGCTGCACCGCCTTTTACAAACTCTACCCGTGCCACGGTAGCACGTTCCGCGATTACGTGATAGGGAAAATATTCTTTTCCCCGCAGATGGACAGCAGATTTCGATATGGTTTGTTTGACAATCGATGTATAATTGATTTCATAGAAGTGTTTGTCTTCTTGTTGAACAAGAAGTTTACCGGTAATTTTCAATAATAATAACGATGATTCTTCCTCGGTTAAATAATTATGAAATTTAATGAAATTTTCCTGACTATTTGATCAGAGTTTACAATTTTTCTCTTTCACCTCGTACACGTTAAAATTGGAAATTGCTTATTTCACTGTATTGTTGGATAAAAATTACTAGTAATTTTAGTAATTGTAACGACTTAATAATTCTTCGTGGATATCGAGATGACTAGAAATGGCGAGAAATTATGATAATTTTGATTAAATTTTACAATTTTTCCTTACTTCGTGAAAATGGGGATTACTTTTTTATTTTATGGTAATTTTAACGATCGTGATTACTGATAATTCTTGACACGATTGGATTAAAATTATTCATCTATTCTCACTATTCAACCAATTTTTCTTATTTCTTATTATAAAATCAATTATTAAATTAAAAATCCACGCAACAAAAAGCCTAAAGATTTAAATAATCCTATCGAAATCCCCTCTTTCTCTGTCTTAGAAAAAAGAAAAAAAAAAAAAATACCTACGTATAATAAAACAGATCTCGATCGAAATATTCCGTGTCGCGGGAAATTCAAACATCGAACTTACGAAATGTGTTCCACGGTTGCTCGCTATAAAAGCTTGTACTTGCAAATAAAATGGAATGCATCTCCTCTTATCATACTAACGATCTGCACAAAAGCACAAAAGAAACGAGCGATGAAATCGATCCGAGTCGTGTGCAGACGTAACCACGTCTCCTCCACGTAATTTACACGCGAATCGGCCTTCGTGCACGCCAAAATATCATACGCTGTCTATACAATAAAAAGATTTCGGGGACGTGCAAGGTCAGGAAAGCGGACGTAAAGCGGTTGTTGAATTATAGGAATATGCGCGATGAATACCGCATTGCCGTTTCCATGTATCACTCTTGTTCGATATTATGGCACAAGGGCGCGAATTTTTAAATAGGTTTACGAAACTATCGTGAATTAATCCTAAAACGCACAATCATCCGCAGTCTATTCACGTCCGTTTAAACATTTTTGCGTTGCAAAAACGTTTCAATAATTACATTGAAACTCATTGGACAATGAAATTAGCAAAGGTGTTAATTCAGAAGGTTTTCTTTTTCGAAGGTCTTAAACGCTATAAAAAAGAATTCAATTATACAAAAATTGTATTACGAATGTCAATAAGAAGAAATCGAGAAATCAATAAAATCAATACTATCAGATTTCAAATATCTATTCTGTTTACCTTAATATTCCCATTTCACACTTATTTCACAATTTACATTCTATTTTTTTTTCTTTTTATGCGCATAAAATAAACGCGCAATATCCCGCCTAATCTTCTGCCAATTGAAAAATAACGATCCCTTGTTTCCATAGTTGTAAAAAATTTATAATTATAAATTTATAATAATATAAATTTTCGTAAGAACGTTCTCGAATAAACGTTACACCGGCTATTTATTTAAAACATAATGGTATAAATAATCTCGTGGTGGGATAAATATTCAATTGCGGCCGATAGATTAAACTGTCGAAAGGAAACGGCAAGTGTTCCTGTTCCGTTTCACGGAAGAAATATGTCTATATCTCTCGAAGCGATTGATCGATCTGCCTGTGATCGATAAATGGGGAAAAAGACACCACGCCCAAGTACCTGGGGGCTGTATAAACTGGGTATAAAGTTACAGTGGGTGTTACGCAAGGGGTGACAAAGCCACGCCATAAACCATATTTTTGAACGAAATATATATATGTCCGTGAATAATATAAAAGGTCAGTTGCAGTTGTTCCTTTTTTTCCCCGTTATATTTTTAAAGGAGAAAAAAAAAAAAAGAAAAAAAGAAAAAGAAGACCAACTTTACTTAAATAATTTTTCTTTTCTCTTTTTCGTGAAAGTTTAATATTTCGTATTATCAAAAAATATCGAATTTTATCGATATCGGACAATGTAATATTTTTTATATTACATTTTTCCTTTACTTCTCAAATCCGATAATTCAATAATAAAAATAATTGTCCAATCAGTGTGTACATATTACGTAAGGTTATAGAGCGGTCAATGTAAGAAGAATTTACGACGATGTAATGAAATCCTTGCATCCGTTAAAAGGACGCTGCGTCGACAAATTACTCGTGCAACAAATTTACGATTAATTTACTCGATATTATGTAAATATCCTGCGAACTTGTATGGTGTGAGAATATCCCGTTTTCTACCTTTACAATAAACGTGTACATATAACTTCCAGTATCGTACACCATTGTTTTTTAAACAAACGTGAGTATTTTAAGCAACTTCGTGTGTGATTTTACACATTTCCTTTAACCTTGTAGTTAATACGAAATTTCCATCGATTATTTTCTCCTTTTCGAAGAATTTTACCTAACCCTTTTAAAAATGGAATAATAAATTTTAAAATATCAAACAAAAATTTCAATTAATCCTATTACGATAATCGAAAAATGTTGGCAATTAACAAGAGAACCAACGTGAGTGCTTAGTAAGATATCTAATTCACGTTTCCTCGACAGGAAGTGGAGGAATCGTGGATTCTACCAAGGATGTCGACAAAGGCCCGTCAGAGATAAGCCTTTCGAACTACTTGTTTCAAGTGGATTCTTGACGACTTGATTCCTTTGTGATATGAAAGTAGTCGGCAGGAGAGAGCTTATTTGCATTCGATAACAACCGGGCCGAACGGTTGAAAACAGGATCGCACCTTCGAGCCGAAGTGTGCACCAACTCTCCTGACTATTCGACTGTGAACACGGATTTCTATCGATTTCGTGCATCTGAAATTTCACGATCATTGCATGAAAGTTTCGAATCCGATTTAATTTCCCTTTAAAACGAATATTTGTTTGGAAGAATGAAATTTTTGTTAAAATCAATAATGTTGAATCGAAATTTAAACAGAATTCTTTTTAAGATTATACAAATATTCATATACAATATGATATTAAAAATTATGTAGAAATTTTATACATAATTTAAAATTTTGAGAAAATTTTTAGAATTCTTTTAAAAATTTTGAGAAATTAAGATCAGCTTCTATATTTTTTTTATTAATCGTACACTTAATCGAGGATAACACTGATGCATAACACTGAATAACACGTAAAATAATTCCATTATTCAACAAATAAACGACATTGAAATAATTATTGAAATAAACCTGCGATACTCTGGACGATTCTGCATTGTCAAGGTTCTGACAACTTCTTGGCTGATGTAATTGAATAAGAATTTCACAGGATAATTTACAACGTATATATGGTTTGTACATAAGACAATTATCTACATTCTATCTTACCTTTGCACGGCGCTATATTGGGAAAATCTTCATTTTCCATTTACGGTTAAATTATTTTACTAGAGAAATCGTTAAACGATGAACTAAATAACTAAATAAGTAAGACAAGATCCACGATGGATTATAATGAATCCTCTTGATTAAATACAATTCTGAACAAATTAAAACAAAAAAAAAAAAATGATCATATTAATTTATGAATATAATATAATTTTTTCTTGATTAATAATATCAGATTTAAAAAGTCAAAAAGTATTTAAAATTAATTTCTTGACTAAAATTGGTAACGAATCGAAATAAAACAATCAACCGTATAAAGTTATGCTACAAAGTTAAAAATGAATGGAATCAACAACCGATTAATTTGTAATTATACAAATGAATATCATGGAAAATTTTACATAAATTTCTAAAATGTCACGTATTACGTACCACATTAAGGAACGTGTACAGACCTTAATTGCGTTTGCTAGAGAAAGGTGAGGAGTAATTCATTGAACGTAAATTCATATTACAAAAGCGCACGGTGTATCGCATAATTTCTTTTATCGCGAATTTATTATTGAATTTATCAACGAATCGAGAACGTATCTTAATTAAAACCAATTATAAGTTCTCCACGAAGCGAATTCCTCCTCCTGTTTGAAGGAAAGGGAGGCGCGAAATTTATATTGAATAAATTACGAGAAATTTCACAGACAGGTACACAATTAAAAGCAATTTCGTGTTTCGTAAGCTGCTCGTTGCAATTTCACGTGTGCGCAAGGACGCCACAAGTTTAAAGGAAGCAATTAGATTTGAAGAGGAAGGACGAAGGACTTTTTTAATAAGTCATTTTTTCTTCTTTTCTTTTTTTTTTTTTTTTTTTTCATAACAGTAGACTCCAAGGACGCCTGTTGCGAAATTATTAGGTCTCATCGTTGCAGAATGTCCCTTCCTCCAACGCGATGGAATTTCTTTCTTCTTTCCTTATTTCCTGTTGTGTAGAAACACCTGCTAGAGAAAGTATTGGAATTTCATAAAATTGTTTCCCATTTGTTTCGAATCACAATAAAATTATATCAAACATTACAATTGGAATTAAATTGGACACAGATTTGTTAAGTGTTGTAAATATCGAAAAGAAAATTCGTAATATCGTTAAAAATAAAATTATCATTACATAAAATTACCTACTATATTTTTTGATGAACAATACCGTTTCACAAGTTTCGTTTCGATTTTGAGTTAGAACATTTGAAAAATGTCTAATCCTCGCAGATACTTTTCAAAATTAAAACAATATCGAATACATTTTCAACGATTACGTTATTAATCCTAATTTTATAATATCTTCCTACACAATCTGTCTACCCTAATTCTTCCTGCACTACATTCCAACCTCTTCAACCTCAAACATTACACCCATTAATTCAAATTTTACTTTGCTCTTCTACTTTGCTCGACGACCTCCAACGAGGAAAAGAGATCCCTGAAAAAAAAAAAAGGAAAAAGAAAAAAACATCGAACTAATTTCACTTTTGACTCGGTTTCCCTTTACACGTTTCTTCAATTACATACCGATGGATTCATTCTCGTTCCCTCTCTCCCCCCCCCCCCTCATCCTGGGCAAACTCTACCTTATTAAATCGTCGCCTGGTACGCATACACACAGAGGCCGAAATCGGGTTTTACGTAATCGATCCACCTCCGAACGCATTTCGCCTCTTCGCATTCCGACGTTGGTAGCACCCGTTGATGTCCGTTTCGTGGAGAGCCCTGTTCTCTCTGCCTTCCACTTTCTCCACAATTACGTCACACGCCATGACACCCCATTTCCACAGCCGCGGGTTGCTTTCAGCGCCGCCACAGGCGCGCGCATAAATACCCGGTGAATTATATATTTCTCGTGCATCCGGTCCGAATATTAGCGCCAATAGGAAAGTGTTCACTTCTTAGCAAACGTGTTATTTCGTAAATTTTGAAACGCAATGACGATCTTTGGCGGAGATAGAATAATCGAGCGATGGAAATTTTTCGTACGAGGAGGATTTAGAGGATGAACAGTGTTCCTGCAAAAATTATCTTTTTATAATATTTCTTTGGTAAATAAAATGGTGAATAAATATACGAAGATCAATTGTCGAGGGGGAACTTTTATTATTTCGAAGATTTATTTTTATTTTAATAAATTTTCTATATTCATTGTACACATCTTTCTCTTTGTGAAATATATTCTGTAACAAATATCGTTGGATCGTATCGGTTTAATAAGGAGAAAGAGTTATATCCAGGATCGTAATAAATTTTCAATCCACGGTATGATCATATTCGTATAATAAAATCTGTAACTACTTGAAAGATAAGTATTTCACAATAATCATTCAATGAACGATCTTTTTTCCATCTTATTTATATATATATATATTTTATACTTCTTCGATTTCTCGTCGAACATGCGCATTTCCTGAGAGAAATTTAAAATATCCTCCGATAAACGCCATTAATTAGTTGAATCAAAATTTAATATTCATAAAAATTTATCTCCAATCGATTCTTTTTTTCACTCTACTGAAATACAAGCATAACTTATCGTTAAAATTCTTAACTCACCCTCGAGTGATTATACAATTTTAATCCCTCTTACACTTTTTCTCTTCTTTTTCTTTACGAAATCAAGTTTCAACTAGTTTCTCTTTCCACCATTGTTGCTCGACCATCAATCAACACTCTCTCTATTCATCCTATATCGGCGCTATCGGTGTTAATCCACTGTTATTTTAACGATACAAAAGCTTTCGCACAGTCATTTAAAAGTAATCGTGATCCCGTCTTACGTCACGTGCGTAATTCGAACTATTGTAAAATTATTCGATCGCGAAGGATACGTGTCAGGCCTTGAATCGTGAAATTACGCTCGTGTGTGATCTAATCGTTTAGATCGCCGGACAAATGGGAAAAGGAGAAAGAACAATCATTTCACTGTCACTGGCTGCTCGTAACGTAACAAGTTTCGAACGTTTCGACCTCTTAAATCTTCGAGCGTCATAAATACCGTCGGCTGTTATATCATTGACGATTATGCGAGGACAGGAATTTATTCGGAGAAAATTTGTATTTGAATAATTTTTAACGATCCCAAGGATAATTGTATTCTTCGTGCTTTAACAAATTCTTCTTGGAAATGTTCTCTCTTATTATAATGAATATCGCTACCACAGAACAAACCAACAATTTATTTTAATTTTTAATTAGTGATTTAGAAACGGTGTAAATCCATTTCAAACGCGAGAGAATTAAATTTTGAACGTAAATTGAATAACATTTTATAATTTCGTTGATTAAAAATAAATATAAATATATAAAATTCCATCGTTTTGATTAATTTGCGTTAAAAGATGAAAACAGATATCCAGATGTCCCATTTTCTCTCGCAAATACGTGTGTATGAATTTTTTCCCCGTTGCAAATATGCAAACTCGTTTAATTCTCTCGGATCGATTTCATTTTTCTTTCCGCGCAACAGTCGATTAACCGCAAAGATTACGCGTGAAACGCATGCACAAAAGGGAAACGTCAATATATTTGCGAACTTAATCGGCGTTAATCGATCGAGGAGAGGGGGGAAAAAAATAAGTATTAAAACAAAAATACGCGGAAGGAATCCAGTTTTCGATGAGGTATCATAGGCAGGAAGCAAAAAGTTGCCTCGAATCGTACACATAGTGTCTTTATACCACCTTAAAAGTGGTAACAAACAACGAAGGTTCTTGTCCACTGGATGATGTCAACATGTCCATGTTCGATCAAAACGATCTCGATCTTCCCTAAATACTTTCTATGGATCGAGGAAGTAAAAGTGTAACTGTTTGACAAACTGTCTTTGCACATAGAGAGTGATAGAAATGAGACTTGTTCTTAAATAAAATGTACTACTTGACATACTTTGATGTACTTTCATGTGCGTGGCTCGAAAATTTCTTGCTTCTTTGGCTCGTTAAAATTCTAAATTTGTTAAACAGGTGGATATTGTACGTAAATAATAGTCTCATATTTATAAATCGATTATTTTCATATTAGAAAAATAAAGAAAACAGAAGAAAAAAATATTAGCTGTAAGTCACATTTAAATAAATATTAATATTTTTACTAATTCCAGACTTAATATTATTCTATGCTATTATCAAATACTTCGAAATTTGCACAAAATTCTAAAAACACCTTTATTCTTATTTGTAAACTCGTCTGAAAGTTTGAATGCAATCGATATCAATAAATCAAATTCCAATCGAAAAAGGATCAACTTTTCCCGAAAATGGACATTGATCATTCGCCAAAAATTGTTCGAATATTTCATCAATGGTGATTAATCAAATCGTTTAGCGGGGACGTGACACAGTGAGATGTACGTATTTGCATAATTCATGAGCTTGCGATATGGTGAAGCATCGATGCACCGTTTTGGTAGAGGGACAGACGCCATTAAGGAACAATAGCTGTAGATAAATGGCGAAAGTTGGCGTTGACAAAACGTGTGGACATCCGTGTCCATTTGCACGAAAGATATATTTGATGTAAGTTTTGCTTTGTATGTATGCAAACGTTTGGACGTTTATTTAATTAAACGATTTACTTTTGCTGGACGAAACTGTGCTTCACTTAAAAATCATAGGATAAATTCTACCTAAAATTCAAAGAATATTATTTTCATCTACTTTTATCAAATTGATCCTTTAAGGTAAAATATAAAAATTTATCGAAACGATTTTCGAATTGTGCCGAACCGAATTATTACACGGAAAATTTTTTGAAAAATTGAAAATTACGTATGAAGATCAATTGCAAAAATTCCCAATCGTCCTCGAGTTAAAACAACACGTTTCCATTTCATCGAAGCATGATAAAGTAAAATTTCTACGCTTAATAAAAAAAAAAAAATTAACTCGAGTTTCGCAGTTGTATCTTTTACCCAAAACTTTCATTCCTTGTCAAATTACAAGCCGTGCAATGTCCTTTGGTTCACGGAGAACCAGTATTCCGTACTAAAATTAAAACTCGCAATTCTTCGCGTTATCCAACTACATGGAGAGTTGCGAGTAACGAGCTTGTACACCGTGTGTAAACGATACAATGAGCTCGTAAAATCAAAATGGGTGTTAAAGTAAACATGTTTCGGTCATCGGGACCGGATCATTGGCAGAAATACGAGGGGCCATAAGAAAAATTTAAACTTCATTTAGAGCACTATCCGATCCAATTTTTCTCATTAATCGTCCGCGTCTCTTCTCTTGTATCTCGAGGTGACATTTATATACGGGCGATTTCTTGCCACTCTGATAAAGGAGATCGCGATACACCGTCATTTTACACGTATAAAATAATTGAATCGAGTTATGATTATCGAGAAATGTAATTTTGTAACAGTTCCGTTGTCGTGCAAGCAGGTATTAAATTAATATCGAATTAAGATCGTACAATATCTATTTTATCACTTGTTAATTCAAAAATTAAAAAATGAGATATTAATTTAATTTAATACCGTGCATTATAAATATACAGGAATAAGAAAATTTAGCATTAATCAATTTATTGATTAATTTCAATATGGGTCAAGATTTAATTTTTTTTGTTTTCATAAACCATTGAAAATTTTTAGTGCCTCGAGTAATTTCGGGAAAGGATACATTTCGAATCGCCGGTTGGCTGTCTAATTTACGATTACGTTACACATTTACATTTCTCCGGTAGAATGTGTCTCGTCATGGTCGAACTAACGCCACGGTCGGTCGGCATGCTTCACAGAACACCACTGTCAATGAGCTCGCCTTGATCTCTCTATACTTTCAGTATAATAAACAAAATCGACCAATTTTTTTTTCACATCGATCATTACTTCGACAATTTCTTTACCTGGTTATTAAGTTTGTGCCGTTGTTTAATTTTGATCGCTTAACACGTTCGGTGTTAATTGATTTTAACGAGTGCTCCAATTAAACATGATCTCTTTATTCAATTTAACGATGTATTGGTTTTAACACCATTGGAAAATTGATTTTTCCAATTTGAAAATTTTGATACGTAAATAAAATATTATCACGTCGCCAATTGTATTTTCGAAAATCAACGATGCTGATTTAACTGAAAAAAATTAGTCACAAATGTACTGAAGAGTGTGAAGTGAAAAAGTGAAAACTATTATTATCTCGAAAAATGAAGGAAGAGGAAAAAATATTATATAAGAATATCTGCAATAAACGTTTTAAACATTAAAAATCAAATAATTTTCTTTTAAAAATCTATAAAAATAAAATTCTATCTACGCACAGAAATATTCAATCTGAAGTAACAAGTAAACAATCGGGTAGCAACTGTGTAGCCACGTTTCCACTTCTTTTATGAAAAATAAGAAACGCGTTATGTATAACGATTATTTAAATTGCACGAGTGAAATCAGTGCTCGTTTCTGATGTATGTAAATTTGCCAGGCAGGTACTTATTTTTTTAACTCTTAATTGTCGCTGCCGTTCGACGATGCTGGGGGCTACGTCTTTAATAGGATGGCCTTAGGGAATGGTCTCGATAGTTGGAAGAAAAAAAAAAAAAATAATAATGTTCGACCGAGGGAACATTGACGTTTGAAAGGAGAAGGCGCGCGATTGGACGACGTTCGTTTGACGTGGAGACAAATTTGTTATGTGGATTTTTCGAAAGGCGGTCGTATCGAATGATAAAATTAAAAAAAAATGGAAACATATTCATCCGTTAAAGATTTAAAAAAAAAAAAAAGGATTACTTTATATTTCTCTAAATAATCTTTTCACATTAATTCTAACCTTGTTGGATGATATCACAGGATGAAATACAGAATTAATCTCTCGAGTCTAATTGAACTGACACTGTATTACAGATTTTATTGTGACTCATTCCTGCGAAGATAGTAAAGCAGTAAATCGAATGCAAGTAAATCAACGAGATACTTACTCACCGGCTTGAAATGACAGATTGTTGCATTGTATCAGTGACCCGGATGGACACGGTTCTAAATTTCTTCAACAATCGTTCGATTACTCAGCCAGCAGTTGAGCAGCAACCGAGAATAATCTATATCCTTTCTCTAATGGATTTTAAGGCAAGTATTCCGTATCAGGATGTGGATAATCCATTTTCCACGCTGCGTCATGATATTCGCACTTATGAATCGATTTATTACACTTAATAGAATAAATATTTCCGAATAGAAAAAGAAAGGAAATATATTGAAAATAAAACTGAGTAATACTGAATATACGAAATGCAGATTTCTTCTTTACTATCATTATTCATTCGTCTATTATTGCGTTTCATTCAACTTCTTATCGTGAAATTAAATCTAAATATAATAGATTCAAAGGAAATGAAGATGCATTTGGCCTCAGGTCCGTGGGTACGCCACCACCCAAAGGACCGAATGGATCGGTCCCCCTTGCGGAGAGAGAAACAACTAAACGACCGAAATGTGTTGCGATACATTTTATAAATTTTTACATTAATTTTATATTTCCACATTTTGTACAAACAATCGAGACGATGCCATTAGAAAATATTTTGCTTTCTTTCTTTCAACTTTCCTTAAAAAAAAAATCTCTTTTATGTACACCCCGCACAATAAAAAATCTCAAGTACCAAGCAACACCAAAACACAGTTCCACAATTTCACAGTTTTTACTACCGCTTTAAAAAATAATACATCAAAGAGACGTAGTCACGGTATTTTCAAACTATACGACTCTGAATCCCATCTGCAATTACGATTCCTCGTTAAGCGATTGGGAAAAAAAAAACGGCATTGTTCCAGGATTTACCGCCGTTCGAATTGCTTCATTGGACCAGGGGCTTAACATCCGAAGGTTGAATAATTCGCAATTAAGCAATCGCTTCATCCACGAAGATTAACACGTTAACATGGATTCCTAGGCTGGTACAAACCTATTCGACACATGTTTGTGATATTATGGATGAATATGCTGGCCTCTGGGGCCAGGTGATGCAATCCACCCTGGCGCCAGATCCCTACGTGCCCCCGTTTTTCTGTCGCTGAGCTTCGACACCGGTTCGTATCGACATTGTCAAATCGGCAAGGCCGGTCCATTGCCGCTAACCCAGACCTTCGCGAGATAACTTGAAAACTCGTTTACTTTATGGAGACTGGACCTTGTTGCCAGAGATTCTTTATTTGCGCCTTGAAATATGTTTCAAGATCATTGTATTTTCTTTTTTTTTTTTTTGTTTCTTCTCCAGAACCTGAGATCTGGAAGAAGGAAAGTTCGTTTCGCGATCGTTAGATCGTTTTTGTTCCGTTTCAGAGAGATTTTCTTATTTTTGCCGAGTCTTATGGATTATACGACAAAGAGATAAAGAGAATTTGGAGAAGGAAAAGTTTAAAAGTTTTTCATTGCAAGGGATCTGAAAGAGGAAAGGTCCATTTTAATTTGGTTAGGATTATTGGATTTTGTTTGCAGGAAATTCATCATATTTGGCACACAATTTGAATTTATTGAAATTATTTGATTTATGATTTAAAGGAAATGTTCGATCGAAAATCTGACCCAATAATTTTGAAATTGCAATAATTGGTGTAGAATTATCTATCAGGAATGTGATGGTGTGAATAATCGTTCGGTAGAAAGAAATTATTACGAGGATAAGAAAAGAACGTACAGGAAGTATGTGTGCCACTTTTATTTCGACATTAGACACATGAAATACCTTCTATAGAACAAACGAAGTTTATTCCCACCCTTGAAACAAGGTGTTTCGTAATTTTCTATCGTAACTGGCCATCACGCCAAAGTTCTTCGCTTGTTAAGAATTCTTCCTATGAATTATTACATGGGATATGTGTCATTTTCCAGAATGTACAATTAAAAAATTAATATTACCGATTAAAATTCTTCAAAGGAACGTACTTAAACAAGCCTCATTTTCTTCTCTATTCACGCCTTTATGATAGTCTTTAAAAATTCACAGAAATATGCATATGTATGTATGTTTCACAAAAATAGTACTTGAATCATATAGAATGGAAATAATGAAATTTACGAAAAGGGGAGAATGATGGACTTTCGATCGAAAAATATAATGATCCCACCATTGTGCGATATCTTTATTATAACGATAAACCAGATGATATCGTTCGTATTCTTTCGAAAAAAATTGAGAAAAAGGAACGGAATCAAGAAAGAGAGGAGAAACGAGGCCTTGCTCGCCTCGAAAATTGTGCCTTCGATTGTCCGATTTATATCTTTATATACACAAGCTTAACAATTTTAAGTATTCCAGTAAAAAATATATCACTCCGCTAACTAAATGAAAAAAAAAAAAAAAAAAAAAAGAAAGAGGAAAAATAATCAAGTTCCATTCAATTTAAAAATTATTACGACTTCGATCGTATTCGTGTGTTACAACAATGTTACGCGAATATTTCACAAAAAATGGCACTGTATTATTATCCTCGCTAAAAAAAAGGAAAGGAAAAAAAAATTATGCGATCTCAGGAGTGTTTCAATCTCGAAAAAAACGAGCTGAAACTATCGTGAGACATACATGCTTACGCATCGTGTAACGAGACCAAGATCGAAAGTGTGTTACATCGTAAATTGACTAATTTGTTTGCCAGAAAATTTGTTCGCCACGGAATGGAAACGAAAGGATCCTGTCCGTGGAACAACGGAGGGCAGGATCAACGCGAGCCGTGTCGAAACATGGTCCACCTACAACAAGAGTTAATCATGTCAAGGACCCATTCAACCTTCTCTCCTGTTCGCATAATCTTGTTATAATACCCTCTTAACCCTACGCGATCGCGCGCCAGTGAATCAATTTTATTCGGCTCTCTCGATCATCCGTTTCACGATAACGAGTTTAACACTTTTGCATAAGAGAGACTATCGTTCGCCAATCAGTTTCCAACCGATTGAAATTGAAAAATATAGTATCATTTCGCCATTTACAGTCTTAACTCTTATCAAGTTGGATTCCAATAATATTTAATACACCACCAAAAAGTGACTCAAAAGTGTTACTTCTTTTCGTCGAGGATTTTTATATACAGAGATATCTTCTAAAGAAATTCACCAATGATTAATTTATCAATCATCCTAATAAGAATAAGGAATTATATCTAATTTCTTTTTTTACAAAATGTTCTTCATAAAATTTATATCCAAGTTTTAATGAAATATACGACAATTATATATATATATGTGTGTGTGTGTGTGTGCGTGTGTATGGAATTTATTATTTAAATTGCATATTATTACTCGCTTCTATATAATTTCAAAAGTTTCTATTATTCTTCTAACAATAAAGTCTGACTGCAAAAGATTAAAGGGATTCGTGCGCATACCGATGCATTGACAATCGTGTTTCGAAATATCAAGGTTTCAGATTTTGCATTACGAGTTGTTACGAGTTGATCATCGTATTACAGATTATCGACTTCACACTACTTAGAAGCGAATTATTTATTGTTCCTACGCATTCGTAGAAAAGTGTTACACATCTCATCTTTAATACAACACGATCACACTGTTCGTGGGATGGATATTTAGATCACCCTGTGTAATGGAAGATTACCGTCGAACAATTACCGTAACAATGGAAACGTCACCTGATTTTATAACGTACTTGACGTAGCGAGATAGAAGTAATCGATGATCAAACTTTGCAGAATTTTAATAATAGTCTCTTCCTCGACAGGTGAAGAGTCGTCTAAAATTAACAATTAGTTAAGAATTAATTTATACTTTACTTATCTTAGAAATCGTTCAATTCTTCTTTTCTTTTTCTTTTTCTTCTATATTGTAAGAAAAATTTCACGAACAACTAAACACCTTCGTAATATATCTTTCTGAATTTTCTCAATTCTTCTTGCCAAAGTCGACGATTTTTTTTCTCGGCCAGCCTCTCGATGATTCATCCACGGTATCTCGGAAGAGGAACGATCTGTGGAACAATTAACTCTAGCTTCTGAAACTAGTTTTAATTACCAGTTTCTGATAAAGTTTATCCCACGTGTCTGCCCTCATTTCCCAAAAATGGACGTTGGTTGTCCTTTTCAACCTCGAATATTCGAGCAATTAAGGAAAAACATTTATTTCCTCTCAAAGACGAACGATATAAGGATTTTTCTCCCAATGCCATTTCCAGATTTCATTGAAATTTCTTTTTAAATGGGAGACTATATTCTTCTTTATCACGATAACGTAATCGTCGAAGCCAACTCGAAATGCAACGTGTAACATTACGACGTGACCTTGAATACAAAAATTCGTTTAAATTCCTTTGCAAAATCTTACAATTACGTTCGATGCGTCCACGTTACAATTGCATCCATATACTCAGCCGAGTTGTCACTCGAAAACAATAAAGAAACTTTCGAACGATCTCTCCATATCATCCATATATTTATTTCAACACATCGAGCATCGATCCAAGCATCGAATTACCTGTTCAAATCGATTCTGCCCAAATTTTCTGGCAGACAAACGTTCGAAATCGAGATCCATCTCGATATCTCAAACTCGACAACAAGGGAACGTTTTCAATCGGCCATCAAGGCGAAAAAACTCGTATGGATCCCTCGTAATCGCATTATCGTCGCTCGGATATATATGGTCGAGATCTTAAGATCGTCATCAAGGGGCGAAGAACGAGATTTATCAACTCGATCGACACACGCAAATTCCATGGTGACGACTTGCAAAAGCCTATTCCTGCGACCACTTTCGTTTTTTGTTCCTTCCTCCAGATTCGGGTTGGAGAGAGTAAACGTGGCGTGGCCATGCAAAAGTGAAGGCAAAAGTGCCCTGATTTTTCGATCGCTATTGTCGTTGTGATCGACTAGATTGGACGAGACGTATTTGATATCATCGAGAATATTATGCGGATTACGAGAATTATGATTTCTTTTTCCTTTTAATAAACCGATTTAATCGATCGATCCACTGTATATTTTTGATTTTCGAAGTATATTTTTACGATAACGAACGATTTGTGCGATATTCATTTGGATTGGTGAAGATATATTCGAGATACGAATTAAAAGTTTCAGAATAATTAATACGTTATGTTATGTTTTATTATTAATTATGTTATATAATTATATAATATGAAATAATATTTGGAGTCACTTAATATTAAATTATTCATTTCGTTCTATTAGCAGTTGAAGGTGATAGATTCGATTTACTTGAAAATTTGTTTTAATTTTAACAGTAAAATTTTTATGGACTTGATAATGATGTTCATTCAAATGTTTAGAAAATAAATTTTGTGGGAAAAAGGAATTGTTGACAATGTAGAGAATAAAATTCGTTTACGATGAATTTTTGCAATTCTCGTAGAAACCAGTTTCTTCTATCTATTTATAAGTTTTATCTTAATGTGTAGTTACTTCTGAGTGTGTTTATTTATGAATCACTATGTTCTGCATCAAGAATTAATTTTCTATAAAAGAGTTTAATTATTAAAGCTTAGTATTTTTTTTTTTAGGAATACGCTTATGAAATTGCGTTATCCATTAAAAATTTCTGGTCTGTTCATTAAAAATTTTCCTCGAATTATTACCTTTCAATTCTGAACTAGAATTTCGTTGCGACGGCAACGAAATTATATCGATAGATAAAAGTAATCTGGAGCATGAATTATTATCTTTGTGTATTTTCCAAGCGCGTGTCACGTTTTTATGATGATGAAACTGATTATTATTGTTTTGAAATCATTTAACGCATAATATAACATTTAACTATGTCAGAATTGTATGATTTTATATTCTTCATAAGATATTTCGATATACATGGTACAATGTTCAAGTACAAATGCATTTGTCTGATGGATATGTTGTAATAATTGTTGACATCGAAAACACTCGTAAACTGATATGACGTTGCAAGTAAAAATAACGTTGATTGGAGCAAGAATTAGGTAGCAAGAATGTTGAAACAATGTTGGTTCCATTAAACTTATTCTTAAAGCTTATTATTACATAAGATTTTTTATTATTTATTTTCATAAATTATTAATAGATCAATCAAAGCAATCTTTCTTGTAAAATTTATATTTAAATTTAATTCATATCTCATTTTATCATTCTCATCTTGATTTATCCCGTATATTTTTCTTATTTTATTATATATAAATTAATTGAAAAATTTAATAGATTTAAAATTATATTAAAATATCGAAGCGAAATCAATTTTAAATTTCCCACGTATCGAAATCTATCTTAGAGTTTGGTCGGCAAACAATCGATTAATAGAGACTTGGTTGCCCTCTGTAGGAAATTCTTTGAATGATTAGTTCCATTTAATAACACTCGCTGCGCTGCTATTTAAACTTGACTATAGTACATTTTGATCAATAAAACTTCGCTAAAAAAAAGAAGGACGATCAGTGTTAAAGAAAGATCGAAAACAATCGTTACAATTTACAAATGATTTATATATAGATATAGACATACTATAGATCAATTTAAAATGATTGACCCAATAAATTCTTCTATATTGCATTGATTCTATTGAAACTTTCATATACAATCGTCGATTATTTTTAATCGTAACCACGAACACTTTTGCGACTTAGATCCAATTCATTTCCAATTACAAATAAAATTTCATTTGAATATTATGCATATAATCGTAATATTTATTTTTCTCAAAAATTATCATCACAATTCTATCCTTTACAAATTTCGAAATCAAAGTAAAATCTCAACGCTCCTCGTTTCATTATTTTTTCTGCGCCTCGACAAAATTTATCCAATTCTAACTCTCTTTCTCTCTCTCTCTTTCCGATAAATTTACGTGCGTACAACGAATTTGAATTGACCAAACTGTACTCCAACGGCATCTGCGCCGTGAAGAGCTGAATGAACAGCTGTTACGATCAACTAAAACTCCGATTGGCTGCTCGAAAGTGTCATGAAACGTCTGTGAAACGTAACTATATAGTGAAGGCGCCAGCCAGTCGTTCTCAGAAAATTCGTATTCAAATATAGAAAGGGGCGCATGCGTGGCCCCGCAGCATTGACACGAGAAAGCCAAGCAGAATTTCACTCAGTTCTCTAGTGGCCGGTTTGAGAAGGACTGCCACGAGACGAGACACGACTTTTCGCTCCTCTTTGTCACACGCCTGCGCTTCCCTCCACCTATAAACCTCGTTTCGCGAGTCGCAACGTCATCGGGAGGCTGAATCTTCTTCCATCATAATGTCGTATTGCACCCGAATCCTTCGGGATCAGGTATGCTTCATATAACTTCTCCATATAAAACGATATCGATAAGTTGAGAAAAAAAAAATAAATAAATAAATAACATTCTACGATCCATTCACAATTTTGACCGCTTGACCCCGTTATCAAGGTCGATCGTGTCATGTTTAAATGGTGGATTGGTCGATCATTAATTGGAATAACGATAATAATACATTTTTAATTTGATTTAATTAACAACTCCAAAAGATTAATAATCTCCAGTGACCAGACGACTCGTGTAATTAAGACTCGTTATCTACACCACTTTGTTCCTCCTTTGTTATCTCAATTAACAAATATCGTGTTACATCTTTTTGTTCTGACACGTTCGAACAGAATTTGACGAGGGATCACGAGGAGTTTTTATCGAGTTGAGAATTGCGACGTTTTTTCGATAAACGATCGATTATGTTATTTTAAAATAATGGCGGTTCTGGAGGAGTTCGGCTACTCTTTAAGAATAATTGCGACGCGGTGATAATTGTGCACATATGATCGTGAGGAATGGGACGATTTGAAAGATATACGACGCGTTACATAATCTGTTTCGACGTTGCTGTTCATATATTGGGTATATTTTTGAGAGAATTGGAGGTTAGGTGCGCGGCCATTGCGCAGGAGTGTCTGGCGTGCATGGCGGGTAAAGATGAATGGAAAATATGCATCGTTCGGTAATTTGATCTTCTTATTTTCACGGCAAGTTTCGATAATTCGTCGTGTGATAAAAACGTGTAAACAAGATAATAAGAAAAATAAACGTTTTTTTATTGCTTCTTTTTCGAGATATTAGTTTTTTCGTCGCAGAATTTTCAGGATCACGATGGAAAAAATCTTTGTCTATGTGGATAAAAGAATTACGTAACTGACATTGTATGTATAATGAATATATATGTATTCGCAACTATTACGTTACGTATACATACACTTATACGTAACAAGCTAATAGACACGTAGTAAAACATAGCTCTAGCCATTAGTTATTCAGTTATCGTCAAATTTCTAGTCACACAACATTCCGTCACACTGAATGCGAAATATAAATCGAAATGCGACGATCTGACTAAATATAAATTTCTGGTTAGGTTTATTTACGAATGTGTTCGACTTGTGTTATCTGCGAAGTTGATATTGACAAAAAAATCTGATTGTGCACGCGTCGGTGTGAAACATATCGAAAATTGTGTACATTACGATCAACGAGTTTAAATTTATATCGTCTTAAATTATTTGTAAAATTTAATCGATTAATTTAACGTTTATAAATATAATTTCTCTTTTCTCTTGAAATATGTTCATTTTAAAGTTGACTTATGAAAATTTTAAAGTTCAATTTTTACTTTCGATTGAAAGATACAAATATTATAAGATATCATATTGGTTAAGGTTAATTATTTTTTTTTCTTTTTCAGAAACTCGCGATATTCGTGACAGACATCCAGCAAAGATGTTTCAGCGCGAGCGCCTTGAGTTTTGCCGCCCAAAAGGTGGCAATGTCCAAATTCGATTCGACTAGTTATCTCCCTTACGACAAGTTGGAGGAGAAATTAAAAGTAGTGAGAAAGAGGCGAGTATAATTCATCCTCTCTGTCTAAGGTATTTTATTTACTCTTGATTTCTTAATCGAACGCGTGATAAAATCGTTGCAGATTGAACCGGCCACTGACGTTGTCCGAAAAAGTTTTATATTCTCATCTCGATGAGCCCGACAAGCAGGAAATTCAACGTGGAACCACTTATCTCAGACTGCGGCCAGATCGAGTGGCTATGCAGGATGCCACTGCTCAGATGGCCATGCTGCAATTTATCAGCTCCGGTATGAAAAATATGAAAAATATTCGTAATTCTAATATACATTTATAAAATAACATGCTATAGCAATACGATTATTCCAATATCAAAGACAGTTGAATGGCAATTCAAGTGCAATATGAAATATTTTCTGCGATTTTTCTATCGCTCTGTTTTTATATATGCTGTTATATTTTACACTGTTTTATATTTATTTTTAACTTCCACTTAACAACAGATAAATAACACGATCGGTTGTTATCTTCCTACAATATTTTCTTTTTTAGCACGTAGCAACAGAACCTTATCAGAATTAATAATTATAAGATATTAAGAAAATTTTCATCAACGATTGTGGATCAAAGATATAAATATCCTTCTGCTCTAAATAAAAAATGAATCTTCCTTTGTACGTTGTACTTTGAAAAGTCATCAGCTGATAAAAATAACAAAGTTGCACACCCTGTCACGCATAACACCACGCAAAATATATTCAATATTTTACTGAAAATTCTAAATTCTCTTACTTACAGGACTGCCAAGAGTCGCCGTACCCTCGACGATCCACTGCGACCACTTGATCGAGGCCCAAGTGGGTGGCGAGCAAGATTTGAAACGCGCCAAGGACATCAACAAGGAAGTCTATAATTTTCTGAAGACGGCCGGTGCCAAGTACGGCGTCGGTTTCTGGAACCCTGGTTCCGGTATCATCCATCAAATCATCCTCGAGAATTACGCATTTCCAGGTCTGCTGATGATCGGCACCGACTCCCACACGCCGAATGGCGGAGGTTTGGGCTGTCTCTGCATCGGTGTAGGTGGCGCTGACGCCGTAGACGTGATGGCCAACATACCGTGGGAGTTGAAATGCCCCAAAGTGATCGGTGTGAAGCTGACCGGGGCCCTGAAAGGGTGGACGAGTCCCAAGGACATCATTCTCAAGGTGGCCGGTATCCTGACGGTGAAAGGAGGAACTGGAGCCATCGTGGAATACTTTGGGCCCGGTGTCGAGAGTATAAGTTGCACCGGGATGGCGACCATTTGCAACATGGGCGCCGAGATAGGCGCCACAACCTCCATCTTCCCTTACAACTTTCGTATGCAGGATTATTTGAGGGCCACGGGACGAGCCGAGATCGCAAACGCGGCCGATCTGCACAGGAAGAGCCTTCTCACTGCCGACGCTAACGCTAAATACGATCAGATCATCGAGCTCGATCTTTCTACGTTGGAGCCACACGTGAACGGACCATTCACGCCCGATCTCGCTCATCCCATTTCCAAATTGGGTGAGTGATCGAGCGTCGATTGAATGGAATTTTCCGAGTGAAGTTATTCTCTTCGTTAACTTGAATTTTATAAATTCAAAATTATTTGGATTACAGTTTAGATTGAAAGTTTTTGAAAAAGAATGGATCCTCTTGTAATATCAATTGATTCTTCGTTCTTCGTTATAAAATAACTTCTAAAGTGGAAGTTGATAAAAATTTTCCCAGTATATAAATTTTGTTACACGAGATTAATTTATCATTGATTCGAAGAGAAGCGTTCTTAAATTCACGAAGGAATCGAAGAAAGAAAGAAAGAAAAACTAAACTCATTGTTTGCGCTAATTCCAACCAGGTGAAACTGCCAAGAAGAATGGCTGGCCTAACGAGATCAAGGTCGGTCTGATCGGGTCTTGCACGAACAGCTCTTACGAGGACATGGGTCGTTGCGCTAATATCGCTAAGCAAGCCATCGAGAATGGATTAAAAGCGAAATCGGCGTTCAATGTCACGCCAGGTTCGGAACAAATTCGTGCCACGATCGAACGTGATGGAATAGTAAGTATACGTATATTTCTAGAACGATTCTTTGGTATAAGGATTGGATGGAACAGTTGCACACTTACTTTGAACCCGTGCCAGACATTGGTACATGTCACTTAACAACAAGTTACGCGACCCACGCCAATTCTTATTTTGGCTTCGATGTATTTTGACAATGGGAAAGGGAAAAAATAGTGACTTGTCGATTCTCGTGATCGGGGGATCACTGGGGGATGACAATGAGATCGATTCAGAACAATTAAGATACGTTTTAAAATTTAGCAAGGTTTAAAAAAAGAATATGAAAAATCTATTGGGGAGGGGAGATATTAAAAGCAAGAGATTATTAATTATTTTTCAATAATGCAAAATTTTAAGAGTGAAGCGATATATCAATACGATAAAATTATTTTAAAAATATCCATTTAAGGAAGTTAATTTAAGATTCTTTCGTTTAATTTAGGCCGAGATTCTTCGAGAATTCGGAGGCACCGTGTTGGCGAACGCTTGTGGGCCTTGCATCGGTCAATGGGATCGTAAAGACATCAAGAAGGGTGATAAGAACACGATCGTCACTTCGTACAATCGTAATTTCACAGGTCGAAACGATGCCAATCCCGCGACACACGCTTTCGTCACCAGCCCTGAACTCGTCACTGCTCTTTCGCTCGCTGGCCGATTGGACTTTAATCCGGTCACCGATAAGCTCAAGGCCAAGGATGGAAAGGAATTCCTTCTTAAAGATCCGTTCGGTAAATACGACGTATTCGCATATTCGTGAATTATTTTATTACAAATATTCCACTGTTTATCGTGCGAACGAAATGTCAAACAATGGTCTAATTATCTTGAACTTGAATCACTTACGTGAATATCTAAGTAATGAATTAATCCATTATCAAGAATAATTAAGGATTAATTAAATGGACTTTTATTAATTCATACTTGATTTTTTTTTTTTATTAGTCTGCAGATTAAATATGAATCACAACCTGCGCTGTTTGCTTCGTAATGAGATATCTGCATATGATTTTGATATTGAATGAAACGTTGCTTATTTACAACGTTTATATTTAATTTTACTATTTATTTAACGAGGATCGAATCAGATTACGAAATATTTGATATAATTTTTGTTTTTGAAATTATTTAATTCAATTTGACGATGAGAGAAGACAGTGTAGTTTAATTATTTCACTCTGCGAGATAGATTTCATGGACAGGCAGCGAGAGATTGATAAAATATTCGTGAATCTATTTATTTATTTTTTTATGGAAAGAACAAAGTTCTTCCGTATCTTTGCCTGAAACAATTATTTCGATGATAAGTGTGTTTTTCGAACGAAACTCGTTTATATAATGAATATATGAAATATTTCACAATTATATTTTTTATATAGTAGCAATCTTCGAACGTTATTTTTCTTGGAAATGTACTTATTTAATTTTGATTATTTAATAACGAAAGAAGAAAAATGTTTTGAAACAATATTCAAATTTAATTTTAATATTTAAATTGAGATGATAAAAGATTAATTCGAAAATGGTTTAAAAATCGTAATTTACTGTAACTGTGGAGAAAAATGTAAAAAATTTTTCAATAAAATCGTACTATTCCAGGTGATGAACTTCCAAACCGGGGTTTTGACCCTGGCCAGGATACCTATGACGCTCCTCCAGCAGATGGCAGCAGTGTCAAAGTCGACGTGAACCCGAAGAGCGAGAGATTGCAATTATTAGAACCATTCGACAAATGGAACGGCAAAGATCTCACCGATTTGACCGTTTTAATCAAAGTCAAAGGGAAATGTACCACCGATCACATCTCGGCTGCTGGCCCATGGCTGAAATATCGTGGCCACTTGGACAATATTTCGAACAATATGTTCATTGGGTAAATTTTTGAAGATTGAAGATTTATATAATACATATATATTTCACGAATTTAACGAAACAGAGGAACCTTTCTTTCACGTTCAATTAATCTAATTTAAATATATTTCGATAAATTTTATAGAGCTGTGAATTCGGAAAATGGTGAAATGAACAAAATAAAGAACCAGCTTACTGGTGAGTGGGGTAAAGTTCCGGACGTTGCCAGACATTACAAGAAAAATGGCGTCAAATGGGTAGCAATTGGTGACGAAAACTATGGTGAAGGTTCGTCCCGAGAACACGCAGCTTTGGAACCGAGACACTTAGGTGGTCGTGCCATTATCGTTAAGAGTTTTGCCCGTATCCACGAGACCAATTTGAAGAAACAAGGATTGTTGCCTCTCACCTTTGCCAATGCTAGTGATTACGATAAGATTCAACCTACTGATAAGATCAGCCTTCTTGGATTAAAGGATTTGGCGCCTGGAAAAGTACGTTTTTATTAATGATTCGATTATCTTTCTCGCGATGAAAATAAGCCCACTTAGATTTTCTTATATATCGCAATGATTTAATCATTATTCATAATTTCTATTCATTCTTTTCGTATAAATTTCTCGTATGAAACATCCTTTATGTTTATCCTCGATTATTATTCAATTTATTGTTTATTTTTAGTTTTTTAATTTTTCCACTATAATATACAACACGATATATTTGAATTTAAATTTGTCATCCGTATATAGTCGATTAAGAAACATTAAAAATATCTAACGTTAATATAGCTATCATTCTATTCAAGTATTCAAGGATATGAGGCAATCCTTAATTCCTATGTAACAATTTTTATCCATATCCTTTCTAGAATAAAAAAAAATCTTGGCTAACAACCAAATTTCCACTCAAAAGGTTCTATTTTGTCCTAACACGTTAATATCGTCGTTCAACAAGTCGAGTCTAATCCTAATTTTTTCTCTTACAGCCCGTTCAAGCAGAAATCAAACACAAGGATGGCAAAGTGGACAAAATCACGTTAAATCACACGTTAAACGAGCAACAAATTTCCTGGTTCAAGGCAGGTTCAGCTCTAAACCGTATGAAGGAGATCGCCAGTGGACAGTAATCGCGTTCGTTCATCGAAGAAATTTCACATTTTCGAGAAAACGTGCACGATCTCGTAGTTAATTGTGTGTTTATCGATATCGATGCTAAGAATGGATACAGTATAACACACCAATCTTCCAGTTAGATTTACGTAAAATATTCGTCAAGATGAGGGCGCTTCGATCGTCGCTTCGATCGATATGGCGATCGATGAATAAGTTACTTAAAAACGAAGAGAAAGAAGAGAAGGAAAGAACGTGCAGTCATGCCAGATACTGGTGTGAGTTAACCAATACCTCAATAAATTCGTAATATTCGTCGTAAGATAACGAATGGAAGAAAACAACAACCGTGATGAACCGAGCCTGAGTGGAAAAATCGAAACACGAAGAATAATCTAGCTAATTTTCTAGTTGACGTCAGTTTATCTTAGAAAAGAATGGATCGTATCCTTCTTTAGACATTGTTACGCACTTGTATCACCGTTGAAAATCACGCGTTGAGATATTTTGTGTTTCGTACAAAACGCAATAGGAAATTTCCATCTGTCGATAAGGAAGACAATACAACTCGCACGTGTCGTTGTGTGTTCATTTTTAAATCGTGTACAGCCCCGACGATGGCATGTCGAGATTGCATATCTTCTTATCGGGCATGAATTTCGTTCTAGTTCGATAGAATCTTCTGTACATACTATGTATCGTTCGCAGTGTAGAACATGTCATGATTATACTATTTTCTAGATACGACTGATACAATCGAATGTAAGATTCGTTGTTATTGCATCAGAAAGAAATAAACAATTTTTCTGGACAGCGAATAATATTGTTTCGTTTATTTTATACAATATCGAACGTGCCTATTTTCGTGCCTATGATCGATGAAGAAAATATTTTATCATTTTCATTCGATGTATTCTTCGTTTCATATAATTTCAATGGTGTCTTTGATTTTGGAAAAATTGAAGTAGAAATATATTTTTTTTCTTTGATTTTTGATTACAGGAAAGATATTCTTTTTTTGAACTATAATTTCTTCAAATACTTATTTGACGAATTTTTATAAAAATAATAAATAATTTTTCTTGTTATTATCATTTGCTGATAAAGAGAAAAACTATTTTTTTCAAAAAGAATTATAAAATCATAATTGTAATTGAAGCACAACGAATGAAATTTTAATTTAATATTATGTTAATTTTCAACAAAATATTTTAAAATAATGATTGCCTAAGTTTTAATTATCAAAAACATATTTCTTAAAACGAATAAAAAAAAAAAAAGAAGAATAGATATCAGAGACATCCAAACATCGTTTAAAATAATTTGAATTTAATTATTATATCACAAAATATTGAATAGAATTTTTGAAAAAACTAAAATAAAAGATAGGTATTAAACAATTTTTTAAAACTCTAAATAAATCACTGTGTCCAATAAATTCATCTAACCTCGAAATCAATGTAAACAATCGTTTAATTTCCGTATGAATTAAAATATTAAATAAAAAACGACTTACCTCTTTTTATAGAAGATGAAGATAAATCCAAGAAGATCCATGTTAAAACTGGCGAAGGATTATTTAATAGCAACGTATGATCTATGACATCAATGTTTTTTCCTCTGACGATCGATCGATGATAATCAGATATCCAAGCATGCACCGTGATTATGACAAAGCCTGGAACGTCTGTAATTATGAATTATGAATTAAAATTGATTATGAAAATATTCAAATGAATACAAAATTTATATCGAAAAAAAAAAATAATAAGCAATAAAAACTTTATATCACAATCAATACAGCATAATTATTTTACTATTATAAAATTATTTAGATTTCACAAATATTTAATAGTTAATAATAAAATCTAAATATTTTATAAAAATTCAACTTGTATAATTTTTTATTATTGAAAGAAAAATTATTCCACTTTTGAAAGTAGAGTTGCTTTTACGTATTTAATTTTCTATTATTCTAATATGATTTCTTATTCCTTAAACGTAATTCTTTAATTAAAAAATCCTCTTTTTAATCATTATATCGATTCATGTGTCGTCTGTCTTTCATTTTCCGTATTTTCCACGATGTTAAATTTCATTCGTCAAGTTAAACGAGATTGCACACTTAGAAATTATCTTTCCATCCTCGATTCACGCTTCTACTCAATTCCTCCAAATATTTAATATCGCGTCAACATAGAGTTTAGCTGAATAATGCAAGCTGTTATATTAGATAACATGACTGACGCTTTCCTGACTGAAACTAAAAGAGAATATTCCATGTTATCTGCATCTTCTCACCGTTAAAATGAACCACATGTTACACAAAATCGAGGCGCATGCTTCGTTACCAGGACGACCAATTCGCCTAACCGTACACAAAACGTCCATCAGCATAAATAAACCTATTGTTAATCTCTTTTCCATTCAAAGGTTATCGCACTGTTCGAAAGAAATTAGATTTAATCCAACTTCCATTTCCTAGAAATTTTCTAAAAATATCGTAGCTTTGAAAAAAAAAAAAAAAGAAAAAATTAAAAGCTATCGCGAAGTAAAAAAATATCGCTGATCCACATTATTTACGGTGATAATGAATACAGTGAATCCGAAATAAACATCGTGAATCTATTAACGTAACGAGAAAAATATCGTAGATCTAAGTTAATCTAAAAAACGTTCCTTAAGTAAAAGAAATATAGTGAATGCAAAATAAAATAAAATGTGAAACGAAATATTGTGAAATATTTAACAGTGCAGTGAAGTAATTTTTCTGAGATAAAAAAGGAAGAAAGAAAATAATTAAAATAATTAAAATAATCACGGATATACTTATTCCATGATCTTTATTCCTCGAATGAATAATATATCGTGGATATCGAAAAACGATAATTCAAGGGATTCGAAGTGATTAAAAAAATAAATTAAATAAATTAAATACAATACAAACTCGGTTAAATAATAAATCGATCCTCGTCGCTAATAATACTCGTCATGTCAATCGAGGGTGAATTTTTTCTCTCGATCACAGGATCCATCGAATACGCGGAATTTTACGACATCGACAACGCCTACTGCAAATACGGATTTCACTTTGGCCCGGAATGGAGCGTGGTCGCGGTGAGTTATTTTGTTTAGTCATTTGACACGACGTCACATCGACGTCGACGTGATTCCAAAGGGGATTTTAAGCCGTCGATCGGCCACTGACTTGTGCAAATTTCCATCAGGGTATCGAGGAGGGTTTGACACAGATATGCAAGTGCAGCGATGACCCGCGAAATCTGGCAGTTTGGAATTTCCCGCTGGAAGTCACGTTCAAGAGTACTAATCCGTATGGATGTGAGTCGATGCTTGATTTGTTTGAACGTTTTCGCACGCTTGGTCGCGCGCGATTCTATTTTTTCAAAACTGTAGATTTTTCTTTTATATTTGTTTTATATTTGTGGTAAAGCTTTGGTATTAAATTTCGATTCGACGTAATGTTATTTGTTCACATTTTTGTTGTTGCACAGTTTACGTATTCGAGGATTTGTCCCGTTGAAATTTGCAATAAAATATTATAAATTCTCTCGTTTAATTAATTAGTTTGGTGAACGAAATTAGGCTGCATTCATATTCATGAATTGTTATAATTGAAGAATGCAGAGAAGATACGCAAAGATGCGTAAAATTAAAATTACAAGTAAATCTAAAGTAAAATAAAATTCATTATTTTTTAACAATTTTATAAACAATTCGATCAATATATTAGAAATTAGAAATCAGAATGGGGAAAGAAGGAAGAAAATCAATTGTTATAAATAATTAAAAAGAAAAAAAGAAATTTTGCCATATCTCTTCCTTCCATTCTTTATAATTCAATTTATACTGAAAATTATGAACTTGAAATGCGACGTAAAATATTTGAAAACGTCATGTCAATTTTTTTTTATCTTCTAAGCCATCCACGCTATGCTGTCAACTCTAATTAAACACGAATGAGAATACTATGAATGAAAATACTTGGAATGAAAAAAAATCCTAATAATATTGAAAAATTCTTTTAATAAAACTGGAAAAATAAAGCGTAAAAATCATTTATTTATTCTCTATATGAAATTCTAGGGCCCCAATTAATATTGTCTGTTTATGGGTTGGATGTCTTTGGCCACGACGTCATCAGAGGATATGGAGTGTGTCATTTGCCGCTGAAAATAGGTCACCATGAGAAAAGGTATTAGATTATAACCAGTCTTTATTATTTCACAGTGCAATTTAACACCATGTTATTATTACTTATTGCCACACCTCGGTCATATCAATTAACGATACTTCAATCTAAGAGATAAATGAAAATTATCATCAATGACCACGATGCACATTCCTGCTGATTTTCTAACTTTTATAATATTTCGTAGCTAAATCAAGATAGAGAAACTATCTTGAAATAAATAATTTAGTCACGTTTGAATTATTTAATGTGATATTGTCAAGAAGGCATGCATGTTTAATTATTTCCTAAATTTATCCAGTTCTACGAAAATAATAGTTCGTAGGAATGAATCGTAGAATCAAATTTGAAATTCTTTCAATTTTTATTATTATTTTTCTTTTATTTAAGTTAAGCAGGAACTTTCGATTAACGATTCCACGATGAAAATAAACTAAAATTTTCCACGATTGAATTGTTGAAATATTTTTTATCGAAAATAAGAAGATGGAAAAATTGAAAAGTAAAGTAGAACCTAATTCCAAGACCAAATAAAAACAGTCTTAAATAAAGCGAATCGATGATCGCGTCCAACTATAACGCCACGATCCTATAGAAAACAAAAAAAGAAAAAAAAAGAAAAAAAAGCCACGATTCATCTTCTCTACAATCATCGTTCGCGCAAGAACAAAAATAAATCTCCCCTAAATACCTAAAACCGCAAATAACACAATCCAGAAGCTTACTCTCAGAAAACAAACATATTCCAAATTCTCGAAATTATATTCCCATTCATTATATTCACTTCGAAATCTTCCCATCAAATTTCGAGACGCCCCCTCGAATATCTATATCCATTCGAACACCCCGAACTATTTACCAGAATGAAACCCACCTAATTATTCGCATAATTATTACGTCGTATCTCGAGCAATCTCGGGCCACCTGGCAAACATCGAACCACCACCGCCAAGGCTTAATTAGCTGTAGTCCAACCCTTCTAGTCAATGGCGAGCATCGATGAAAACAACGATGAAATTCTTGCAGGGTATCCGTCTACGTGCCAGAATCTTCATCGATGTTGCAACGTTTCGCAGCCTGGTTAACCGGAAGAAGGCCAGAATTAATTGATCCAACGATATTGGCCACTGGTGGTGGTAGAGAACGTAAGGCAATATTTCGAGTTTCACTTTCAGTTTCCACTTTCCAGATCTCATCCCGATGGCTATCCCCACTGACGTTAAATTAATTGAATTTGCAAAGATTCAGAGTATTAAATCGATATACGTCGCGGACAGGAAGGAATTAAACTGCCCTTCTCTCTCTCTCTCTCTCTCTCTCTCTCTTTGGTGTCGAATCTGTGACGCGAGTTAATCGATACGTCTAACTTTGCTGATATCAATTGTTACCAAGATTCGGCCATGCACTGTTTTTCCTCTTTGAAAATGTCGAACGTGGGCTTGTCTCCTTCGGCATTGTATCGATGAGAATTTTTGCCCCGGGGTTATTCCGTTTTTTGGACGGTGGTAAGTTTTTTCTTTCTTTTTTTTTTTTTTACGCGAGTCTCGTTGGCGCTGCAAAGAATTCTCTTTCGATTTTATCGAATTTTGATCGTATTTCTGATATATATATATTTTTTTTTTGCAAGTAAATGCTTGGTTTCGTAAATACTGAAGGTTCGAAGGATAAAAGGGATGTTTCTTTTTTGGAGAAATTTGGTTGGGTGGCTTTCGTATTTTATATACGTTTTTCTAAAAAAGTTTCGTAAAATTTGGTAAAAACAGAATTCAGACGATGGAGATAAATATTTCGAGCATTATAAATCGAATCTCGAATTTCCACGCGCGACAATTTATTAACAATTCTTATCTTCGTGAAAAATATATTTCAAATCACCACCTCCGTGAATATATAAAACCATCAAGACCCACCCTATATCGTGACGTAATTAAATTCAAAGGTGTCATAATTAAAAAGAAATAATAATAATAATAACAACAAATAAAATAATAAAATAAGAGAATAATTCCAAGAAAAATCCATTTTTTAATTAGATCGGGAGAGTTTTATGAGAAATCGTCGCGAGCGAAATTTACGATTTTCGCGATTCCGAAAGTGTAACGCGGAATAAAGTGGTTTGAATGGAAGCACTTGCGCCTCGGAAACACGGTTTATTTTTCACGACTCCCAGACGCCATAAACCATGGCCGAGAAGCTACGCGCACCTGATGTTTTGCCACCCGAGTTTAATAACTCGTTTTATAATTGCAGTCACGCGCATGAGAGTGGAGGGTATTGTTACCGTAACGTTCAACGTAGTGCTGAAAGATTTCTTCAAGTTGGGATACAACAATGGCGATCATCAAAAAAAGTAACGAGATATTTCCTTGGCTTGAATCGAATGATTACGGCACTTCCTTCTATTCGAAGGAGAAGGGTGATAGAAGGGGAGACGAAAGAAAATTTACATCGTTCACTGCCAATTTAAAATCAATCGTTCGTACAAGTTAAATGTTAGCGTTAGATGTATAGATTTTTGTGTCGATGCGTACTTTTTCTACATTAATAAAATAGCTTTAATATTATTAGAAATAAACGTACGTAATTTATTTTATAATTCGAGAGGAAAAAGTAATAAAATTACGAAAAACTTGAACTTGTTATAATTTTAAAGATGATGATGATAATCGGATCGATGGATGAAAGATCGTTAAAAAAAACGGAATCGTACTCTTTAAAACCCGATTTCGATTTATCTTAATACGACTTCCGGTTGCCGAGATAATATCGTCGCGTAAAATGATGATAAGAAAGCGATACGGTTAAATGGAGATTAAGAAAGATGTAGAGAAAAAATGTAAGAGAAAGATATTTTTTAATAATTTTTATTATCTTCGTCCTTATTGCAATACTCTGATTTCTTGTTCGCATCTCACTCACTAACCTATCCCAAACTTTAGATAAGCTGATTAATAGATACGAGTTTCTGGTTTATTTCTGGAAGAATGTATGCAGGAATAAACGAAAGATTCATTCATAACTTCTCCATTATCTTAAACGTACTATAAACTCTTGCAATTCGGAGATATCGGGATAAAACAAAAAGTAACTATAATAATTTTTTTTCTATTTGGATTCGACAAAAATTTAAATTTCTCTTCATATGTATTTTCTTTCTGTGAAGTTTTAAATATATAAGTTCTTGAAAAAATGAAATTTATTTTAAGTCTGAAAATAAGAGACAAGAATTTGATAAAAAACTTTTATAACTTTTCGATAATGGAGAAAATAATTTGTGAATCTTTCGATTATCGGTAATGTTTTCAAAATTTAACACGATGATACTATGGTAGAAAAAAATGCAAGGAAGGAAATGAAATTTAAAAAAGAAATTTTTCTTTAAAAAATTCTATCCTGAAAGACGAAAGGCTTATATAAACTTTATTCTTTTAACTTATCCTTTAATTTCTTTTAATTTATTTGTCTATATAACCGTGCTCGTTTCTAAAATTCTACGAATTATTATTTCAATAAATTATTTTATATTTCCATTCTCTCTGATTCAATCCTTTCGGTAATTTCGTAGTATGTGCATATACAATTAGATAAAATATGCCATATAGGATATGAACATGTTTCATTTATGATTGAAATTTTTAATATAAAATAATTCAATAATAAAATAATATGACGTACAAATTTATTTATCAGATTCATATATTTCTAAAAGGTTTTTATTTATAGGTGAAAGAATTATTAAAAAAAAAAAAAAAAAAAGAGAGAAAAAGAAATTATATTATTTCTCTTTTTTAATCTTAAAAACAGCAAGAAAATTTTTCAAACAGCAAAAAAAAAGAAATATTTCAGATAACAATATACATTTCTACTTTGCGAAATTTTTTTACAGAAATCAGACGCGTTTGTTATGTTTATCACGATTAAAAAGGACTTAATAATCCTAATGAAGCAATGGAAACACAGAAAGTAAATACCGACATAAAATGCAAATTAACGAGCACCGCCTGAAGAAAGTCTGATCTCTTTGAAATGAGTTGCGTAATTATCGCGTAAGAAAACTCAGAAAAACACTCAAGAAAACAAATATATTCATAACAATGTTTTTTAAAGTTTATGAAACATTCGCGATGTATAACAAGCCTAAACTAGATTGAAAAAGCAAAAATATATACAATTGATGACAAGATTGCATTAATATATTTTATGAAATATTGTATATCATTACCAAAAAAAAAAAAAGAATATAACAAAATCAAATAAAAAATGAATATTATTGTATATACAACTATTGAAATAATTATCTTCTTTATGTAATACTTAAAAAAAAATAAATCAACATGTATCAAAATGTGACTTACCGTTCGTAGATAACACCATGCAATTTACTACCTTTTCGATCCTCCATTGCAATGACGAAACGTATCGACGCTCACAAATAAAACGCGCGTATTCTAACACACTCGCGAATACAATAAACGCACTTTAAACACTCGCGAATACAATATACGTACTTCAAAACTAACTCGTGAATGCAATATATGTACTTTAAACAATCGCGGATACAATGTGTATACTTTAAATACTTAAAAAACACCTGTACGATTTTAAATACTGTACGAAATTGATCGCGTGTAATTGCGACATATTTACGCCGTACAAAAGTCGAAATGCGAACACGAATGCAACACGAACGTACTTTAAACACTCGCGAATACAATGTGCACACTTTAAATACTTAAAAAACACGTGTACGATTTTAAATAATGTATGAAATCGATCGCGCGTAATTGCGACATGTCTACGCCGTACGAAAGTCGAAACGAAACTGAGTCCCCCCCACCAGTCGAGCGTGGCTCGGCGGGCAAAGTCACGCGTTGTGTCGATAACTTTGCGCGAAAACAAAATATTTCAAATTTATATAATATTATAACTTATAATATCGTTAATTTAATAATTTATAATATTATAAATAATTTATCTGTAATTTAAATAATTTATATTTTTATTATTAATATCGATTAATTATTACATCGATTAATTCAATATAATAATTTATGATATTATTAATTTTATGAAAAATTTATTCTAATGATTTACCAATATTTTATAATATTAAAAATTACATTTTGTCTTTTTTAATTTTATAAAAACAAAATAATAATTTAAATAAATTTTAAATATTCAAATATTACATTCCACAAACATGTAAATATAAATTTTATTATTTTATTAAATTATTATATTATTTTTATTATTAATAATTAAAAATTGCATCACATTGAAAATGACATACATCAATAATCTGATATTATAAAATAATAAAAACAATCTACATACGCGATTTACAATTTCACGTTAAAATTTCATTTCGAGTCCATTACCAATATTCCAACTTTAAATTATTATATCGAACCGATACATTAAACACTCGAAACGATATCAAAATAGAAACTCCCTAGACACGAGACATGAAAATGCATTAGAATTCTACTCCATATACCTTGCCCGTGTTAAGACCACTTAAAACATACGACTTACTCTCGTCAAATATATCATACTGTTCAACGACTTACCAAACGACCCACTTAACTACGGAACTAAATCCGATCGAGACGAATGGAAAAGCGGGGACCGTGAGCGAATTAAATCCAACGATTCGAAGCCTCGCTCGTGACACTCGCGCCTTTTACCTTTCATTTATTGCTTTCTAGAAGAGCGAGCAATCACCTTTGAGGCTGGCGAAGCGTAAACTACCTATGAGCTTCGCTCTCGTGTACAAGACATTATGCACTGTTCGTGATAAGTGAATCGAAAGCAATGTTGCGTTTTGCAATTTTCTTTATGCACGATGGATTTAATATAAATTCATGGAGCGTGTTATAGAGGGACGAAAGCAAACATCGAGATACGAAACTCGTCTCAAAATGCAATAATTTAAAGTAATTCGAGGGAAAAAATTGCTGGTTGATCATTTTAGCACGAAACTTTTTCATCGAGTTTCAGATATCTTGTTCCATTGTTTCGGTCGACAATTTACACGGAGGATGAGTAATGAAATAGAAAATAGAGCGGTTAAATATCTATATTCTATAAAAAAAAAGAGAAGAGTTTTTCAGGGAAAAGTTTGTAAAAGTGTTATGTATAAGTATTATCTGGAAAGTTAAACATTATAACGAGAGAAATTTTTTCGTGGGATATTTTTTCTTTAGAGGCTGTAAAAAAGTTATGATGAGAATTATTTGTTGAGAAGTAAATTATTAATTATAAAAAAAATTCATAAGATCAATGAAAATGATTATTTTTAAGTGTCTGTTGCATTTCGAATAATTTGTCGATACTGTTTAAGTTCTATTATATAAAAGAAATTTAATTTTTATTAATATTTTTGTAATATAATAAAAGACAGAATTGTGCAGAATTAGAACAAATATCTATATCTTGCATTCTCTCAATTCATTTTATCGAATTATTGGAACAGAAAATTTACGATGGTGAACTGTAGACATAACAAGTATATCCTGATGTATCATAAATTCAATCGAGAGTTATTTCAAAGTTACTAAAAAGTTATTAACGATAATAAATTTTATACGAGCATCGTTACAAAAAATGAATTTCAGAAATATAGAATAATTTTTTTTACGTTAATTAAGTATAATTATTTTACAATCTTAATATAATACGATAATTGCTTTTACTTTTGATTACTGGATTTTTGTTATAGCTACATTTTAAGAAAAATGATTCTATATAAAAATTTTAATAATTTTAGAAGGCAAATAATATTTAATTTGACCAGAATAATGATCAAAAAGAGATATTTGAAAGATAATTCAATTTTATAAGAAAAATATTCTAATAAATAATAAATATTTATAATGGAAATAGATTAAAAAGAATGAAAATAAAAGAGAAGGAAAACAGAAAAGTTTTCTTATTTTAAACGATAATAAATTCTGAATTGCAAATTTCAATTAGGTTTTACGATATAATATGCAACAACGAATTTGATATTCGATAAATCCATATTTATCGTATATGTAAGAAATATTATTCTCGTTTAATTATATTTCCATTCATTATTTGAAAATCCTATTATTATTTAAAATGAAAAGAGATTTGGTTAGATTTCGTAAAATGTGATACGAGTACATTTTGAGAGTAAATTTTAACGAATAGTATATACTGTATCATCAAATTTTAACTGAAGTAACTCAATATGAACAGAAATAATGCATAGCTAACTTTATTAAATGTTGAATAATTATATTTGCTAGTATGTTCAATAAATATTTCATTATCTTATAAATTTATATTGAATTTACTATATAATGGTTAATCTTTTTAGAAAATATATTCTCATAAATAATTCAATGAAAAATATAATCCATGAAAACTTACTTTTTCTTTTTCTCCAGTATTATATTTACCAATTTCTCATGATAGTTATCTTTTTCATTTATATAATCCAATTTGAATCTTCATACAGAAAATAGGATAAGAATGAATATTACATCTTTCATCTTGATTTCTTTTCTTTTTTTATTCTTTTTACATGTCATTTATCTAATGTTTTTCTCTCATTAACAACAGTTCTTCCCTAAAATATTGTTATTAAAAATATATTTATATGTATATATATATCAATTTCTCTGTAACAATATTTCTTAATTAATTTTTAATTAAATCGATATCCTTACATATTATTTATTGTATCATAAAATAATTCATTCTTATATACATTTGTTATACGCAGTCCCTTATCTTACAATCTTGAATTACACTCGTAAGTGTGACTTGTAAAATTTAAATAAAAAAATTTACAACAATAATAATAAAAATTGTAAAATAATATTAATATATTATATCTCAATATATATTATAGTATAATATAATATAATTTAAAATAATATAATAACAATATTATTATTATGTTACAATATTAAAATTTTTCAAGCCACATAGTGCAAAAGGACGTAATATAATTATATATATATAAAATATCATATATCTATAATGAACGGTCTAAAACTTTTAGGTACGAACGTGTTAAAATAGCAAAAAGCTGCTGCTTTTTATAGTTTCAAAAAAAAAAAAAAAAAAAAAAATCATAAGTCAAGGGGTTAAAGTAAAATATCAGAAATTTGTCGCCATTCTCCATTCTGAGAAACAATCAAGAAACTGATATGCTAATTTTCTAGAATATAATCTACTTATCATAACAACTAATATTAAATTAAAATACTGATGAAGTTGCACACGCAATTATTATACCTTTTTGCGTCCATGTCTTGTACACTCGTTTGTCGAATTCGATTAAGAAAGTATTGATTGACACACGATGTGATATCCATAATTCTTTTAAATTTATATCTCAATGCATAATTTTAATTATTAATGAAAAATAATATTCATAATATTTTAAATGAAAATTCATTTGATACTTAAAAAAAAAAAAGATTCATAATTAATAAATTATTAATAATTTGTTAAACTTTATAATGCATTCAAGTTTTAAAAAAACTGAAAATAAATAAGATATTTAATAGTTACTATTAATTATTTTTTCCTTTTCCGACGTATATCAATATATATAGCTGGTAAAAATGTTTTGTTGAAATTTCTTTTTCTTATATTTCCTTCAAGATAAAAGCATATCTATTATTAACGCATTTCTAATTGTTCATTTAGAATTATTTCGATTTGAAAACGACAGAAGGAGATTTTCCTCTACAATTTTCAAACTTTCGATAAATTTTGCTGAAGATATACATAGACTTGCATCGAACAAACGGTGGGTTTTATAAAACGCGCTGCCCTGTATTTCCGTGTGGACTAGAATCGTTGGAAAATACACGTTGCATTATCACCAATGAAACCTGAAACAAAATTTAATCTAAATTTCACACATTATGCACGTACAATTAAATAATTTTCAGATATTCATAAACCTAACAATTTAAAAAAAAAATGGCATGATTGATGATTAAATACAATGAAACTACATAATATTTTAAAATTAAAATTAAAATATTTGTAAAATAAAAATTATAAACTTTGAATTCTCTATAAATATCTTAATGATTCCAAATTCAATTTTTTAATTTACCTCATAAAATATATCTACATTTGTTAACGTTTTGCAATCATATATCCCCTTTGTCACATTTTAAAAATTAAAATATTTGAAAAGTAAAAATTACAGAATTTTCATTAATAACATTCTTCCTATATTTACATTATACCTTCTATAAAAAGTATGATTCAAAAGTATGATCAGAGATTATTTATCTATCTAAACATTTCCACGTCGTTACAATAAATCACATTTCCCCTTCATCTCCACAATTTGAAAATTAAAATATTTAACAAATGTATGTAATTTCATCCAAAATTTCTTCTCCAATATTTAAAAACTATATTCACTGCAAAAAAATATAAACATCAGAGATAATCCAAATCCAAATAATACTTCTATTCCATTTCTGTCACGATAAATTAAATCTCACCTCACCAAGTGAATCCACAGATTGATCATCTCACCTGTTACTGTTCAACCTCGGTTAAGTCGTCCTCGTATCCAACTTCCCTCACCTTGATGGTCGAGAAGATGTTGAGGAACTCCAAGACCACCCCGTTAGTCCATCCGAACCCTGTTTGCACGTTGTATTCCCCTCCACCACCGCCTTGGCCAGGCACGATCGAGTCGTACTGCAATTAAAACGCTAATTACACCAAGTAATCACGCGTTCTTGTTTCTCAAAGGATTACAGCACACCCCCTTCGTCCGGTAATTAAGTCATGCAGCTTCTCCTTGTTAACTTTCGACTGAGAGCTGTCTTAAACTTTCGACGAATTTTACATTCTAAGAATGAAAGTGGACAAGTTTTAAGATAAATTCTTAATTCTCTGCATTTCAATCACCGGAACCGAGATAGTAGAGATTTGGAATAAGGGAATAATCAAAGATTGTGTATCACTTGATATTTTATTCTTTTTCTACATTTTAATTCTTCAAGAAGGTTGATAAATTTAGATTACCTTTTTTTTTTTTTTTTTTTTGATTTTATTCGTTCAATGAAATAAGATAAAAATTTTGATGCAAATATAATGAACGTGTCGAGGAATTTTGAAGCGTTGTTTCTATGGTAAATTTTAAATGTGAAGAATCGAAAATGTGACAGAAAAAATCTTGTAAAAAACCAAGAAAGGTTTTTGATGATGAGAAAAATAATAAATTTTCGACATCAATTATTAACAATGAGAAATGATAATTTTGAATTTTTTTATTATATTTGAAACAAAGCATTAAGAAATAAAGCATTCAGGTGATCGAAATGTATCCAAAAATACATATAGTTATATAAATGATATCATGAGATATTAAAGTTAAAAATGACTTACCATCGTTAATTTTCTATATTAAATAATTTCTTGATTTTATATTTAATATTCGGCACATACTTGCGGCAATGACATTTATGAAATATCAATCGAACAAGCGTAAACCAAATTCATTAATTTAGCAAAATTTAAAAATTTGACAGGTTCTAACGAGATTTAGGAAACAAAAAGTACCTTTCAATTTACTGATGTGAGTGATATTAATTTATGCTCGTTACACGGCAAATATTTACAACAAAACTGGAAGCAAGGAATCGGGATGAAAATTAATAAATCACGTTTTGAAAGGAAGAAAGAGGATTTTGGAATAAAGCTTGGAAACAAAGCATCGCGATGAACAGATTTCCAGTTGTTAATTCGAAGGTTGTTAAAATATATTATTTAAAAATATGTCAACTCGACGCTATTTGCATTTTCTCTACCTTTATCCCGCTGTTTTAAGGGTAAATGAATGCATTTAATTAAAGAGTAGAGTCGTTTTCAGAACCAGGGCCAAGTTAAATTAAGATGCAAATCTACTTTCTTAAGAATTTTACGAGAAGCACTTGATTATAATCGTTGAATGAATATGATAATTGTTTGAGAGTGTGTTAATTATTTCTTGTCTCATTAAGTTAAATTAGTTTCTAAATAAACCTCTTGTCTCTTGAAGAAAATTTCAAAATTCTTAAGTATCGTTCAACAAACTTTCTCAACTTGATTTTCATCATTCAATTTAGCCTTGTTTCCAAGAGACCTATCATTTTAGATGCCGATATTTCCTTGATTACATTTTTTTAAATTTCTAAAAAATTTCTAAAAAAACAAAAATTTAAATTTGTCCCTGAAGAAAGCTGTAATTTTTACAGATTATTTTCTAAACAAATTAGATTTTTGACAAACTACTTGTTTGCTCTTTCAATTTTCTCTTCGATCGAATTGGTGAAATTAAGGGTATCGTTTAATTAGATTGACGACCATTTATCCCTATATTCCTTAAATTTAATTAAGAATTATCGTCATTGGTAGCACGGATGCAATTACGGAATAGCCTCTTAAATCTTCTTTACCTCTTCGTATGTATCTATAAGGAAGACCACATGAACGCGATTTCGACTCGAGGGAAAACTTTCTAATTAAAGACAATAGCCAAGTTATTACACGTTATCATGCTGTACGAAATTATTTTATCGGAATATTTCGTTTCAATTAGAAAATTTTTAATCCTATAATATTGATAATAGTTTCAGACTATTATCCTTTCCCTTCAGAAATCTTAATTACATTAATTATCCTTTGGCAATTTAAATTTTTGAAATTTAATAAAAATTCCAATAATATCTTTACTTTTATCGCGCAAAATATCTCACATTATAATAATTTGTTTTACTTGATAAAATTCTCAATGAAAACTTTCTATAAACATTTATTTAATCCATAGCATGTGAAATAATAATTATTTTTAATCACTTTCATTAAAGTTTACAAGACTTATGATTTCTCTATCTTATTATATTAAAAAAAAAAAAAAAAAAAAAACTATTTTACAAATTATCCAATTACAAGCAAACAAAAATATCTACCTCTTTCTTGAAAAATTCAATATTCAATATTTAAATTCAAATTTCCTATAATAACACATATCCACGTTATTATTATATTCATATTTTCGATAATAATCACATTACACAGAATATTCCGCGAATTATTGGCAAAACTATGCGATATCGGCAAAATTTCACGCGGCAATAATTCAATACTCTAAACCATTTGATTGAACGATAGCTATATCGATTGGCACGAACCTCGATAAACGAGATATTCCCAAATTTCTATTACCAAACGACAAATATACCGATCTTTTTTTTTTAACGATTGCGATGAACGCTTTTTTAATTATCGTCGATTTCAATCGACACGTTTTTCATTGTAAACCGTTTATACATCTCAACTTCTCCCCTCAAATAGCTATTTTCCTTGCTTCCATTTCGACCGTTCTGTTTCACACACGATTATATTAACGTATCTGTAAAGCAGATAAATTTTTTTTTACCCGTATATGATCGTGTTTTTTTCTTTTTTAAATTATCACTCGTTATTCGAATTTCGTCCGATGATTTAATTTTGTTAATCGCTTCAATAATTTCCGAATGGAGATCGAAGGAATATATTCCATGTCGGATGGTTCATACGTTAAGCGGAGAATTATCTATGGAATGCTGAAACGAGCTTCGGAATCAATATTGAATTCCTTTCAGTTCGATATTAATCTTTGGATCTGTTTACATCCATGTCCTTTAATAGGTATTATTAGAATAAATAAAACAGATATTGGAAAAACTTTGAAACAGAATCTGAATTATTGAATGATCACGAACAACTACGTGTTCGTAAAATTAGAAAATTTGTGAATAATGAAAATCTTTTAATCGAATTCGTATCCTTTAAAAAACTTGAGGATTGAAAATCAATTCTTACGACATATATTATCACATTTTAAAGAAGATTTCAACAGAGAATGATAAAGGATGTAAAGATAATCTAAAATTAATCGTTTACACTCGAAATACTTGATAATACTTGCACAGATAAATAGACTCCTATATTTCTCGAAAACTGACTGACCATTAAACCGAGAAAGAGATATTTTTTTTTTTTCAGTCACGATAAAAAAATTAACGATAAAAAAAGGAAACGAAATATTTTTCAGAGAAATTTCATCTGAAAAAACTGACAATTAAAAGTCAGAGAAACATCCTTATAAATAGAATAAAATAGGATACCAAAAATTGATACGAATGTTATTTACAAGCATCCACCACTATATTTCTTCATACCACCAACAGCGACAATTTTCAATTTGTTCGAGCATGGAACATTTAAATCAATAAATTTACCCTTTGAGAGAAACTTCTGAAATATACCCTTCCAAGCTTAGTTTGTCTTGTTCAAGATGGGGAAAAAAAAAAAAAAAGAAAGAAAGAAAGAAGAAAAAAAGGAAAATGCGTGGCAGAAAAACGTAAGGATATTTTTCACCAGTAAGCTGCCCGTTGCGAACGAAGTTTCATAAATTTTCCTCCGCGTCACGGTATCGTGGTCGAAATGAGGTATGAGAGGAAGGTGGTTCATGGTTCTCTATGATGTTCTCTGCCTTCGTTCGTCAAGCATCTTTCTCGTGCGATCGTGAAATATAAAAATGGACGAAGAGAAAAGAGAAAGAGAGAGAAGAAAAAAGAAGAAGAGAAAAAATCGAATGGTTCTGACTATGTGAAAATTCATAGACGGTTGAAAAATGATGAGCAGTGATTCATTCTATCCATGTCCATATTCGAACCCTCTGCGTTTCCTTTGATGAGAAGGCAATATTTTAACGTGAATTTATGCATCCGTTGCCTTTTTTCGTGGAGACTCGTTTCAGAAGAATTAGAAATTATGGTCGTAATGATTATGTTTGAGGTGTTCCAATCATTTTAATTTAATAGTGGAAAATAGATAAATTCATTGACATTTTATTGATGAGGATATTTATGTGTGCAAGTAGTTTGAAATTCTAAAATAAATTTCTTACAGCAAATATCGTATACTTTGTATACTAACTATTATATAAGTTTTTTATTTTTGCAATTAGTGCAAGTATTAATTATGATTAATGAAAAGCAAATCGATTTCGTTACTTTTAGATCATTTTCAATATAAAAAAAATCTATTATCCTGTATTATGGAAGTTTATGGAATGAAAAGGCTATTAAGTTAAGTGTGAAATTATATAATCCAATATTATGAATATTGGATTATTTTATTTTACATTTTCATACCTTTATTTCAGACATTGTATAAGAGAAAGTTTCAATTAAATCACTTTTAACGGGAGTGTCTTTTTTAATATTCCGACTTTTTAAGAAACTTTCGACTCCTTTTCTTCCTTCTAACTTTTAAGAGATCAAGATTTAAAATTGAGACAAAATGATTCCAGAGTTAACAAGAAATTGATATACTGATAAAAGAGAAAGAAAAGAAAAATTTGTGAGAATATTAATTTTTTTCATTAAAAATTCCGTTGAAAGTTTCAGATAGTTAAAATATACTGTCTATTTCATTTTCTTTTCTTTCTCTTGATTGCCAAACTATTCAAATAGTTTTTTCAAAAAGTATATCGATTTCCATTCGAAATTTAACAGTATAAAATATAAAATATTACCTACTTATTATTTTCTCTTTTTTTCTTGATCAATCATATACAGATCGCTAGAATGATCGCTTTTAAAATCTTTCCAATAATTTTTAATTTTAATTTTATCTTTATCATTTTTCGATATCCCTTATCAGCTTACCTTCTCAAACATTTGCCCAGTTTCCTTATAACCAGCGTAATTAGCACTAAGCCATCTAAACGCCAATTCTTGGGCGAAATCCATTGCTTCCCTAGCCTCAGTCCAGTGGAGGCCCATTACGATAAACGATTGTAACGGTGGCCACGCGTTTGGAAAATCCCACTGTTCCCCCGTATGATTTAGTGATGTGGGTGTACCTCCTGCGGGGAAAGAAAACGAATTCGATTAAACGAGTTTCCTTTTATCTTCATTACAACTCATTTTCTTACTATATGTAACTGGATGCAATTATTTTAATTAAATAGACCCTCCTCGCAACAAAAATCTCAAATACGAATTTCTAGTGATGGGGTTAAAAAAAAAAAGTAGATTTTTAAAATAGATAAATAAATATTTTCATTCCCTCGAGTGATTTTCCAAGTAAAATTTTCTTATTTGGAAATAATATTTGAGTAAAGAAATAGTATCTCAAATAAATCTTTTTTTAAATGGATTTAACTTATTTATTTTATAAATATATGGAAAGATCAATCCTATTGTTACATTCCACACAAAAAAGAAATTTAGAAAACTAAATGTCTTATTCTATCTTCTCCACGCGATAAAAATGTATCCAAACTTATATTAAACTTCTCTCATTTTAAATCTCACGAAATTGCAAAAAAAAAAAAAAAAAAAATACTTAAGAAAGTAAATAAAGTTAAAATTGTTTTAACTTTCACAGAATCTTTAATCTTAAATCTCTTAAAATTAAAACTGAAACTTTGACCGACCAATGCTGGAGAACTGGTTGCGCGATTCCAATAAAACTTTATCACGAGAAAGTAGATATCATCTGCTTTAAAATCGTTTTTGTTTCAAGCCGATACGACTCACGGTTCCTGAGATAAAGTCGTTTAAAGCGAACCACAATTTCGTGTGTTTCGTTGTTTCCGTCTCGCTCGCATTCTCGACGCATCCTCGGACCTCTCGCTTCCGCATACGCTACACTGACCTATCACACTCGCGCCACTTGTGAGTAGCGATGGAACTAAACAAATCATAAGCAGATTCGAAAATTTAATTCAAACAAAATTCGAATCTTTTAAAAAATATCTCTTAATAAAAATAGAAATGATACTTTCAATTTCCAAAATTGAAAAAATTTTAAAATAATTATACATATTTTAAAATACATTCGAATATCGATCGAATAAATTCGATAAGTATCTTACTTAGGGATTTTCCATTTATTTATAATTTTCTCTATTATCTTTGAAATTCGTAATTCTCATACAATTTAAGAAATAATTGTTTCATAAAATAGTTATTATTTTTTAGAAATGATTCTTTTGCATTGAACTTAATTTTCGATTTATAAGTACACGCTGAACTTGATCCCATCGCTACCTGAATGGTCAGTGACAGACGAGTCACCATCTTTTTTCCACCACCACGACAAACCTCTACGTATGTACACTTTCAAAGAAAAAAATGTGGGTCACGCCGGTATTCCGCGAATTAGGCTACCATTCAGCGTACTCTTTAAGTGGCCAACGCTTTAAAGCTTTAAACCTTTGTATCTCGGTAACCAATTGAGATATGGACGTGAAACAAAAAGCGGTTTTAAGGCTACGTTTTTTTGTTACTCTGAAACGATTTTCGAGTAAAATTTTCTATCTTTGAATATGTTTCGAGGATGAAAGTTTCGAGATTGTATCGAGATTGTACGTTGGATAATGAATGCGTAATAGATTAACTGCGTGGAATACTTAATCATGGTAGCTTTAGTTGTTTACGTGATATATGATGAGTGTAAATGACAAATGAATTATTGATTTGATATGGTATGATATGGAGTACAATGTGGATAGAGAGAGAGAGAGAGAGAGAGAGAGAGAAAGAATTTTGTAATTGCAATCAGATGGTATATCCTTTGTTTAATATTATTATCAAGTTTATATTATTTCATTTTTATGAACTTTTAAAAATGTGTTATTAATGAATTATTAAGGGATAATATAATAAACTAAATATTAATTAATATTGAATACTTATTGTATTCTATTGTATGAATGATAAATGTCACCTTTTCTCGTGACCAAAGGCATAAAAAGATATAGAATTTATTCCTTATCATTCCAATTCCATTCGATTTCATCCTTATAGAAATGACCACGAAAAGCACCTTTTCAAAAGCATCTTTTGAATATAAGGGATCAGAAAAAATGTATTATTCTTCACGTATATAAAATTAAAATAAGAGTTTGAAATTCAAAGTTTAAAAAAAGAAAGAAAGAAATAATTATCACTGTTAAAAAAAGAACTTACCAAAGAAGCTGTCGATATTCTGCGACTTGAGATATCTCAGAGTAGTTGCGCCATAATGCTCACGTTGACCACGATTGTAACTTTTGGTGTAAAGTGGCGCAAGATTCGAAGGGTAGAACATATGTCTAGGCCTCTGGTTCTTCATATCGTAATCCAGCCATATTCCATCCGCTTCGTTCCACAGAACATTGTCGATGGCCGTTTGAAGCTGTGATGCTATCTTCTGATAATACTGAGATTTCTAGAAAAATTAAAAATCATATTTACAATAATTGATATACGAGGTGAAATATATGAATTTCAAGAATCAAGAATATATTTTATATTATTTCTATTATTTATTAATCAGGAATTTAATATAAGATAATATTAAAATGGCAGAGAAATTTACTATTAAATAAAGTTTCATAATAATTACTCTTATTTAACGTTTCTCATTTACAATTTTTCACATATTCTTTTCCCTATTCCAACATTTTAATTTATCCTTTATCTACATATCTCAAAAACTAGTATAATCCATCCAAATAAAATTATATATATATATATATATAAAATATTGAATACAAATACATGAATCAAGATATATATGACAAATCATGTCCCCAACTGTGCAAAGCGATTAAATTTTCACATTAATCAATCAACAGAATCAGTTTCAGCTCTACGAAACAAGTTAATCTTAAATGAATAATCGACATCCATTGATCAACCTTTAAACTTTACTGATATATAACGAAAGCCATTGTGTGTGAAAGCACACAATTTATGGTGATGAATTTTAACGCGGTATGTTTGTCAACGAATGTTTCGCAGCTTACCGCATTGTTCCCGAGCAGAGTGTGAAATTCGCCGAGGAGCCGGGCATTTTGTTGCAGAATCGCATTAAGGTCGACAGGTATTATGTATTGCGTGGAGATATTGTATAAACTGAGCGCACTGCTATTGTTGTTCCGTATGAACCACCTGTTGGAAAAGTCCCAGCCACTTTCGGCGCCAGCCTTTATATTATTGTAAAAGAAATCCCGTGATTTTTCGGGTATCCGCTGCGCCATGAGATAATCCTCTCTGACATTAAAAAAAAAAGAGAAAAAAACATTTACATGCGTATATATTGGTTGTTACAAGATTGATAAGAAGATATTAGAGTATTTATATTTGTATAGGATAGGGGAGGATTGAAGAAATTGAGTGATTGTAGAATTAAGGGATCATTGGAAATTCTGAAATTTTGAAAATTTAAGGATTCAAAAGTTGAGATTCAGGGATTATAAAAGAAATATTAGAATTCTGAGGATTTCAAAGATCTCGGAATTGTAGTATCCTGAGATTGGGAAATTCATGAGGTATTTAAAATTTTGTAATTCTAAAATAAAGAGATTCAAAAATTGAGAAAAAAAGGAGAAATATTGAAATTCTAATTAGAGGGTTGAAAAATTTATAAATTTTTAAAGTTGAGCAATATAAGAATCCTAAGAGTTCAAAATTCTTAGGATCGAAGAGTTAAAGATCCATAAAAAAAATTCTAAATTTCAAACCCTTTTTGAAGAAATTTTGATATTTATGTCTAACTTTGATACCTATAAAGATTCTAAACTTGTTAAATATTCATATTAAAATAAACTATAGAGGTATCACGTGTATCTTTATTAATACATATCTAAAAGACAAACTAAACTCATCAAAGTTGATTAAGTAAGGAGAGCAGTTTGAAATTTCATGAAATCAATGCTAATCTGAACGAGATTACCGTTTTCACGTATACACGAAACACAAACAAATTTGATAAACTTCTAGTGAATTCGAAATTTATATGAGAAGCTTGAATTTAATGACAGTTCGTGGAATCTATTAACATTTGCATTCGATTATATTTCAAGTAGGTATAGACCAGAGAACATTTGAATATTATCATTGTACAAGACGTAAATTTATTGTTACAAATTGTTAGCTTGTTACTATGAGCATACGTGCCTGGAATACAATCTAGTTTATCAAATTCAATGTGCAAATTCAAAAGTCAATTTATCATCATATACTTCAGTAAACATAAAAAGAAATAAGAAATATAATATATTGATTTACAAAATATTACTTGTCATTCTTATATAATTTTAAATCAATTCCTTTTTATATTTAGAATTAAGAAAATAAGATTAATGGAAGATTGTTGGAAGAGTTGCAAGTTATTAATATTACAGAAAGGCATTGCAATTCAGAAAAAATTAGAAAAACAATGATCTAATGCAAAGGATTAACAACATTTTAAATTAAATTTCTTCAGTTTTGTTAATAAAAATTGAAATTTCTATAAACAATTACACTGTATCAAGTTTATTCGTTATTACCTGTAACTTTCTGGTCGAGGACTGGTACTATTGACCATGTAGTGCGCCATTTTATATATTTTTCCATCCTTCTCAACGTCGATCATCTTCTCTCGTTGCCAGAAAGAAAATTCAGTTTCCAGAGTGGATATAATCGAACGTAAATAATCATAATCCCCAGTGAAGTCCAAATATCTTGAGACCTGTTAAACAGAAAATATTATAGTATTAGTAGAACAACAACAAGCTATTATACGTTTCTCATATAGACATATTCTTACAATTCTTGTGGATTATATTCAAGTTTTATAAGTATGAGACAACAGTGATAAAAAAAATAACAAATAATATTATTTCATATACATTGTCTTCTTGTTTTATTTGTCTATATAAATAATAATACTTTTATTCATTCGTTCAAGGATTAATGGATCAAGCTTGACTAAAAGGATTCAGTGGAATAATGGCAGAAGTGCATTTTTCCATTACACGAGAGCAGATGGATATGTAACCATAACGAAAATGTATTATCTTCACTAATCCATTATCATTAAGCTACATTCTAGAATTATTTATTTAATTATTTATTTTAATTTGAATACATATTTTTATATTTTCATTGATACGAGTCAATAAATATCCAGATATTTTGTGTTCCACAGAAAATTTAATAATGCACATGATACAAAAATACGATATAAAATATTCGAAATATAAATATCAAAATTTTTACAAAATTTCTTTAACCCTGCCCTCGAATATAATTTATATAAATTTTTTTTTCTCATCAATCCTTTCTCTGATCAAATAGCAAACTCGCTATCTCTATATAACATTCGATCGAAATATTTGGTGTTTACAAACGGTATTCATACATGTATTCGACAAACTTCCGTGATATTCTCTTGTTCAAAACTTGGCTATCTTCTGAAATGAACAAGCGCAGCAGCAATCCGACTATCCTTACCGAAAACACATTAGAGAGGGTTGGAGGGTAAGCGCACCCTCCTATCTGACTTTTCAAGTGCTGTATTACGGAACAAAAGTTTCGAAATGCGCATCGTGGACGGATATATCCCTTTCGATTTACATTTACGAAACAATATTTTCCATCTTAAAAAGGAAAAAGACAAATCACTTGAACTTATTGAACTTGGCCCATTAATCCGTCAAGTGGAAGAGAAAATTTGATACATCTTTAAAAAATTTGATATTCGATGTAAGTAAACAAGTACAGATTAATTTTCAATTGCTGAAGAATAATAAAATAAATAATAATTTCACGCGAGGCTGAGAATTTTATATATATAATGGAAATTATTTTAAACAATTTATATTTAGAGATGAATATTTTAAGAAAAGTTTGGAAATATTTAAAAACATTTAAGAATTCGTTTGTATTTCTATATTCTTCGTTATTGGATTTAATTTGTAACAATGTGAAATTATAGCACAGTTCTATTTTCTTGCTTGGATTTGGATGATTCTTAGCCTTGTAATTTTATTTATTTTAGCGAGGTAATAAGTGGGAGAATACATGGAATTTATGAGGAAAATTTTCGAAGAATATTTAAATCTCGATTGATTCGAAGAGAGGAGAATCAAAGTATAAAGGAAGTTGAGAAAGAATGGATTTTTTGAAATATTATTTGAAGAATAGCTCGAGATTGCTCTTTCCTTTGTCGAAGAACTGGCTAAAAGCACTATGAGAGAATCTTTCCACCACAACGTTCTTTACATGCTGGTGGAAATATATTTCCTTCTCGTGAAGGCAAAGAGTTTGCATGGCTACGATTTTCGTATTTTTCCTTGGTTTTCCCAGATTTATTCGAACCAGTGCACCGGCAGTGATTCTAAATTCCTTGACTTATACACTTCAAACTTACCAATCTTATTTCCTTTCCCCTTTCTCCTTCATTTTGATGAAAAGTTTCCCGTTCATTTAACGGAAATTACAAAACCTATTCAACTTATTCATTTCTTCGTAAATACGCAAATCAATTCTCTACTAAATCCTATATAATTACGATATGAAATCTTTTCTTCAATTAAATTGGAATATAAAGGTAAAAATCTTTTATTTTGAACAAAATTCAGGATGTATTTAAAAAATCAATATTCGAATATATAACTCAGAGCACAACACAATTTTGAAAATCATTTCTTTTCCTACCATAGTTTCATAATTCCTATTTACTTTATCATTTCTTTGTTATTCTTTTCTTACAATCACTGAAGTAAAAACACTTTTACTTCTTTCAAATTATTCCAACGTTTCAATCTAATTAAAAGCACCTCCGTTAAAATAATTCATTCAACTCATGATTCAAGCATTCGAATCACCACCTCAAGTATCCCATAAATTTCATTTCCAATTCTCTCCTATATCCCGCGAAGAGAATCTCGAGTGAATATCTCTAACCAAAAAAAAAAAAAAAAAAAAAAAGAAAAGAAAGAAAGAAAAAAAAAGAAGAAGAAGAAGAAAAGAAAAAAATAAAAGTGAAAAACATCGATTCCATTACAAAAAAAAAAAAAAAAAATCGTTTCAGCTTTTCAGTCCAACTTTCTTGCCAAAACCAACCGCGTTTCAACCACGTCCACGACAGTTCATATCGATTTCGATCTTAAATTGCGAACTATTTTCCGACTATTGAGTTTCCCCAACTCCAATTGCGTGGAAATCTTTCCAGCGCCGGACCCATCGCCTTTCCCCGTGAAAGGAAAATGCGAAAACTTTTGTTGACTCGTTGAAAGCTCGAGGAGAAGTTAAAATTCCTTGCTCCACCGCTCCATTGTCTTTACCAACGAGGAGAACTCGAATTGGATATCGTGGAAATTTAGGTGGACAAGCTATTATCCAGCTGTCGAGTCGACTTGGAACTCGATGGAATGTATATATCGATGGAGAATGGAGAATGGAGAGATGGGGCAATATAATTGTAATTGCTATTAACACGATTATTATTGATGAGATTCGAATTGGATAGTGGAATCTCTCTCTCTCTCTCTCTCTCTCTCTCTCTCTCTCTCTCTCTCTCTCTCTCTCTCTCTCGTGATTCTTATTTATTGATAATATTAATGAAATTTAGAGATGTGAAATGTGAAATTAATAATTGGTAATTAAAAGTATCAGCGGTGACACTTAATTTGGCATTGCTGTTTTTAAAGATTGTATTGTTGTTGTTCGATTAATGTAGTACAAGGGATTACTATAAATTGTGTACGATGTAGTAATTATTTGGTGAGAAAGATTAAAATGAAATTATTTGTATAGTAATCTTCTTCAGGGAATGGTTAGTAATTACAGTTTCATAAGTAAAAGCAATAGAAGATTTTCAGGGAGAGTTGTAAACAAGAGAAACAAATTTTCCAGAAGAATGAACTCTATGGATGGCTTAAACGTTTTCAACAAGTTCAATTAAATTTTATGTGTTTCCTTCCCGTCTAGTAATTACGTAAGAAATTCATTTCCTTGATTATTGATTATTCCTTTTCTTTCTTTAAAACGAATAAAATGAACAATTTGTATGAAGAAATTAATGTATTCTATACTATGTAATTACTATGTATACAAGAAAGTATTCTTTAATTATTTTCATCTTTCAATGAAATAACGTTAAATAATTTGACAAGCACTATAATTATCAACTTGTACTTATCAATATACAATTATGTTTCTGTCCGAATAAAAATGAGTATCAATTTTGTCAACAATCATGCAAACGAAAGATCCATAATCAATTTGATTTATCTGATTTGTTAATTCTGATATCGAAACACTTAGCGATTGATTACTATTTAATAATAATAATATTTAAATTTGCGTAAATAACACATTTTAATAATGCGAAGATACTCTTTTGCATTTATCGTAGGAAGGAAGATAAACGAGTTTAAAGACAATATGAGAAAAAATAACGTACCATGAGATGTAACAGAGGTGGCTGGCTCCTCATAAGGTAATAAATTCTGCCACCATTGGGTATGAAACCATATTTCTTCACCATGTATAAGAAATTGTCTATCATCCCCCTGGCAGTTTGATACATGTCGCATAACAGCAGACCTTCGATCACCCAGTAACTGTCCCAGTAGTAAAATTCTGTACATAAAAGAAAAGAAAAAAAAAATACATAATTGTTAAATATCTTTTAGTGTCATGTCGAATAAAGCTTTGAACAAAATTTAATAACTGATCAATCCACACATTGAACATAGCGGCTGTCAACATTTTTTTGTCTCTAGTTGTATTTCTTGTTTTAGATATGTCTTCACAAATTTTTGTTGAAAAATTTATTAATTCCAATTGTTTATAAAACAACGCAGAAACAATTCTTTTCTCATAAACACATCAAACATTCCAAAAAATTTCAAAATTTCCTTTCTAATAATAATCTACAATTTATTCTATCAATAAAAATTAAAATACATTCCAGACATTCTAAAATTTATTTAAATTTAGATTCGTATTTTCAAATATATCAAATTTTGTAAAATTTATTAAATTCTCTGTCAAAATATAAAATTAATTCACCTTTAAACCGACCACCAGGAACGATGAATCCATTGTTCACGTATATCAAACTGTGTCTCTCAGGATACTCAGCCACCTCTGGATTGATCTTCCTCGCCAATTCCTTCCAAATTTCGTTCAGATGTTTCGCCCACTCCCGATACTTGGCCTCGTTGATCCGTTTCAAGATCGAAGGGCTCTCCGTCCAATCTGACAGCGTCCAGTTCACGAGCTCGTTCGACGAGGCGAAATTTTCATTAACATATCTCGTCAACTGACTTTTGCTCGGTTTGTTCCCCGTTTCATTCATCAAACTGTAGAAGCTGGACATAATCAATCATCCGGTTAATCAATCATCCATCACAACAACGACACGTTGTAACGATAGCATTAGCGGTCGGTCGAATGGAGCCGCATTCATTAACGAGATAAGTAAGATGTGCGAGTATACAGCGCGATGGTGGTAAAAAAATGCATACAAAATAGATAGAGAAATATTTTATACTTATCGAAATGAGATCAAGAAATTACAAGATATTTAAATTGTTAAATTGTATTGAAAATTAAAAATAGAGAAAATTTATAATTATAAACAGTTTATTAAATGTTTAATAAACATTTCTTCAAAAAGTCTCAATTGAAACTTTTTATTTTCGACTTTTATTTTATTTCGAGTCACGGAATGGAATTTTTCAAAACGTTGTCGAAGAAAATTAAATAATATAAAAAAGAAATAACAAGCGTGTGCTTACTTTATCGCGAATCTTTTTATTTAAACACAGATCAAAATTGTATGTACATTCATAATCTACCAGTATGCCACCCTTAACGTATAAAAGATCAAATTCCTCTGCCCATTAACGCTAAACTTGGAAACGAGTTTTACGCTCTACTCGAATTCGTTTTGCAATCCCTATAAAACGAGAGGAAATTCACCCTATTTTGTTCGAGCCAGTGAAAACTACCCTTTCTCGTACCCCTCTGTACGTAACAATCGCCGAAACAATGCTCGCTTTGTACCACTAGTGAAAATCGAACAGGTCCTCACGAAAAAAGCGAAACAATTTAAAAAAAAAGAAAAAAGAAGAAGTTGTGCGATCATAGAGTAGTTAAAGTAGTGATGAATAAATGGCTTTTTCTCTTCTATTTCTGTTTTTTTTTTTAATTCACGGTAAATTTTCTAATCTTATAATTTTCAATTTTTTTCAAATTCGAAGATAAAAATCAAAAAAATGGATTCTAAGATATTAAAACGAATCACAACATTTCATTTTATTTTACTGATTGTTAATCTATCAAATAAATAAATATTTGCATTTTTATTGAATGATACGCTCGATAAGATAAATTTTACAAAATTTACATAGAGAAGAAAATTGGCACGCGTGTTACTAGAAAAAAAAAAAAAAATATCAATTAAGCGCACTTACTTGGAAAGAGTTATTTCCGGGTCGTTTATCTGATGGAGATCGACGAAAGTCTTGCTGTCTGGGAAGATTTCAGCCAGCTGTATCGTCTTCAGCAGCTCTCCCGTGCAATAGATCTCGCTGGAAAAAATAAAACAATAAAACTTATTTAATTGTGAAAATTCGAGAAAAATCATTTATTCCGGAAGAAGGATGGAGGATGCTAAAGCTCGAATATTTCAGGTGTAAGTTTTTGTTTTTCATAAGAGTCACACGGATGGAAATGTCATCATTCTGGTGGATACGAATCAATAATCCGTGCACGGTCATTTCCTGAGCCGATTATCCTTTGATCCGATTCACCTCGTATACGAAAGCTCGTTTGACGACAAGTAAATAGAATAAAAGTCTATTATAAAATCGTTAACCACTTTGTTCTCCATCGTATTGCTCGGTAATTATATCTTTTTAATGTAATTAGTGCATTGTTTGTTATGCGTTTGTATCATGCATGTAAGATTCGAATGGGGAGAAAAAAAGTGTAGAGTTTGTACAATGGCAAAATGTGACGTATAAAAGGAAAAGATAAAATGTCCAGAGTAAACGCGTTACGATATTTGAAAAATGAAGTAATAAATTTTTATTCAACTCGTGTTTGTAAAAATTCATTCTTGCGTAAATAACGCGCAAGTGTTACAAATGGAAATTGCGTTGCTAAAAATTAAAAATATTAAAGGAATAGTATCTCCTATTAATTTTTTCTATAATATATTAAGTTATTATTCCACAAAACTTTTACTCCAATTCAAAGTTTATCAAATATCAAATAACTGACATGTAAATACAATTTGAATATTATTTTATCAATTGTCTTGTAACGAAGCAAATTAATAAATTAATAAATAAAACTATAAATTTTCAATATTAAATTCGATCAAGATTCGTATCGACAATTTAATAAAAATGCAAAGAATTTTGCCAACATTAAATAATTATTTAAGATTACAATATTTAAAATTTAATTCAACTTATGGATAAAAGCTAAAATTATGTATAAATAATAAATACAATGAATGGAAAGCAGAATTTTTTAAAAATAGAAAATGGAATGGAAGAATGAGGAAATTAAAATTCGAACGAAAATTATTACGTTACATCACGAGATCCTCTCTACATCGATTTCTATTCCGATAAAGATTACCTGACAATCGCCATCAACGTCCATTTCTACAAATATCTCACCACGAGCAGTCGACACGGCGATAAAGATAGCCGAATAGCAAATCCACGAAAAAAATGACATCACGATAAGGGGGAAATTTAACGCCGACGCGGATTTGGCACAAAGCTGACAGCAGTTAAGTAAACCGAGCCGAAACAACGCCTACTGTTCCACGTGTCCGCCAAACGAAAAGGAATTATCGTGATGCCAAAATCGATCGAGTGAAAAACAGCTGCCGGTGTTTTCGATCCTTGAATCGAAATTTGTACGTGCTCGTCATTGTTACTCTTTTCTTGCCAATCGTACATTCGAAAATATCTGTGATTACCTGTGATTGAAAGGAAAGAAAAATAAAAAGTTGTCTATTTTAAAATTAGTTTTTAAGAAAATCAAATGTTTCCATGATCGACATTTCAAGATTTTGAATTGAGAAAATTTTAAGGGAAAACTTTGATAATAATTGCGTAATTGTGAAAGGGAAGTAAAAGTATTTTTCTTTTCCTAGATTAATCTTTAGTTTAACTATAGATCTCAGAAATCTTTTTGATCGTGTGCACTGTTTGAAGAATAAAACTTCAGGAATTGTGTATATGAAAAAACATCGTTATCTGTTTGCACAAAATCATTGAATCATATATGATTGGTTTCTTTTAAACATCATTTAATTTCAAAGATCTGTGTTGTTATTCTACAAATATTCTTCAAGATAAGATATATATATATATATATAAAAACAATTTTTTGTACGATTCAAGAATTAAATTTAAAAATGAATGTGTATAGAAATTAATGCAATTAATGGCTATTATGTAGAATATAAAATTAAATGAATGTAATAGACTTTAAAATATAATATACTAATTAAAATAAATATTTGTTAAGATGACAATTTACGAAAGGTAAACAGTTAAATTTAAATTTCTTTCGTAAAATACCAATATTATTTTAAAAATAAATAAAAAACAAAAGAGAGGATTCTTTTTATTTTAGAAATCTCAAAAAAATGAGTTCTGATTTCCCCTGATGTTATCGTTTCTCGTTAGAGAAAGAAAATAAAGGACCAAGTGTCTTCTATCTCTTTTTTTTTTCGTTTCCTCTAGTCTTCCATGCATTCTTACTCTCCATCCTCAACAGGAGTTAAGGACGATATCGTAACTATGATCATCGCATCCTAGGATTTCGTGCTTTACCATTGTGAATAAAAAAAAAAAAAGAAAGAAAAGAGTAAAAAATCCTAAAAGACCGCAATTGTCGACCTTCATCGCTCTGTCATTCATTCTCTCTTCCTCGAATGTTTTATCTTGGTGTATTTAGAAAAAGTTAACTCTTTTGATTGATGGAATCTCGTTTCAATGGCTTTCAAAAATTCTATGGATGGCCTACAATTTTTTTCGATAGCTTCAATGTTTGCACATTGAAATGACAATACGACATAAATGTACAAATGAAAGAAATTTGTTATAGAATAAAAGATTTTCTCGTCGAATTCTTTTCTCGTCTATTGGAATGGGATAAAAAAGAATTATTCTTATTGTTAATTGAAAACTTGAAGAATTTAAATCTGTTTCTTAAAGACATTCCCTTCTTCATTATCTCACAACATATTTGAATCTTTAAAAACTCAAATTCGTTAAAAAAAAAAAAAAGAAAAAAAAAAGAAAAATAAATTTGTATATAAACGATTCAATTTTTATTAATAGAAAAAATAATTGAATATGAAAAAAAAAATAATTAAATCACACTAACCTATTGAAAACAATTTAAATTTTCTCACTGCACAAATACTTGGAACATTTTTAATAATAAAATGACAAAATTATTTGAACGGGATCAGACCCTTTGAGAAATAAATTCTAAGAAAAATATTATGGAATGTAGAAACCATAGAATTGAGGGAAAAAAATATAGGAATATGGAGGACACTCGAAGAAAGTCGACGATCAAATAAATCACGGACTGTCCTCTATTTCGAGGTGGTTGCCTCTCCATAGAGGGAGCCACTTCTTCAATCGTTTTATCGGAGGGATATTTCGAGTAAAGCAAATCGTTTCACTCGGGCCATGAATTTTTTTTACACGCTACCTGGCTTCTTTTGCTATCGTTTTATCGTTCGATTGACGTTACCTTCGTCAAACTTGCGCGAGAACATGTCCAAGTAAAAGAAGTACACGCAGTATTACTGCCATAAAAATTCTTATACATCATTCATGACGTCGAAATGTATATTTTTATACATGGGATAAAAATTTATGGAGTGGATTTAGTAAATTTAGATGTCGGATATCAATATTTTATTTCCACTCTTTCCAAATATCGAAAATAAATTATAGGATTGATATCATACTCGAGAGACTTTTATAGGTTCTTTATCGTTAATTTTCTCCAAATTTTTCATCCCCTTCTATTTGATATTATTATTTAAATACTTTTTGCATTCTTCGACTATTTAATTTTTTGGTGCAAAAAGTTTCATTAAATCAAATTTTTCTATTTCATATTTTGTATCATCTACAACAACAAAGTGATCGCATAACACGAAAATCAAGCAACGTCAAATATAAAAGATCGTCGTCACAAAGCCTCGTTCCTCACCACCGTATTATTATTCCTCTTCCTTCTTCTTTTCTATTTTCCTCGCTGGATAATATTTCCAAAGCTCCCCCAACTTGATTAAGGCCATTTCGTGGAATCGACATTACGATACTCGAAGATGGAAAGGAACCCTTTTGAAAAAGATTTCTCAGGGGTTCGTTCAATCGGCCTAATCAACACTCCTCCTTCTTTCACGTTATTTTATCTAGATCCGAGGGATGTAATTCGGGATAAATTACCCCCTCGAATGAGAGCCTGTCGCGGATTTGGAAACGAAGCATTCGTGGTACGAAACCACTTAAATCACACGAAATGGCACGTGGAAATGAATTAACGAAGGAGATCCAATGACGATACAGTATTTTTTGTAAAGATGTAAGAGAACAAAGAAGATTGACAATTTATCATTGGTTATTAAATGAATTGATCGAGGGAAATGAGATTTGTCCCTCTTTTCTCATCTGTGAATTTTTATTTACTCGAAATTATTCATACATTTATCTTTCAAAATATATTAATAAAAAGAGAAATTAACGATCGATCCATAAAACAAAGGGTCCTTATGAAACAGCTCGACCCGAGACAGAAGAATCAACTACAATATGCAAATATGCAGATTTCTCAACGAGCACTTCCACGAGTTTGATTCCTCTTGAACTGATTTCATTCAGTCTCAAGCGAATTAAGGGTTCACGGTTGCTCTCTCACAATCAGTTAAATCTGCTTTCCCTTGTAACTCGAGTTGCACAGGATTCGTGCATATCTACTCGCGAATAAATCATTGCATCTGAGAGATTTCGTACGAGAGATATCTTTCTAAGAGAGTTCACTTTTAATGGAACGGGTAGTGCGCCAATTGTAATTGGTCTAACTTTGAAAATGCAGATTTTCCATTGTAAACTGGTTAATTAGCTTCATCAAAGGGTGACGATAAACCAGAGAAAGAGAGAGAGAGAGAGAGAGATTCACGTGTACTTGGAGATAATTCTAAAGTTTGCTCGATCCATAATGATAAGTAGCTGTGATGAGAGTGGATTACACACGTGTAATCAGTATAATTCTATTATCAGGTTATCGATTGATATATTGAAAGAAAGGGCGACACAAGTCGATAAGATAAAAGTAAGAATCGAGTTTCGTTTCTTGGATGATGATAATTAATTTATTCTAAAATTTGTTGGAAGAAATAATATAATTTTTAGAAAAGACGTTCTATAAATTTGAAAAAAAGAAGTGTATAAGAAGTAATATTCAAAACTTCTTCTTTATAATTAATAATAATATAATATATAATTAATAAATCTAACATCGCATATTTTGTTGTATAAAATTTATTTTAATATATATCTTTTCTATTTAGAATATCGTAAAGTTTAATGATTTTCCTTTAAACCTAATTTAATTATAAATTATCTTCAACAAAATTAAAGAAGACAATTTTTATTTGTTTAATTAAATAAAAATTTCAAATTTTCCAAATTAATCAAAAATATCAATAAATCTTTAAAAAATGTATCACCTATCCTGTTTAGTTAAAAAAAGGAATAAAGAAAATGAAGAGTTAAGAAGAAATTTAGAAAAAAAAAAGGAATAGATGCAAAAACTACATTCTTGCCACATACGTTACAAAATGAAATAACAATTTTATTTTTCCATAAAAACAGAAATGTCACCATTTATGAATCTCGTATATCATACTCGTTTAAAGACTTCCACCAGGCTGCATAAAGATTATTATGCAAAGTGTCGTAAATAATATTATAAAGTAGACCAAGTAACTTTTTTTTCTTTTTTTCTTCTTCCAAGTATCGCAATGTTTCTTTATACACTTTTGCATTCCAACATATATATATATATACATATATATGTGCAATATCTATCTACACGTTTTAATTACCTTGGAATACATAAATAATATGTAAACGAAGCAGCTTAACATTCAAGATATTCGAAATCTATGGCGACGAAAGTGTCAAATAGAGTTGAGTCATAGGTGTTTCCATCCTTTTAAACGATTACGCGATTATAACTATTTTTTTAAAATAATAAATATTAAATATTAAATAATAAATATTAAAATATTAAACACCTTGCACGTTCTCACATATCCTCGTAACGATCGTAGTTATGAATATTGGATCATAAAGTGGATTTTTCCACGATCGTGTTGCATAAGAGGATTTCAAAAAAAAAAAAAAAAAGAACAAATTCGAAGAATAAATTGTTTATAATTAGAAATCATATTGTTAAAAATTCTTTTTATCGTGATTAAATGAAAGCAAAAATTAATAACCGTATTTCATACCAACTCACGTTTCAAATGATTGTCAAATCAAGAGAAAATGATTAAATTCTAAAATTGTTGGATACAAAAAAATATCTCGAACAATTCGAAACGAAATCGAAGATGCAATATCTGTGAAAAAAATTCGGGAGAGAAAATTGTAATCACAAAATTCCAAAAATTTATGTACATGTAAATTTCACTTTACTCGCGTGGACGAAAATCTCATCCTTTAAATCTCATCCGTTCTTCTTTTATTCTCGATTCTATTCTCGATTCGTCGACGATTTACGAAACCAATCTCGCTTTTAAGGCGTCTTTAGATCCTAAAAATCGAGAGAGAGGTCCATAAACACAAATCGGGGCAAAGTAGCACGTTCTGGATCATTTTTACGACGTAGAACACGACGGATAAGTGGAATTCCAAGCTTCGAATCGAAAGTTTCTTAACGCCGGATCGAGGTTTATTTAACGTGCAACTTTAATTGGACCGATCTTTTCCTAATTTACGAGATACTTAGCGGGATTTGAGGGTGAAACAGGCAAGCTTTATCCGAGTTTTCGCGTTCTCGCCGAAGGCGTTTCACGTAATTTATATCCACGGAAGTTACGATACCTGATTTCGATTTCAAGTTTAAAACGAATTGCCGCCCAATTTCGATCGGTTATCTCCTTGTTAAAAGTGTCTACGTTTTGCGGATAATTCTCGAGGACGATTTCCTCGCTGTTTTAGTTCTAATTACTGCTTGACAATGATGCTATAAATAGGATAAATAAAAAATTGGTATTCTATAATTTTCAAAAATCTCTCCTTTAAAATTTTGACTTGTGCGCACTATCGATGCAACGATTTGCCTTTCCAATGAAGGCGTGATGAATAAGATACCCATTATTAAATTAAAAATGCACGTAAATATCAATATTTCAAATACAAGTTCACTATTTTATTTGTCCCTCTAACGATAAATCTTCTTTTCAAAAAACCCGAAATACTACTTTTCACCAATGTCACCAATGCCAAACGATTAAATAAACATTTTTTACCACAATTCTCAAAATTAAAAATTAAAAATTAACCGCGCAAGTGGAACATTATTCAATTATTGAATCAATTAAATACAATTTACTGGCAACTAATGATATTAACGGGCATATCTAAGGACAATACATGCACGTCTAAGGCGGTTGTCGGTGGCCATTATCGATTACTCGATCCTTGCGGTGGGAATCTTGTTGGTACACGTGAGCCGGTAAACTCATCGGTCGGAATTAAAACTGTAAATTGAAATGGAGCGAGCAAGATAGTTAACAAAGATAGTTGGTGTAATTGGAGTCTTCTGAACTATCCTATCGGTTCGTGAACCAAGTAAATTGTTGTAAGCACACGGGGGGGGGGAGGGGGGAACAACAGTGTCTTATCTTGTAAGTGTTTGAAGGGAAACATGGCTTAAGGGTGAAAAGGATAAAGGAAAAGAGAAATTTGTAGAGGATGGTATTAGCGAGATATCGTTCAATTTTTATTGGTCACGTCTTGCCTATTTAATTATAGTGAGAATGTGTAATGAGAATTCATAGAATTAATTTTCCAATGGGTTTTTTTTTCTTTTTATTTTACAGATATTATATATTTCATTATTGATTAATTTTTTTTCTAGCATTGCACGTAGAGATGCATGTAATTTTTTACGCGGAAGAAAATTTGAAAATTTTTAATCGAGGTAAATTAATTAGTCAAGAATCAAAATTAAATCAAATCATTTTTTCGCGATTCGAAATATTTTCGAAATTATTTTTTAAAAAGTAATTTTACCAGATATTTTCATATATACCCGCGATTCAATTTATCGATAAAAATAATCCCAATGATTCTCTCTCCTCTTGGTAAATTTCAAATTCAATTAATGAGTACGAAAATGAAACAAAATATCGAGGGGAAAAAAGCGAGCTTTGAAGAAGAATCTATCGATACATGTATGGAATATATACGTTGATCGTTCGTATCTTTATCGTTTTTATTCAACGTCCAACTATTCGACACAGTCGACTACTATGTAAATCTGTCGTGAAATTTATCAATATTTTTTCGTGGCATCGATTTCGTGGACACGAAATGGATTGGATATGGCTCGAAAAATTGGGTGAAACGAGACTCAAGAATCAGGGATCTAGTTTCGGCTGCTTTCAAACATGCATAATACGTACTTTAACGAATAAAATTTAAATGCAACAGGTAAAATATTAAAGGGAAAATTTAAATTGATAAATAATCACGTTACGTTTGTTTCTATTAATATTGTGATTCTGGATTTGTTTTTTAAACAATTGTTTATCGATGATAAAAAGTTTTGTGCTTGATTGAATTTCGTATGCCTTTGTGAAAATAATTGGAAATATCTCATTTGTTTATTCATGATAGACAAAGTTATCTATCAGTTTATATCAAAAATTGTTCGAGTAATTAAATATTAATTTTAAATAGCACCGAAAATTGTTATTTGATAAATATTATTATTAATTACGAATGAAAATTGAAAATTTGGATCTAAATCTTTTTCTAAATTTCAAAGTATACATAAGACCTTCCTAGTGATCCTAAGCGATCCATCACTCAGAGAGTGATAGGATTTTTATCGATCGAAGAGTGTCGCGATAGAGTATCAATATGTCAATTACGTAGCCTTTGAAGCGTTAAAAAAGAAGATTTGAAGATTGCGGTATAATCGAAAATTTCATATCGAGTGAAAACAGATATAAAAATTATTACAATCTTGAAATAATAATCCAAAAACTATTTTCCTATATCTACTATGTCATTCACGTGCTAAAAATATCGACATCAACAAAATATCAACATCTTCGAGTAATAATTTAATTTAACAATCAAATTTTAATTCACAAATTTAAATCATGATGTGCACATTTTTCCAAATGTGTAACAATTCATCCGATCATCTATCATCCAACTATTAATGAAATAATTGTTGAATATTTTCAAATAGATAAGAGGTATGCATGCGAATGAAATAATTATTGAAGAAAGTTTTCAGAAGGAATTTTCCATGTTGCGGCATCCGGATCAATCTGGCCAAGCTTTCTGCTCGATGAAGACTGAATAAAAACTCTAAGGAGAAAGAAAATGGTGGATAGATACGGGAGCGCCACTTTAATTGACCCGTGAAACCTCGGAACAGTTCAATCTCATGCCGTGGAGGCGATAAGTCAGGGTGGAAAGGTCAAATTACTTCGATCGAGAAATCAATTCGATTTGCTTCTCGAAGACCGAGTTAGATTCATAAAAAGGGAAGTTAGCCTCCTGGGAGTTTGATGCGCGATGATCGATCGATTCTCGATCAGGGTGCGATGAAACCCATTAATGAGAAGTCTGAAATCGAAATATGAAAGGTGAAGGAAGGTTTTCTTTCCTTTTTTATTTTATTCTCGCGATCATTTTTCATCGTGTGACACTTGAAACGACAAATTGACTTTTTAAATTTTTGCTCCGCGAAGTTTATGGAACGAATTCCAGAGTTTAATTCATAGGATGAAAATTCGAGTTTTCAAGTTGAATCTATATATTTAGGAAAAATGTATTATTAAAAAAAAAAAAGAAAAATTTTTATTAATGGGATTGCACTTGTTTCAAAACAATAAACTTTTAACTTGAATTAATAGCAATAATAAATAAATTCTTCTCTGTTTTTCACGAAAAGATTGGAATACTTTTTTCTCTCTAATAAAATTTTATTTATTTTTAATGAACTGTGAATTTCAATTGCATACATTTTTGAGATAAATTTTTGATCGAACTCTATAAAATTTACTGTTCCAATTCCGTATCTTTTATCGAATTTTTAAATTCTAAACGCTTATTCGTATAAAATAACTCATAACTTACGAAGATGATAAAAAATCGAAAGAAATAGTTTAAAAATTAGAGCAATTTTAAAAATGTTATACTTTAGCGCTCTCACGCGGCGCGCTTCTTAACTAAATTACGCATCGACTACGGCGGCAAATTTAAATTTATTACACAACAATATATTTTATTCCATCCTGTGTAGAAGTTGGAAATAAAAACTTGTCGATTATCTACTTTCATTCTGAGAAGGATTTTAAGACGTTAAACTTCTTTGGACATTTAAATTTCACGCTTTATGCAACTGGAGTCACGCTTTATCGCGAATACCCGACTTATTGCTCCAGATACGGATCAGCACGGTTTTTATGAGCTTGAACAGCTGCGAAATAATTTCCTCCGGTATCTTCAGCGTGTGGAAGCAATAAAATACGCCCGTTTCTATTTCCCGTGTACCATTCACGATTCTTTTACGCGACACGCGCGAAATGTTTCCGAAAGGAAAACGATTTGCAAAGGAAAACGAGGAGGCGGAAATAATAGGAATTTTCGATGCGTGCTTTAGCCCTTTTTATCGGCTTTTACCTTTGATCTTTGGAGACAAATTCTAAAGTAGCCAGTAATTTTCGTCGAATAATACTTGACATGTATTTCTTCTGATTGTTTGAATATTGACAATTTGCAAGGGAAGAAAGTTAGTAGAGTGAAAAATTGAAAATTGTAATGATTATTTTTTCGATTCATTAATCCTTCGAATAGATTTGTAAAGGGAAGTTAATAGAAATAAAATGAAAAAAGTGAAAATTGTGTAATTATTTTTTTTTTTTTGATAACAAATAATCAAAAAGAAATAAAGAATTTAAGAAGTGTGAAATATTTATAGTTTTTATCAGTTTGCTTCGAAATTCCTTTCGTTCAAAATAAAATTAGTTATACATTATGAAATACTATTTGTTGAAAATTTTTTGGGCAAATTTTGAAAAAAAATCCGTGAAATTTATTGGAATTATTTGGAATGGATAGGATAAAAAATTTGATGAAAAAATGAAGTGATGAAACAAGCATTTAAATAATCCAAGAAATATTTCTTTATACTCGCTAGAGATACGAAATATCTCGAATTTATGCAAAAATTTATATCAAATAATAAAGTATTTTTATTTCTCGCAAAAATATATTTACTCTTGGAAACTTCATGTTTTTAGTTCTTCATAAATTTTCATTTGTCTATTTATAATATATATATATATATATTAACTAAAAATATATATATAATTATTTGTAAAGAACATATACAATATATTAGTATACAAATTTTCCTTCAGTTAAAAATATAATGTTTTTGTTATGTAAATAATATTGCTTATCTCGAGATACTAAGGTAATTGATTCTATAAATATTTCCAAGCCGACATATCGCAAAAAAGTAAATATACAAAATAAATAAAAATAAGTTAACGTTAAACAAATTCTATGTTTTTCAATAATTGACGTTCAACCTTAATTACCAATGAAAAACTTGTAAAGACGCACAATAATACAATACAAGTAAGAAAGAACAAAAAATATATGATTTAAAAAATTATTTTCCTTATATTTTAAATTTCGATAATAAAATCTTAACTCAATTGATTAATTTATCATTATCAACTTTGCTTTCATCTGCTGTCATAACTAATACTTTATTTCTACAGTTTGCAAATACTACAAGATGATGAATAATTGAAAATAAAATACAAATTACTCTAAACAACAAATTACAACAATCTACATATATTTAGATATCAAAAATGAAAACATGCAAGCAACAAAGAATAATTAAATTAGGATTAAAAACTAATTATTTTCTATTTTCTCTTTTCATGTTCTATTATAAATTTTCGACAATGAAATTCTAAATTCAACAACCATCACGTATCTTCCCATACATTTCTTTTATATATTAAATCATCTCGTTCACCAATAACGTTAATATTCTTATTGTTCTTTCCATTTGCCCGAATTAAATACGAATTCTATAGATTCTTAGATTATAATTCGAACTTGTAAAGAGAAATGGTGTTATCATTGAACACTTCGCCTCGACATCAACCTGAATCACGAATTTATGAGATATCGACGAACAGGCTTTCATCGAGCTCGTAAAGCCTGCCTTTATGGCAACATTATACCGGATCGAAATGGCTGTTTTTCCATTGCGAATCACGCCTACAAACGAAAAAACTGATCGCATTTAAACTACGACGATTCAAACGACATCCGACAAATTTTTCAAACATCTCCTCTTACTTTGTTCTTGTATTCACGACACTTTTGGATAGTTCTAATTCTTAATTATTAAATGATCATTGTGAATTTTTAAATAATTTTCAAGACTCCTCGATCAAGAAATATTTTAACAAAAATACTTTCTTGTGAGAAATTGTTATTGTTATGTTGTTGTGTTTGTTGGAAGACGTAGAGAAAGTTCGATTTTTAAGAGAATGGATATCTTGGGTAGTTAATGGTTACGGTGGCGCTAGTGTCGCATCATTGGTCCTCCCAGTGTTGAAAACAGAATAAGAAATGAAAATGAAAACTTGGTTTAACGTGAAATGGGATAACTTTGAACAGTACTGAAAAGAAACGTTTGTCTTTGATTTTTAGCAACTGTTTTCATAGTATTCGTAGTATTCAATACTAGAAACGAGGAAAATTTTATTCTCCTCGAATCGATAGCGCCAAGAAAATGGAAATTCTTTCGGAATGGAAACGTGGAATAGTTTAGATCGGTGATAAAACGAGTTTCCTCTTTCGATATTCGAAAATTATACTTTCATATTGAATTTGAAAAATAAAAGTCTATTATGTTTTTGCTTATCTATCGATTTATAATCAATATGACAATTTTTATCAAATTGTGAAAATTATTTAGCATAACGTAATAATATTCGATTATTATTTCAAATATAAAGAATTCAATATAAGCAAACGTATAAACGATGCAAATGTAAAATCTTTTAAAAAACCAAAGATACCACCCAAATAATTTACTTTTTCGATTATAAATACGAATTTATTGATATATTAATGCAAAATTAGAGATATTGATTTCAATCTAATTTCACTTACATTTATGGTTTTTCCAATGTCATAAAATTTTTATCCAATATTTACTCGATTTTTTAAATTTTTGGAACACGTCAATATCTCAAATTTTGATTTATCATTTTTAGTTCGCCACGAATAGAAAAATTTGCGTTCTTTTTTAGCGTGAAAAAAAAAAAAAAAGAAGAAATAGAAATCTCGAGGCAGGTCGGCAATGAATTATAAATTAGCCTTGAACTCGAAGGTAAGCCATTGAACTGAATTCACAGTGGAACAATGAGGTCGGTTCAATTACATTTAATAGTGTTGAAAGCGCGGGACCATTGGCTCTCGTTGTTTTAATCCGCGCCGGTGAACGAGATCACCGCAGTTCTCTCGCACACGCACGTACTTTTTTTTCTCTTTCGATGACTTTCCCGGAGAAATCAGATTACCAATAGTGGAAGAAAATAACTTTTAACACTGGAATTATCGAAGATTTTTTTATTTCTGTAATTATTAACCTTGTGAATAGTTTCAAGCATAACTTTCAAGTCACGAATTAACAAAATATATTTTTCATCACGTTTGTAGAAAAATATAATAATCGAATATTTAAAAAATAAAAAAAAAAAAAGATAAGAGTACTTAATAAGGAATTAAAAATAAGTAAATAAATATATAAATATATCTATATCAGTAGTTAATGGTTATGTGGCGCTAGTGTCGCATCATCGGTCCACAATTATTAAAAGGATACAAGTATTTTGAATTTATTTATTCAGTTTTATTATGTTACCTTAATTATTGTAATCATATACCGTAATGGATTGATTAATATGACCACGATTAAAAAATCTTTAAATTAATGACATTCTGAAAATCACATCACATTATAATTATATGATAAAATAACGAATTAAAAAAAGTTTTAACGTAAAAATTAAAGGTCACGATATTGAAAATGCAACGATTAATTTTAATAATTTATGCATACTGAATACTTAGCATACGTATTTGTGTCGTAATATAATTTGATATAATAAGTTATATACTGATATACTGTGTTTGACAACTTGCTCAAGTCTGTGTGATATTATAGAGAAGAGGTTAAACCATGATATTGCATTTTCGACGAATCGATATCCCGGAAATGATAAATACATGTACGAATTATTAAAAATTGCAGCAAACAAAATTGCATCATGCATTTTCGATATCTTATCACGTTTGCTGAAAATATCATTTAACAGTTTCATTTACTTTTCAATATGTTTCGAAGAACTTGGTAGTTTATAATTTATGGGAACAACATAATAATAATAATAATAATAATGATATTAATATTAATATTAATATTTTTTGCTGAAAAATTGTTAAATATATCATACAAGATATCGTCGAATGCTTTTATATTTTTTTCTACTATAATTATGCTCTTTCAATGAAAAACAAACATTGGAATTATTCAAATTATGAAATCTAAAGGATTTTTCGCTTGCCTTTGACGAACAGAGGCCTTCACGGTTGATGATAATTACTTACACGCTTTACAAACTGATAGCATTGAATCAGCACATTGTGTATCAAGCCTTTAGTCAACGAAACGTATGCAAACATGAATGGCCAAATACACGTGCTCGAGATCTATAACGAGAAGCTCAGTTGATAGATCGTTTTCATAAATCATCATATTATTTACGAAAATAATAATCTTCTTGAGAAGTAAATCCTAATTAATACAAATTAATACGATATAACAAAAATATAATGAATATGGTGATATGAATGTAATAAATAAATAATCATAAGATGGCAAACTCGTTATACAATAATTTTAATATTATTTACATTAATGTAAACGAAGATTTTACATCGAAGAAAAATACGAACGAAAGTTAATTAAAGACTTGTAACAATTGTTTGAAGGTTTGAAAGGTTTGAAACAAATTTGAAAGAAGATCCGCTATGGATGAAAAAAAAAAAATAGAAAAGTTTTGCATAATATTTTTGTTTAAAGGAAAAACTGTTAATATTTTTTTAATGGTAATATTTAGCAACAGTAGAGAAATGTTTTGAAAAATATTTTTAATTAAAATTTAATTTTATCTACTAACCTCTTCAAGCTTTTGTTTTTCGTACCAGTTTTCATATTAGATTAAAAATAGATTAGATTAAAATTATTCATATATTATTAATATATAACTAAATTAATACATTTAATCCAATCAAAATATAAAGATAAAAACAGATTAAATAATAATGATATTCGCCCGATGAGGTTAAAAAGAAAAATACTTATTTTTCAAGGTGTTAATAATTGAAAGCAAGATTATTATTCTACGTTTCAATCACGTCAAGTAAATAATTTCTCGCCATATCGAAAGAAAAATTATTATTTTACGTTTCGCGTAAAATAAACGATGTAATTTAACTTTCGGTAATAAATGTGAAGAGAAATAGTAAAAAAAAAAAAAAAAAAAATTCTATTCTAAATTAAAATTGATACGATGGAAAATAAGTCATGAGAAATAGGAAATATTGATGTATCGAAAAATTCGTATAATAAATATCGCAGATGTACCGATATAAAGCAGCTGTGCTCCGAGTATAAGTGAAATATTGATCGTATTTTCGATTATTTTAAATTGGAAATAACATTTGAAAAAAAATGTATGATTTCACCAAACGTCTGCTGAACAAACTTTTGTTGAAATTGTTATCGATTACTTCGTATCAGACAAATAAATATTGGCGATAATTTTTGTTATTGGCACATTAATCCAAAAAGTGATTGCAAATTCTAAAAATTGATTATTTATATCCAACGATTTTATCTATCAGTTATATCAATAAACGAATCTATAAAACTTGAGTACAATTATTTTATTTATCGATTATGCGTTAAATAAAATTGACGTTTATTCACAATTACTTCGTAATAAGTACATCGACGTAATAAACGATAATTAATTTGATAGCGAGCTATTATTATTGAAAAATACGTGAAGTAATAATTTCTCGTGTGATAATATTATAATTTTTACGTACTCGAAGATAATTTGAATTATAAATTATCAAAAATTTTTTACGATTTCACAGAAAATAATTGGAATATCTTTTGAGACGAAATAATAGAAATATCGAAAAGAAATTTCTTCCAATTTTCAAAATTTTTTCTTTTTCATATACTTTTACGATTTTATAAATTGGAATTCCTGATAGATAAAATATATAAATTTGTCAAAAAATTATTTTAAATTCCAAAATCCTACAATTTCGTACGTCTATAAAATATTCAAAAAAAAAAAAAAAAAGAAACCATCAACAAATTTTTCGAAAATTTCTTTACAAAATGTCTATTCTCGCGTTTCTAAAAATGAAGTTCCTTATATATTTTGTTCTGTCAAATCTATAATATGTAATTTTTCAAAAATCTTGCAAACAATTATTTTTATCGATCTTATCACTGTTCTCAGTCCATTTCCTTTCGACGTTTCTTGTTTGAATTCTCATTCCGTTTAATATCTGGAAAAAACGTCGAATCTAATGACACGTGTAATCGATTGAAACGATTGCATGAAAAGGATAAACGACAATAAGTAGCGTTCTCAAAGAAACTAGAAATCAACCTTGCATCGAAGAGATATGTAATAAATAAATGATAAATAAACTCGATTGCTATGAAATCTATGAAACTCTTTTTATATTTTATTTCACAATTAACTGCGAGATACGAAATACAACGTTTCCGGAATTTTTTCGTGGAACAAAGAAGATATTTTTATCTAACAATTTTACAAAAAGATACGTGAGATTGATTATACTGATTTTCTTATCGAATCCTTATTTTTCTTCTTCTATTTTTTTCCTTTTTCTTTTCTCTCTCTGTGAAGAGTCATATCGTGTCTTTTGTTCGAATGAAGTGTGTGTGCGTGGTTGATTGTTTACGATACTCTTGGAGAAAGTTTTATAATAATTTGATTTGTTAGAAGTTTGAGATTCTTTTTGAAGTAAGAAGAATTGGAAGAGTTGAAAGGATAAATAAATTCGCGAATTGAACTTTCTTGCTTTCTTTACCTTTTGTTTTGTAATTGAATTGAATTAAATATCGAATTTTCGAGTTTGATTTTCAACGATATAAAAGAGTTTTAGAAATTATTATGTCAAAGATTAAAGTTATTCAAGGTCTGTTTTTTAAGATTTAAAAATTGAAGGATTCTAAAATTTTAAAAATTTTAAGAATTTCGATGATTTTAAAAAAATCTGTATGAATACTAAAGAAGAATTTTAATTTCAAATTTCAAATAACTTGTTTACACAATTTACAAAAAACTCTATGCAAAACTGAGATTAAATTTTCCCAAAAATTCATAAATTTCTGCGAGTACGTAAAATGTAAATGTAAATTATTTTTACGTTCAAAAATCTATTCCAACAAATCTATACATCATTTTCCAGAATATTCGAATCTATTGCGAAACACATTTTGTAATATAACATCGATTGTTTATCACGCTCTCACAAGAAGAAGATGAAGAAAAAAGAGAAAAAAAAAATATGATAGAATCAGAGGAAGTGCATGTTTTCATAACAATCGAGTCAAATCCTGTTCGTGTTTAACACTTCCTATATCGTTCTAAAACGTAATATCCCGATGATATCAGAATTTCATTCATTTTATCAACCGGCCTCGCGTATATACGTGTACATATATTCGATATGTAAAAGTGGACTAAGTTTATCTGAGGTTTCGAGCCGTTCTGATAATTCGTTCTAGCGCAGAAGTTATGTTGCTTAGACGACGAGTTTATCGAGAAAATTCGAATTTTTATTGCTGTTTTTAAAAATATTGGCAGGGGGGAGGGGGAAATGAGAACTCGTGCAATTATAAATCGAATATGTTATCGTGCAATGACTGTCGAACGTTTGTGATCAGAGTTATTAATAATTTTTTTTTGATATGAATAATTCTTCCAAGAATTTTGGAATAAAATGTTATCGATTGCCGTGAATTGAAATTTTGTGGAACGATTCTTTTCCTGAAATTTATCGATTAATTTTTAAAATTAATCAAAATTAGAAGATTGGATACAAATATAAGTAAGAATCCAAATTTTGATAGTGATAATGATTTCAATCAATATTAATGATACTCTGTTTAGTTACAGATATCTTCTATTTTATACAAAACGATTCGAAATCTATTTTTATATTTTATATTTTATATAAAACGAGAAGAAGAAAAAAAAAGAAAGATCGATAAAAATATTTGCTTTCAAATAACTTTAATCGATCTTTCTTTTTTTCTTCTTCTTCTCGTTTTAATTCCTCTACATAATTACATTACACTTTTACCGTTTCATTGTTCGCCTTTTTACAGTAACCAAATAGACAACAAACAAAATTTTCAATAGTTGATAAATAAAGAACGAGGTAAACGTTGCATCGATTCACGAATTATCGTCTAATCGATCTAATCGAATTTCTCGCAGCCACAACAATCGAAATTATTTTTCTCGAGTGAGGTGAAAGGAAAATACCATTGGCAAATATAGAAACCGACTATAAACTCCGACATAATTATTCGTTCTCGAGTTATATTATCATTATAATTACCAGGCATTGACTCCTCTTTCCTCTTTGTTTAAACGATATCAATTTGCCTGGAATAAAAAAAGGATTTAATCAATCGAAGACTAATTTCCTATTTAATCTTCAGACAAATAATTCTATTAAGATCAATTAAGATCGAGTTAAAACGGCTTATTAAAAATTTCGACACTAATTGATAACAAATAGAATTTATTGATTAGTTATTAATAGAAAATTCATCAAGAGTTATGCATAAATTGAACTATATGAAGACACGTTTATCGAAGAAAACACTTCGATTGAATCCTGAATATGGATAGACAGGAAACTGAACTAAATCAATTTTATTTAATTGGTGAAAATACTGATTCAACAATTTAATGGAGACAAACGTGTAAATTTATTAAACCAAGCAAGGATTTGTTTTATTTTTGTACAAGAGCTGTGCATAAAATTGCAAAATTATTCTCAACATATAATTACTATGATATCACAAAATTTCTCATTTATCCTCGTCAAAATGTTCAATTCACCATTTTAAATTCTTCAATCCTTCCCTAAAAAAAAAAAAAAACCGAACACGTTCTAATCCAAAACTCTCTTCCTCAATTCCTCATCTCTTATCAATCTCAAATTCATCCCAAGAACAAAGAAAGCTCGAAGTAACAAAAGAAATCAGCCCTTCTCCAAAAAAAGGGGAAGAATTTCAAAAAGAACAAACAAATCTCTTTCTCTCTCTCTCTCTGTCTATCTATCTATCTTTATCTCTTTGTCAAAGAAAGAATATCTGGGCCAAGTATATAGCTCGTTAAACTTCTATTAATCTAATTATTATTCTAATTAGGAAGCAAAACTTATTCAAAATAATTTTTATTACGAAATCAACAATCCCATAAAAATTATACTAGTTTTGCCGATTAACGAAATTACAACGATAAATAAACACTGTACAAATTCATTTAACAATTCACGTTCGGATAATCGAGCTTCTATCGTGTCTATCTTTACATTGCATAACGTCAACCAGTCAGGGACTTTTTTTTTTATCATATCAAAGCATACAATTATAATTGCAGCTCACGATTTTCTTCTTCGTAACAAGACAAATCGATTGAAAACAACACTGTCCACCTATCTCTTTAAATTTCGATCTTTTTAAATTCGTTCTCTTATTTTTGAACGAATTTCTCAAAAAAAAAAAAAACTGGCCACCAACCTAACCTAAAATAACGAACGTTCGTGGACAAAACGAAAAATTTTCGTTAAAGAAACAACCGTTGATATCCGTTGTTACAATATCGCGAGGCCAGGGTATCTATTCTACTTGGAAGCAGAACGCAGCGCCTCTCCTCGTTGCACCTTGGCCGTTTCCCTTTCACTCACCTATAGCAGTCCATGGCCTTGCGGCTGGCACGTCTGATGGAGGCGGCATCGGTCAAGGAGGCGATCAGAGCGACGCCGAGAAACGCGAAAACTCCGGCTGCTTGCATCCTCGTTCCTCCCGAGGGGTGGTGGCCAACTGCTCGAACGACCGTTCAACAGTTTATTCCCGCTACGAACGGGGAGAAAAACGCGCGTCCCTCTCTTCCTTCCTTCCTTCCTTCTTTCCTCTCTCTATCCACCCACTGGCTGGTGCACGCGGCCGAATCGCTCGACGATCAACCGACCGACTGATACGCGCGTGGAGCGCCACTTTAACGAACGAGCAGCAGAGTTGTAACGAGCGATCGCGCTCGGCCTTCCGCTGACAGTTGGCTGGTCGCGGTTGCGGCACACGACGCGACGCGCGAGCGGAAGCCTCCACGTCTGTCTCAACTTGTCAGTTGTTGTTAAGTAATAAGGAGAGTATGGAAGTAATCGCGGAGTGGTGACGGCGACGATTTTGCACGGTCGATGGATGAAGATAAGCGGATGGAGAAGGAAAAGGCGGTTATACGAGGAGTTGTAGGAAGTTCGGTTTGGCCGGACCCTTTCTGCACGGTGGACGGAACCGGTGCTCGGTTTATATGTGTGTGGCCAGGTTGATAAGGAGGCGCTGTTCATTGGTCTGGCACGGAACACTCCCCCGGCGTGATTGGTCGCCGATTAAAGTTTCAGCTACGTTTATCTTAGGCCAAGGAGAGACCAATGTTTTCCTTTTTCTCCGGATCTTCTTCTTCGATCGCACGTGACGAGGATCCGTGATCGATATCGATCGCGTCGGAGGACGGCCACGCGTTGTCGTGCGATTTCGTCGAATCGACGCGTGTGTGTGGTGTGTTTGGTAGCTTGGTTTTTGGTAGGCATATTTTTCTTGCTTTTTGGGGGAGAGGAGGAGGGTGAATTTGATGAACTTGGATTTGTGAATTTGGGGATTGGCGGTTGATTTTTTTTTTTTTTTTTGGTGAATTAAAAAAATTTTGAGTGGTTTTATAAACGGTTTGGATTATATGTGAATACAATGTGTGGATAAATTGAATTTGAAAAAATAAATATAGGTGAAAAGATAGGTGTGTTTGGCTGTTAAATATTATCCTTTGAATATTATGAGTAAACTACAGATGCAAATATGCATTTATGCAAAATTTGAACGTGTCAAATTGTACGATATTTAAAAAGGATGAAAGAGATGTTTTAGCTCTGCTTTTTTTTTTATAAATAATATAATTTACATAAATCCATAATTTAATTAGAACAGTTGAGTTTTGTATATTATTTTAGATAAACATCTTGAATTTTTTAAAAATTCTCTTTGTAACTATTTAGAATCATTATTTCTTTGTAACTTGATATATCAGTCTGCTGTTCCATGGTATTTTAATTAAAAGCACGTTAATTATTTCAGCTTTTAACAAATTTCCATACAAAAACGAATGACATCTCTTCGTTTTCATTATACATTCAAAAATAATTAATTTATCGAAAAACTAATGAAGAATCATTCGCAAATAATGTTCGTTAAAGATACGTATAAAATTGTACGCGATAAAAATGATTATATATTAACAAAATAAAGGAATAATTTCATTCTAAAGATTGTATTTATTAAACTTTTTTCCACTTTTTTTTTTTATTTTTTATTCCTTCTGTTTATCGAGAATGTTTGCATCCTCGATCATCGTCTAACAATATTTATTAATATTTCGAGAGTTATTGAAAAATACTTACTTGAAAAAATTCGATAAGATATGAATATACTTACAAATTAAATCTGATTGTACGATAAACGTTTTTTTTATATAAAAAATACTGAACAAAAAAGTTGAAAAATATATAATAGAATAAATATTTAATAAAAAGACGAGTCAAGTACCTTAGATATTAATGTCAAGTATCAATTTACAATGTTTTTCGCGCTCGAAAATTTCCAGAACTACGCTAAACCATCTAAACTAATATTATTAATTAAATACATATTTAGAATTATAAAAAAAAGAAATTCTAAAATAAAAATCTATCAAACTAAACTAGTTTTTAATTTGACTGGTGCATAGTGTATTTAAAAATTTCATACGATTAACTTCCCTTTTCCCTTTAAATTGTATATATCCATTTTAATTGTTTCGAGTTCAAAAAAAATTCCTCGATCGAAAATTACGAATGTAAAAATAAATTCCATCACGATGGAAACACGAGTTTACCAAATGGAAAAGTTGATCTGTGCATTTTTTTTTTCTCGTAAATTTTTCCTTCGTCTTCTTTTTAAAATCGGTTGCAACGTAGCGTTAAGTAATCAGACAGATAATAATTGCGGCTTCAGTGAAGATAAGAAAACGAAAAATCGTATAACAGATATCTACGACGAGCGAGGTCAAAGTAACATTCACTCCTCTCGCATCCCTTGACGAATACTCTCTCTGCAGAATATCTGAAGTTTTCTTTTCCACAATGGTAATTACATTTCCTAGTTTTATATTCCATTTTTCACGTGATCGTGAGGAAAGTTAGCAAAATTTCATGATCAACGTGTGATTGATAAGTACAAATTTCAGTGACTTTAAGATTCAAAGGAGAATCTTTTGAAAATTGTGAAAGTAGTAAGTGATATTTGAAAATTTAAAAAGTGTTTGTTTACGCTTCAGAATTTTAAATTGTCATTCTATTAAATAATGAGTTATAAATAATGGATTAACTGATAACACTACTGATTTTTGTTAACAGAAAAGAAAATTTTAATTTTGACCGTCTTTTTTATATCATTATTCAAGTAAATTCAAAATTCTTAAATGAATGTTAAATTGTATGTTTCCTTACAATTAAAATCCTTCCCTTTTTTTATCAATTAACACCAAATATCAAGCAATTCTAAATTAAAAACGTCAAAATAATTAAAATTCCTTTAATTAGGCTATTAAATTATCGGAATAAAAATATTGGAATACACGAAATTTTTCCCTTTGTCAATTAACGAGATATCAACAAGTCATAAAAATAAAACTTGAACAATCGCTTTTTTAATAATTTTTTTTTTTTTTAATTTACAACGCAATCTCTTCCGTGATAGTTTTCCAGTCGCCGTTTTTTTCCCCCCCAACGAGATCAACGAGATTTCGAAAGTGCCACATTCCTTCCATTCATCCAACAAAATTCAATTTTCCTCGCGATGTAAGTAAATCCTTGAACGACAATGTCTTCGGTAAAGTGACGTTTAACGGAGGGCCATTGAGTGGCAATTCGCTCCCCCTCAAAAAATTAAATTGCCCTTTAAAAACGATCTTACTCCTCGACGAAGTTGCATTTTACCTCGTGAAAAATATCTTTTTCATTTCCATGAATAATTCAGGTAACCAGGAGGCGTGGCGACGAGAAGACATTGTACTTTGCAAGTAGGAACAATGAGAAAATTGCGCTGGTTCTATCTATTCATCGCGTATAGATTTTCTTTTCCTCTTTTTTTTTTTTTTTTTTTTTTTTTTTTTCATCATTCAATACACGCAAATGCGATGTAGAATAGATGAAAATTTCAGGGCTACGTATGTAAATGGTAATGGCGAGTGTGGAGGAAGCGAGATGTTCATGGACAGATTCGATTCATCTATCCTTAATGACTTGCATCTTTAACGATCCGACAACGCGTGCGAATTTTTATCGAAAAATTCACCGAAGGGAATAATTTTTAAACAATTTTGATGGGGAAAGATGAAAATTGGTATTGGATTTTTTTTTGTAGAAGGAAGAAAAAAATTTTAAAATAATTTTTAAACGATTTTGTAAATGAAATTTGTATTTTTAAATTTTGTTAAGTATTCGAAAAAAGCGAAAAATGTTTCATTATATGAATAATCATAGTCGATTGTATGTAACGATAATTTACATACAATTTAAAAATTAATATATAATTAAAAATTATATACAGTAAAGGGATATTTAACAATCTTGAAGTTCGAATCTTTCTTTTTTTTTTTTTTTTTTTGCAGATAAGCTTTCCTCGACACAAATATTCGTTCAAATAAATTGAAAGACGCGCAAAACATTTTAAATAACCCGTAATTATAGATAAATATTTTGAACTTTATCTGCTTTAGTTTTTTTTCTGCTTTATGCGGAATTATCAGTGATAAACAGCATTTTCTTATCCAAACTTGTATGAATAAATGAATATCCGATCAATTGATACACAACGAAGTGTTAGGTAGTAGAATTACATTTAAATCAAAAATTCATAAATAATACAACGATTTCTCACTGGAATTCCACACAGTATTAATTAATTCACATTGTATTCACAAGAACCTAATCTTTTTTGCGATTAAGATCAATGAAATTATACACGAAAATTATACATAATTGAAACTAAACATTACTTAACGAGAACGTGCGCGCATTACGGAAATTATTGTTCAATATTCGAGATCTCCCTCTCTCTCTCTCTCTCTCTCTCTCTCTCTCTCTCCCCTCTCTCTCTCTCTCTCTCTCTCTCTCTCTCTCTCTCTCTCTCTCTCTCTCCCTCGTCATCGTGAATTATGATGTATTTGACACACGCTTCGATACGTGATTCGAATCGTTGATGCGACTTAGAGAAACGTCGACTCGAGGGAAAGCATCGAAATCAAGTCGTGTTTTTGCTTCGGTTAATTTCAAAGATTGGATAATTTGGCATTTGGCGTTATAGTCTTTGTAAAAGGAATTAAATAAACTGAGAAATAAATTGCGATTTGTAATGATTTAACGTTTAGTACCTTGTGTGTGTGTGTGTGTGTATGTGTGTCTTGAGAATTTTTAATTTAGAAAATTGGCAATTCAGAAGATTGAATAATTTAACATTTTGTTAGATTTGTTAGCCTTAGCAAGAAACGAACCGCGATTTTTAATAATTTAATGCTTACCGCTTTATGCGCCTCAGAAGAATGGATAATTTAGTATCTCGTAAGTTTTGTTGGCTTTGTTAAGTAATAAATTGCGAATTTTAATGATTTAATATATTCATAATTTTGTACGTGTTAGAGAATTTTATCTTCCCCGCGTTTCCTTCTTCCCCTTACAATTAATATTTTGACATTGTAATTTTAAAAAAGATTAGATAAATTTGCGTTTTGTAAAATTTTGTAAATTTTAAATAATAAAGAAATAACTCATATCAATTCGTGTGACGCTACGAATTGATTTGAATGACAGATATTGCGTATTAAATTTTTTGATTTACAATCATTTTTTATTAATCGTATATGGAAAAGAAAAATTTTCAATTATAAATCAGATAAATTAAATTTAACATGTGACATTCTTATAAGGGAACTTAATCTTGAAAATATTGTCAAGAAAGTTATATTTAAAAGAAAATCAGAGATAAGAATTTTTAAAAATTAAAACAATTTTTATAATAAAAATCTCTGGAATAATGAAACAAATTAATTATTGGGAATAATGAATTGAAATTATCTATTATTCCAAAAAATCATGTTTCAAATTTAACAAAATTATAATACAATATTATATAATAGTATTATATAATAGTATTACATTATATCATTAAATTTCTGTAAAAATAAAATGATGATAAAATATTTTCCTTATATTTTTTCCATAATTTCTTCAATCACCTATTTTTATCAAGATATATATAGAAAAAAATACTTTGTTTATATGATGTTTACAACATGTTGGCTATGATAATGACATTTTTTTAACAATATTCTCAGACTTATGGAACTTTATTTAATTTTCTTTTTTTTTTTTTTTTTTGTTTTCATTCCATTTTCTTCAACATTGTAACAAATATGTACATTTATTCACAACATACTATAGCTACTAGTTTTTATCAAAATTATCACTGGCTTACGTATTCCAAAAACGTTTTCTATTTAGATTACATTAATTCTAAACGACACGTGGAATGTTTATCTAGTAAATTGTTATTTGTATACAGTTGACACTTAAATAATGAGTTTGGAAAAACACTAACTAAAAAACTTTTTTATAAATTCTTCCAAACAATTAAAAATTGCTAAATCCTAAGTTTAATTGATTTTGGAAATTTTTTCTCTTGGAAATTTAACTCTTTTGTTAATAAATTTTATATGCTTAATAAAATTAAAATTAAAATTCAATAGAAATAAAAATTGCGCAAATAACTCTTCCAACGATTTCAAATTTTCCTCTTTTTCTTTAAAAGTGAAAATGAAATTAAAGAATCAATTTCAAGAAAATGAAGTACAAGTAATTTGGAAATATCTGAATCTTACAAACGTCGTTATGTTATTTTACACAAAAAGTAAACAAAAAAATCTCTTCTCTTATGCATTATATTTTTTCCAACTTCAAAACGGTTCAATAAAATTAAAAAATTAGAGAATAAAAAGAGATTCGAAAAAATTTCAATTGTAAAAACGATAAAATTATCATTCTTCAAAATATCATTTATCAAATCTTTCTTCCACGATTTTTAATTCATCATTCGTTATCTTACATTGTTTAAATATTCAACTATTCAACGGACACTTTATCACAATTTAATCCATCAAGAATGATAATTAGACAGGTATTTGACATATGCGATATTAAATGCAAGCGAATTGCTATTAATTGACCAACGTTTATGTAATCGATAAAGATGAGAAATTAAATGATAAATTTGTAGACAATCGAAATTCCTCAAACGAATCTTGTTTTATTCGCGAAGGATACTCAAAAAGGTTATTCAAGTGTCAATTACTGCTCGTCGTTACGTAAAAAATTACTGGTAATTTATTATAAAAAAAAAAACTATTTATCTAATTAGTACAATATCTATGAGTTGAGGATTAATCGATGAATATCCCGCATTTTTGATACAAAACGAAATTATGATCGATGGTAATCTTCTTTCGTATAATTATATTTTTTTCCATTAATGAGCGAAGAAAAATATTTTTACGATAAATTAAATTACAAGAGACTTTTGCACAATAGTGTAAAATTTCAACAACAAATTCTTTACAACTTTTTAATTTTTTTTTTTATCCTTTCAACCTCTTTTAAATCGTTTTCTATCCGAATCGAATATTTTTATATCGTTAGAAAAATTTTTAAGTCTCAGGGAATAAATAAGAGAAAAAGGAAATTATTGTTAATTTCTCAAACGCTTGATTTTAAATACTTTCCTTGATCCTTGACTCTCAGAAGAATACTTTTACATTCGACAATTTGCAATATTTTTTCTATTCCATTTTTTTTTTTTTTACCTATCTCCAAACTCTCTAACAAACTTTTAATCAGACTTTTGTTCGTGAAAGTGAGGCGTGACAAAGGGAGGGGAAAAAAAAAAAAAATGTGAGCAGAATTAAAAGTTTCTTAAACGAAATACGATCCCAACAACTTATGACAAACCGTGGACAATTTCGTTATTAACGAAATTAGGAGTGAAGCTTGATAAGAAATGTAATCCTATATTAATTACCTGGTCATAACAGATAATAAAGTTACGCAACAAATTGAAATGTTTCAAGTCGAGAATAATTAATTATCCATCCTTGTGAAAATACGATGAAAAATGAGGAGAATAATAACAATAGAAAAAAAAAAAAAAAACAGTCGAAACATTTACACAGAAGAATTTTAATTTCCACGTTGAAATTGATTCGATCGAGATTGATTGATAACATCTCATTTTAATCCCCTCCCGATTCAATTCCACAGTACAAATTTAATCGATTCCCTCGAATCGATTATTTATCTATCGAATTTCAATTTCATCGCCTTCAGATACGAATCTGAGCCACCGCCTCTTCGAATCTTTCGATCTTATGTAAGATCGATTATTCTTAATGACGCGATAGTTGTTCAAATCGCTTACATAAAACGACTGATCGTTTTTTTTTTTTTTTTTTTTTCGTTGCACGTGGTCACACGTGCACAAGTACGAAGATCCACTCGAGGCTCGCCACGCTTTACACTTCCTGTGCCGGCGATTTAATCTCATCGGTGGATATATGCGCCGAGTAATTTATAGGATATCGATACGTTTCGCAATAAGATTATAGGTATTAAGAAAATCCGCTATTACGAACGAAAAATTTAAATTCATTCGAATAAACGAGACGACATTTCGTTCGACGATTAATTAAACAATAATCGGCGAATATAAACACGAGACACCGTCGATTTTAATACAGTGTAGAGACGATCGCCGTACAGGAAAGGTTAATTTCCTTCTTCCAATCGAATTTCAAGTAAAATTTCACGCGTTTCAAAAAACTTTCCTTTTTTTTTTTATCGTAATTAAATAAAAAAGACGGATCAAATTATTCGATTGTTGATCCGATCTCTGAGGGTAAATAAACTTGTATAGCCTTCGATTTTTTTGTATAAAATTTTTTTACAATTTTTTTTACCGATTTTTTATGTAAAAAGAAAAAGAAAAAAAAGGACGAAGGAGAATACAAGTTCAATCGCAAGAAGAGAAGATTTTTTATCGAATATCGAGGGAAGGTAAGTCTGGGATACGATAAAAACGAATATGCTTTATATTCACCGCGCGCAACCCTCCGATTCGATTCTCTCGACGCGTTACATTTGTCATAACTCGAGGCCTCGAGAACGAGCTTTGAAAAATGTAACGCGATTTCGTTGTAAAACGGGACGAATATCGTTATGACACGACATATTTTTAAATATGTCGATCATCAACTCCGCGCAAGTTTATTCGCCAGACGAGAAAATTTATTTTATTTCGTGGTGCGTGGACTATAATCCTTATTTCAAAAATTGTGAAACGTGTTACTCGCGACATCGTTCGAGAATATTGAACGATGTTGAAACAAGAGTCTCGAGTAATTTATTTTATCGGAACGAGATGAATTTTTTTTAGAAAATGTACTTGAAATTGTCTTTGTTCGAATCGTGAAGTGTTTAAATTTTTTTTAAATTGAATTAGTTTTTTCTTTTCGTGTAATTTAAATTTAAACACGGAGAAATATTTATATAAAAAAAAAAAATGTCCAGACGATATTTGTCAGATAAAAATGTCGATTCGATAACGATCATTCAAATTGATGAACACCTGAATCATACGATTAATGTGATGTTATAGCAACTCGTTTATCATTATGATTTAGCGTTTCAAAATGGAATGACTTTTATTGCAACAAGAGATACAGCAAGGAATGAAAAAATATTCCTTCTTTCTGATTTTTCTTAATTTCTTATTTGCCTTCATATTTATTACTCGAATAAGAGAAATAGTGAAATCGTCTTTTTGAGGATTTTATTTCTTAAAAAATGGAGCAATTTTATTTCAAAATTATTTTAAATTATAAACGAAATTATCCAATATTTTAACCTGATTCCAAATGTTTTACATTTGTTATTATTCAAGTCGATTTAAATCTCCTTTTATTCATTCATAATAATCACCTCTAATCTTTACTTTATGCTAATCGACATTTTTCATACATCCATTTCAAAAACAATATTATTCCAATCACGAATAACACTATCATCATGAAAATAATCGTACAATTATATTTCTGTCCAAATAAAAATTAAATCCTTCCTATACATTTCTTGCAAATAATCGCAGGAATGAAAAGAAACGAATCAATTTGCAAATTATCTCCACCACTTTCAAACAGATCAATATCCCTATCTCTCGCAATAACATCCAATACAATTTCCATCAAGCATTACAACCATCCTTTCATCGTCCAAACACAAAATTCCCTCTGTCCTTATGCGTCATAAAAGGAAAGAGAGAGAGAGAGAAAAAAAGATAAACCTCACACAGCCTACATACTTTTCTCGATCGATATTCGATCGTCAAAGAGTTGCACGACCGTAAAGAAACTGTCGTTCGCCTCGATTTCAATGCATACACATCTTTTACGCGCTTGATAGAGTGTGATGCAGAGTGACATTCGATGAATAACGAACACCCAGGCCATCGACACATGTTATGCCGTGCAACATCAGCAGGAAACACTTTGATCAAGGAATCGTGACTCCTTTCTTCCGTTTCGGAATCGAATATATTCGACGCGAGGTGACAACGTTTCGAGGACGTTACCAACTTCCTGTTTCGAATGTTACGACGATTTTCGAGGAAGTGACGCCTTCCTTAAAAATCGAGGGACTACCAGATTGACCACAAGGTCTGAATAACTTTGCGTCTTTCACGTGTGCGGATCACGTGCGAGGGATGATTACGATTCAAATACGATATTTTTGTTTTTAAAAGTAGGAAATTAGAGTGCTTGGAAGGTTTGTTGAGTCAAATACGAGTTAAATAGGACTCGAGTAAATGTAATTAGAAATGTGTTTGTTGAACCGATTAATATTAATTTCGTGGCGTTATAAATGTTGAAATTTCGAATTCGAATTTTAAAAATGTAAATGGATAATAATGATAAAAAGGAGCAAATAGAATTATGATGATGCAACGAAATTTAAAAAAGAAAAAAGATCTTTGGAATTCTTTTTCAAAAATATGCAACAATATGGAAAAATGGAGAATTGGAAATTGAATTGTGAATTCGATAATTAAAAGGATACGTTTTAGAGAATTAAAAATCAATCAATAAGAATAATTTTATGTTTTGCAACAATAATATTTTATGAACATCTCTCTATTTTAATCGTACGTAAATACACGTGCACTTTTGTTTTATTAATGTTATTCATTTATTATATATTTAATTCATGCACATTTTAATGCAATTATGGATATTCAACTCTTGAGTAAATCCCGAAATGACAATGATATTTTACATATTTTCCATGCAAAATCAACAAACTTCATCGTAATTTCTTTTAACAAAATTTCATAAATTAACCTTTATTATTATACGATGACGTGTGTGCATCTTGTTCCCCGATACATTACGAATTCATACATTCATGCAAAAATATGGATATTATACCCGTAATATGATATATAAAATAAATTTTTACACTTCATCATGCTCGCAGGAAAAATTCCCTCTCTTCTCATTGAGAAAACAGTATGGTAACGAATCATGCCATCTCCATTTCTCTAATTCAATATCACATATTACTATATTTCTCTGCTACAACATAGTCAAACTGCTACAATATTATACTATAATTTTATTCATCTCTCTCTCTCTCTCTCTCTCTCTCTCTCTCTCTCTCTCTCTCTTTCTCTCTTCAAACGAATTTCAGTTCACTAACCAACCAATTTTCTCCCACTCTGCTAACATTTACCCATCTTGAATTAAAAAACGAAAATTAGGAAATTATTTCGATCACAACTCGACAAAGTTCCTGCACCATCAACTTCCGTATCTCCAAATACAAATTCCACAGAATTGAACCGCACCTTCGATCAATCTCGAACCCGAGAAAGCTGTTCGAATCGAACAGATTCCTTGAACAATAGGAAAACGCAAAGAAGGAAACCGGAGGAGGCGATTTCCTTGCCGAACGCCTTGATCCTCCCCCCCTCCTCCTTTCGTCCATCCAGCATGAATGGAAACGAGATTTCTCGTCAATCAAGGTGAATGTGTGGCGGGTGGAGGTCGATATCGGAGGCGGATACGACAAGCCATAGTAATTAACAGACGTTTCGATCGCAAGTACCATCGGTGATCTACAAATTGTGGTCTGGTCTAGTGTGTGACACGGCCCCCACTGTCGCAGGCCAACTCTGAGGATCTTGATGGCGGTTAGAGAATTTCAAGGGATCGAGGCTGGCTGCGAGTATTATATCCTGTGAATAGTTGTCGTTAGTTGCCGACAAATTTTCTCTTGTCCCGTGTCGCTCTTCAACCACGGTTGCTCTCGACAGTGTGCTTATGCGCTGAAACTCGAGTATCGTTCTCGTCTCTCTCTCTCTCTGTCTGTCTGTCTCTCGGTGGAATTATCATACTTGACGCGACGGATTCTAAAAGCGAGATATTCTAAAATTTCCACTCGAAGATTTTGATACGTGTCTTATCATTAAAATTGTCAACTTTTGTTACGTTATGGTTTATGGAACGAGGACAAGCGTTTAAAGTTTCGTCGAGATCTGAAAAAAGGACGATATGATTTGCTTTTCTTTCGTCTTTCTCTCGAAATTTGTTAATTGCAGGAAATGTTGTTTCTAAAAAAAATATTCTGTTCTTGCATTAATTTCATTTTCCCTTAGCGAAGATATTAAGCTATTGAATTAAATAATTTAATTCAATCCCTTGATCTGAAAAGTCGAGCCACGATTTTTCGATTCTTCGATCAAATCAAAACTACAATTCGAACATGGTATGTAATTCCAACTTCTCTGTTAATTTGGATCGATTAAAATTTTATTCGTATTTCATTCCGCGAGCACGAGACAAAGGATTATTAGGATGCCGGGGGCTCACGTATGCCTTTCCATTATTATAAGTACGTATCGTTGCTGGTGAATTTGGATGATATCGCGTAATATGGGTCGGATAGTCCATTTAATCTTCCCTGGCTCGTGTTATACCGGTGAATAATGCAAATTAGGATAGCGGATAACACGATCACATTTCGATTATTCGAGATCTTTACAACACCACAGGGTTGTCTAGCCTGTCTTGTTCTTGTCCTCCATTCAATGGATTCGAATTTTTCCCCATTTTATTCCTCTGATATCATTTACGAGCGGATTTTCAATTCGTGTATACACAGACGGATGAAAGTTTTGCAATTAGTGGAAAGTGGATGCCGTTCTGATCGTTAAGCATAACCTTGGACGTTGTTTTAACAACTTTGTCTCGCTATGATAGAAGCGTTTGAGTTCTAAAGCCGCGATACGAACACGAAGATCGTGTATATAAATTATATTAGTATCCGCTTTAAGTAATATATATTTTATCGAGTTAAAGTTGGAATCGAAGTAAAGCGTAATAAAAGGATAGGATACAATACGAAAGTTTGAATCAATGAAATGAAATTAATTGAAAAGACTTGTAATTTGTGCAAACGATTAAAAAATGATAAAAGGAGGAAGAGAAGAGTTTGTTTCGGAGCTTGTTTACGCATCAAACTTGAATTTGAATTAGTTTTTTCTTTTTGTTTCAAAATTGATCGAGATCGCAATCTCTTCTCTTAATATCTCTCTCGATATTTTTTTTTTTCCCCCCAGATAATTTTCTCTCGTTATTGATACGTTTGTTTCAATAATACTTAACAATTGTAACGAATGTATGTATTTTTCATCGAGTTTAGTTGTTGACTTTAAAAAAAAAAAAAGAGAATATTGTGTCACGATGATATCTATCCAATGTTGTTATTATTCGTCGGCTTCTGATAATGTTTCGTTCCAATAATGGTTGATAACGAAGCTCGATAAAAAAAAAAAAATTCTAACACCGTTCGCCGAAGAGGAGAAAATAAAATTTCAATAACGGTGAAAATGTTAAAGATACGATGATAATGAACCATTTTTCAACCCTTTACTTACTACACCCAACCACCCTCTTCGTTATTGATCATGGCTTCGATTCAACGAGGCATAATTGTGCTAGAATTTATTTTTGAAATTTCAACGTTTCCTTGCAAATTTTGAAAATTGTTGTAATTAGAAATTGTAGAAATTTATACGATTTTATATCCTAGATGGATTTTTTAGAATAAATTAAAAGATTAAACTTCTACGCCTCCACCCTCCTCCATTTGATAAACTTTTAAAAAATATTCATTTGTATTCTTCTATTAAAATAGCAACTGAACAATTTTTACCTTTCAAAAATTTTATGTACGATTCGTCCGTGAATGGAGAGGAAAATTTTTTAAAAAATTCCATTTTCGAATCGAAATTTATTTAAATAAAAATTCTTCCTGCGAATCTTTCCAATCTTTCGATCCTTTCATATTTCTCTCGAAAATTTTTCCAAACAGAAAAGAAGGAAGGAAGATACGTAACAAAATTAAGCAATTCGAGAATATTCAATTTTCAGAAACAGATTAGAACGAAATTATAAAATGCTCGATCGGATGCTAAATTATCACAGAATTTCTAATTAGTTTCACGAAATTAGACGAGATTCGACAATTCCATCCAAATATATTCGAGTTTTCATAAAGAATTAATTAAATACCTTTCGACCGTATCATTGCATATCATTGTTCCATTGATGTGATAAAGAGAGAACATCGTGACACCTTCTTTGTCATACTTTATTATACCCATTGCACAACAATATGACGTAACGTCCAAGTTAAATTTAATAATCTCTGTAAGATCTTTGCGTCATCGTCTTACTCGAGACAGATATTGGCTACCATCCCTTGGAGAGATATTGCTTTACACTTCGAAAGTAGCTGGCCACTTTGAGCTGACGAACTCGACACATAACGGTGAGAGATATCGTGGAAAATTGTTGACACGAAATTTCGAGCTATAACTGGTTACCGAAATAGGTCGTTTTCGTTTGTCACGAAAAGTTTTAAACTCTTCGATTTTTTACTTCTATTTTCTATTTTCATTCCTATCTCGGATTTTATCTTGTACTTCATCGTTGAAAATATCGTTAAAAAAAAGAGAATTAATATCGCTACAGTGATAAAATCTATTTTATCTTTTTTAAATTTAAAATTAGAATCCGTTCAAATTATTTCTAACAATAGCAATTTTTATCTTCCATTTTTTTTTTCTTTTCAAATTCCATTGAAAAATTTTGGATAACAATATTTAAAAAAAAAAAAATGTTGTTCCCCCCCCCCCTTCCTAAATTATCTTCTAAATTTCTATCGTCAAACGTGTCTTCTTTCCTTCTTATATTAATAACAGTCGCGATCGTTAAATATTACAATGGAAGAAGTACGCGAGACATCTCTTACAAAGCGTTAAGTCAACAACTTCGTCGAAAGAATCGGATGAGTAGAACTCAGTTTGCGAGATATCTCGTCCACGAATGCCACGGGGTTAAATCTATTTGAACAGTGAAATTATTGCTAACAAGCTAAGACAAGAGCAACAAGAAATGTGAAAGTAGAGATAAAACAAAGAAATAATTAAATGCACGGATAGCTAAAGATTAGAAGAGGAATAATTAGAAATGTGAGTAACGCCTAAATGTATTTTACCAAAATTTTCCACAATTATCACTAAAATCGATCGTCAATCGTGTGTACTTCTGTGGATTATCGTCTAAAGTCAGCTCGAAGATCTGTATTGAACAAATTCCAAATTCCAAAAAATTGAAGAAAATCAACATTCTCCAAATATTAATAACATATTTTAAACTTTCACAAATCCAAGATTTTTATTAAGTACAATTAACGGCTTGGAAATATAATATTTTTTCACAAAATTTCTGCGCACAAACTTCACCACTTTTCAACAAGGACCAATGAATCTCTCTGTTACGAGAGAAACAAGAGATGCAATCGAACCTCTGTTTATGACAGAGCCGCTCTTTCTTAGCAAATGAAAATTAAGATTTCTCGAGGTGATTATGAAACTATCAGATGCAAGTCGAATGACGGGGACACGGGGATAGCCAGTTTTACGATTTTTACTTCCGCTTTAACTCCAATAACACGTGAACTGGGAATTACGATCGGATGGGATTAAAGCTTGGAGGAAATCCAAGAAATGTTTAGGATGTTACGCTACATGTTTTTATTAAACAAGAAAACGCTGTAACATTCTCGCAAAAGAAAATTGCCATATTGGATCGATTTTTTTTTGTTCTTTCCTCGTGATTACCGTTTTCTGAAGATTTATTTTATTCCGCAATGAGAGTATCGATATCAGTATTCGATGTAAAAATATGATTTTGCTAAATGAAATTATCGTGTTTTTCTGTTTTAAGATCTTCCATTAGGTGTGGAAGAAAATTTTAATTTGATTAAAAATCAAATGTCGGAAAATCATTGAATGGGAAGTTTAAAGTGGAAACTTTTTTCCCAATTTCCCTGAAGGTGATAGGAGGAAAATTGTCGACGAGGAAAATATTACAGGAAATTTCGTTTTAAGTAAAAAGAAAGTAAAAGTATCTAAAGATAATAAATAAAATTATAATATCCAATAAGAAAGAATAAAATTTTAATCTCGTTGAAAATGGTTAAAAATATTAAATCGCCATTTTCCCTAAGAAAATTTCTACTTTCTTAAATTTCATTGTATCATCGAATGAAGTTTCAACTAACTATGCCAACTTGTTCTTATTTGTCCGCAACGATTATTCGATTATTTTTCTTTCAACTTCATACAACTTGGTCAAACTTCGTTTAATTAAAACGAAGTTTTCAATACATTCTATAAATTTTCGATACATTCTTATTCTTATTTTACAATTTATAAATTATTTTTATTAATTCTTAAATTTTTTCTCCTATCGATATTTTACAAATTCAACAAATCATTGCAAACTATTCACATTCGCCTGCAATCTAATTACTTTTATTCCTTTAAATTTAATTACTTTTCTCACAGCAATAATTCTATTTTACAACTTCACCATCTAATAAAGTTTCGATTCCGGTATTCTTATTTCTCCGCAATTCGATTATTTTTATTCCTTTATAAATTTAATTACTTTTCAGTAATTAGTTTCCCTCCCCATAATTCTATTTCACGGTTTCATTTAACGAAGTTTCAATAAACCGTGGTAACGATGATGAAAATATCAAACACGCGAATTCACTTGAAAGGTATCTCATTCTTGCTCGTCACTATTATCACTTCCTCTCGCGAAAGAATTTTCTTAGCTTCCACCAAAGCTAAACATTGCTTCTCACGATAAACTTTCTGTCTTAAAAATCTGCACTTATTGAGAAAGAAAAAGCGTAACTTAGACCTGATAAAGTAAGACTTAGAAAGACTCGTTAACTCCACAAATTCGAAATTTTAAAGAAACATTTCACATCTATTCACCTATTTAATTAATACTTAACATACAAAAACACTCAAAAGCTGAGCCTTCAATAGGGATGGAATTTCAGCTACTACACGAATAAAACATCTTTTTCGAAAAATAATTTCGCACAAATCTACAATCCAAAAAAAAAAAAACACTTCCTCGAAGTTACGAAAACGAACAAAAAAAAAAAAAATCAGAGAAAACAAATTTAATCCAATTTTCCTCCTCCTCCTCCTCCCATACCTTCTTCACGCCCTGTCACTACAATGGCGTGCAAAACTGTGCCAAAGTCTCGTTCATTCATCGACTGGCCATTGATGACGCCCTCGATGATGTCCACCCTTTGGTCGATCAGTGGCCACCGGTGCCCACTCGAGCCCTTAACGAACCGACACTCCCTCTACGACTTGCCTGTGAAACCTCTCCTCGTTCTACTTCGTTCCAAGTGTCGACCACTTGCGTGGCCATTGAAGATCGGCGTAGCTGGGAATAATCTAGCCTCGTCCAACGTGATAAAATTCGGAAAATTTTCCACGATCGAGGGAAAGTAATATCACCGCGGGGATGAAGGGAGTGGATGGGACGATGTTTCGAAGGGAGGAGAGTAAGGGTGGGGAGAAGGGGTGCGATAAAAAGGAAATTGGCAAGTGTAAGGAGAAACAGGAAAAGCGTTTGAGAAGGGAGATTGTTGTGCGAGGAATTAAAGGGGGAAAGGGATATTATTGAGGAGGAGGAGAGGGGGATGTTCGAAATTAAAAAATACGCGGAGAAGTGGGGGGCGTGTAAAAGGAGAAAGAAGGGGAGAAAGAGAGGGGAAATAATAAGTAAAGGAAATGTGATTCCTTTAGGGAGAAGATAATTTTTAGAATGTATGCGTTAGAAACAAAGTGTTTCACGCGGATTGGAACGAGATTTGGCAATATCATATCTACTATCAGTGTAAATTAATGTATAAAAGGAATGGTTTCAAGTGAATATAATTGAAAGTTAAGGCAAAGATGATGGGGAAGCAAATTAGAAACTTTTTCGTTCTTTGTTTGCACTAAATTACGTTAGAATCATCTTGGACGAGGCGAAATTATCAAATTAACTCGAGGTTTGATCAATCGAGCTCCTTTCGATTATTTTTATTCTGTGTTTCGTGCACGGCCTGTATTTCAACAAGGATATTATCTCGACTATTTCTTTTTGTTTATCCGTAATGAGCTGGAAACAATAGACGAAGACGATACATTAGAACTAGGAAGTTTGCCAAATTTTAAAAGCGGCATCGACGTGAAATTGCCACAACGCCTATTGTTCGACGCTCGAGCCATATATTTTTTTTTTCTTTTTTCTTTTCTTCGCCAATTTTCTACCCCGAAATTCCTTATTTTCTTCCCTTTTTCCTTCCCTCCCGTTCACCGGCCGTGAAAAATCACAACCACACGTGTTTTCATCCCGCCTCTCTTTTCTTCTTTCGCAGTAACGAGCTTCGTTGATCGTCCAGTCGTTCGATTTCTTTTTCTATTTTTTATTTTTTTATTTTTTTTTTAAATTTACAGGCGCGAAAATGTTGTCGTTCTCGCAGCACGAAAATTGACTATTGAAAATTGTTACGTATATATATTTCTTTTTCAATCGTGCAGTTAATCAAATTGTTAAGAGGTGTTACGTGTAATTTTTCCAATTTTTTCTGTATTATGCGGAATACTTTATAACATATATTTTAATAACGTAAAAAAAAAAAAAAAAAAAAAAAAAAAAAAGGAATTCCAAGAATCATTTTCCCCTGTCGATTCCATTTATGAAAGTTTCGAGAAATTTTTTTGAATTACTAACACGAAATTGCATTAACGATTTCGTTCCGAGGACTTTTTAAATTTCGCATTGAAAATAACGAGTGATCCTATTTACCAAGGATTGGTAAGGACACACGCGCAAACGTGCTGTAAAATTCGAGTTGATTAAACTTTCTTCCTCTTCTTGGAGCTTGTTCATCGGGGGTAAAAAAAAAAAAAAAAAACTCCACTTCTCGTTAAAACTCTCGAAAAAGCGATGGATTAAACCGATGAAATGCAAATGCTCCCTTCTCTTTTCGTCATATCCTTTTTTTCTTTTTTTTTTTTTTTTCCCATTTCCAATTGAGAGATGCCACACGAGATGCTTTACGTTGAAAGCTTTACACGGATCGACGATTTTAATGCATCCTTGTGACATGCACAATTGCGGAAAAATGTTCATTTTTCGCCGAGACACGACCGATCGTGTGTGAGCCGGTACACTTCGCGTGTAATCGATGAACGATCCGTGTATTTCACGGATCCTCTCGCACGAATAAAATCGCAACGACCATGCTATTTGCCGTCGCGTTGTATCGCTGCCATCCAAATTATTCCTGACGTACGATCTGTGTTCGGGGATCGAGCGTCTCTTGGTAATCGAGAAGTAGATCGATGATGCGACTTTGAACGATAAATAAGGAATTTTAACGCGTTCAAAACGATGAAAATGTATTACATTTGTGTACAGGATTTTGGGAATTAATAAATGGAAATTGTATTCTTCCTGTTTGAAGTAATTAAGGAAGTAATTGTTACGTATCTAAATGATGATTAGTGTAGATAAATTTCCAATTATCATTAATTTAATTATTGATGATTTTTATCGTTGAAAAGAGTATCCAATATTTCATTAATTATCATTAGGCCATGGATTTTTCCTCGTACGTTTTTTCACCTCTGATTTTATAACGTGTTGTTAGTTAATTACGCTCAATGATTCATCGAGAGCCTTTAAATCGCATATCTGATTATCATAAAGTAATAATAATTCACGTATTAAATCATGCGATTCAATTATCGCTTATTTCAACATCGATGAAATTTTTAGCATTACGCTTGATTTTGATCAAGCGATTGATTTACATTATTCGAATATCGTTTCAAAGTTATTCCATTTTAACATGATAGGCGAATCGTTTCTTCCTCGTTCTCTAACATCATCTCTAACATCACTGAACTATTCTTAAATACAATTTCTAAATCATACATTGCAAATTCATAATTATATATAGATATATTTCTAAAAAATTATATATCCCAACTTTTGAAAACTTTTGCAACAATCAAACGTAACAAAATCATTTCAATAAATTCTTTCATCCAAAAAACAACATTCTGCCCTCGATTTTTCGTCGAACTAATATTATATTTCTCTCGATCCTTTATTCTCAAAATTTTGCAACTCGTTTCTCCACATTTGTTACAAATGTTTATATCGTTCGTTGTAAAATCGCAGGAAATTGTTGCCTCATACTTCTTCCCCAAGAAAAAGAGCCACATATTATGAAAGGGAAAAGGAAGCGTAACGAATTGAAACCAGAGATCGTTGCTGTGCCACACACCGTGAAAAATTACAATATAATAGAACCTCCGAAACAAGAAAACAAGATCGTTTGGATAGAAGAATTTTCGGATAATAAGATGATACAAGACGAATTATTCTGACAAAAATTTAGAATAAATTTCCAAAAAAAAAAAAAAAATTGAGATAAATGGAAACGAAAAATCAATTTCACTATAAAAATTAATGATTCCACGAAATTAACTTAACTCCCAAATTGGACGAATCTTTTAAGAAACGCGCACTTTGCAAATAATTTTCCATCGTTACCTACTTTTCCCAATTCTTTTTCATCGCTTTCTCAACTAAGAAATTTCTCAAACGTTTCAATATCGCGTAACCAATAATTCTATTTCTTTATTCCCACTGTTCTATAACACAGATGAAAGCGAAACGAACAATGACATCTCATGATCCGGCCGCAAACTTGCGAGTAACAATAAACCGTTTCCATGTTCGTCGTACTATTGCATTATTTCCACCATTGCGATAAGGCAGAACGTGTGCAGTTTAAATTGTTGTGACTAAGAGATAGTGCACCGGTTAGATAACAGTAATATTCAATTACCAGAACTTCAAATATAATTCAAACAACCTTCTTTCGCTTCCCTTAACGAAGAAAAATCTCCAATAATCGCTGCACATATTTTCGAAGCGTGACGACCAAGTTTCCCCAACATGTAACTCGTTGTTATTCACTCGCGATAAATTCCCGTTCCCTATGAACAAATATCGAGGATTTCTGCGGTGTTTAAATATTTAACGCGGCGTTCTCCTCTCTTTTTGAACGTCGTCTACGCGCGAAAATTTGAATATCCTACGAATATCTTTTCTTCGTGAAATTGAATTTTACAAATGATAATTTTCGATATTTATTTCTTGTCTTGTTGTTTGCTTTTCAATCGAATTAACGCTGCTTGACAAATTAATAAATTTATTGCGCGGATAGAAGATTTTTGTGAGATTGTTGGTAATATTAGAATTGATAGGGTGTAAAATTAAAATTGGCGATTGCAAACTAAGTATTATTGGGATAATAGGCGAGCAACTCTATATCTACTATCCCTTTCGTAATTTTTTTAATAGCGAAAAATGTTGATCGGGAAGGGAATATTTCTTGTCCAAGTAGTTTCTTCATTAAAACTTTACAAAGTGAGAGAATGTTATTCAAAATTCATCCATAAAGTAAATTCTGCCGGGTTCTAGCGCTTTCCAACTTCGCTGTAAACTTGTATATCTGTCCCCCTGTCCCCCCCGTATCGAATACGTATAATTAATTTCAAAAATAAGAAAATTGATAAATTGGGAGAGTTATTATGTACAACAAAATCAGTTGTATATTTTGCGTGGCAAAACTCCTCCCTCCTAAATTTTAAATTATTTAGAATAAGTTTTAACATAAGAGTACGATAAATTGCAGAAAAATCGATATTATTATAATTTACTTTGCGTGACAAAACTCGATCGACCCTGAATTCGCTAATAATCAGATGAAAAATAAAAAAAAATAAAAAAGTTGATAAATTGGAAGAATTATTTATTTATTTATTATTTGAATTATATATTTTGCGTGGCAAAACTTCCTCCCTCCTAAATTTTAAATTATTTAGAATAAGTTGTAACATAAGAATACAATAAAAAAATTGATATTATTATAATCTACTTTGTGTGACAAAATATTCGGATGAAAAATCATCGACTCTGTGAGGAATTGCACTAAGCAAAGGAATCTGACTGCAATCCAAGGAAATTATTCAAAACAAATTGAAAGGTTTAGCGTAACGCAAGGGCACGATAATTGAAGAGAACGTTAATGATGCGAGCAACATTATCTGCGCTTGCTTTTAATGTTGCAAGCCAAGTTCTCCGTCTTAATTAAAACTTGCAGTCTCACGAGACGTCGGTCTCGTGAAACATGAAGAATGAATGGAACACCACTGCATCACTGTGAACTTTGAAGCTCAAAAATATTCACAATTTTTTCTAATTTAATGCTTCGCGCGTAAAAGATGGAAATAATAATTGTTGTTCGAGAATGAATCTTTTGTTTCATTCAAACATCTTCGAGACGAGAAAAATCTTGCAAACTTGTTACGATACTCGATGAAATTTAGGATAAGATTTAACGCGTTTGAATATTTATACTTTTTTGAGAATTTAGAATTTGAACGAGTTGAAACTAACACCGCCTTCCAATTGTCCAATTATTAAACGAGATATATTTATTGAAATAATTTATATTAATAAATTATAAACTATTGTATAAATTATTGCACATTATCCTGTCCTATATATTCTATATTTTCGAATTTTTTGTTCCTATATTTCTAACTTGTAATAAAAATAACGCTGAATAAATCATGTGAAACATTTTCTTATTTTTATCCCTTTATTTCCAAGATATGTGAAATTCAGTCATTCGGCATAGCTAAGAACCGCACACGTTCAAAGTTATACGAGCAATGAATTCTCGGTTGAAGGAAAGCTGCATTCATCCAGAGACACGGTAATTTATGAAAGATGCGATGGCGCGCGTGTAAATATTCATTCTCGGCGAATAGTCGAGTGGAATTAAAAGAGAAACTGGAAACGACATGAAAATATTTCCAAACAGACGAATTCTTCCGATTAAAATGTTTGAATCCTCTGAAAGGTTATTAGATTTTTTTCTTCGTTTAATTTACAATTAGATCATCTCATAAATGATGTTGTTTCAAAAGTGGAAGAAAACAAAATCAAATTATTATAATTGTAATTTATAGTGAAAAATAAAACAAACGTAGTATGTAATTTTTAATAAAGAAAAAGAAATTCTTTTCGATTATGATTACGTGCATCAAAAACAATATTAGATAAAAGATTAAATGATAATAATTTAATTTATTATTGCTTTTGAAACATTGGCATTGTTTATGGAATAATTTGATATTAAGGACAATTAAGAAGACACAATGAAAAATTATTATTCAGAATTCGAAATTTTTAATAAAAATTGAATTTAATTCCTCTCAGATTCAGATCAGTTAACACAATTTTTCTCGTATCAAAGAGTAGAAAGAACATTCTCTAGAATTTCATCGACTAGATGTCAAGATTCAAAAGGAAGAAGCATCCAACGATTCACGGAATTTTCATTACTGGCTGACAAACTTCTGACTGTCATTTCGAGACGACAGAAAAAACTGCCCGCGTTCTTCGCTCATCATTATTTAATCCTAATCTGACCGTGATACTCAAGAAACTATCTGGTATTGCAATAAAAGGGATCACCGTACGTTAAAAAACAGGATTTTTCGCAAACCCATAGATCCCGTGGTATATTAAATCGCCACGACAAATATCTTTTCATCCAATTTCAACAAGATAAAATAATTTTCTATTGAAAAAAATTATTATTATTCGCACTCGATTTAAATTTCAACTTCAACTAATTCCAAAACATTATTAATTTACATTTCAACTTTAACATTTTTAATTGGAAAATTAAATTGAAATTAAAAGAGATAATTGGACGATATGGAAATTTTTAAATATTTATAATAGCGATCCAGCTTACCTCGTACAAATGGAAAAATAATCGCGAAACAGGAGAATTTTCAGAGGAATGCATCGAGCATTTTTCGTCGTAAGATACTTTCACGATAAATACTAAAAATTCCTACGAATTTTCTCCCACGAATTATTTCACTGTTTCTATGGAAATTCCGCTCTCCCTTTATAAGCATCGATCGTATGAGGGAGCATAGATTAAATTCAACTACTCAAAGTAACCACCAAGCTCCCCTGCTTAACTAAATTACTAAAACTCGAGCGAATTGAGTAAAACTTTAAGTAATTGGATTGCTCCTTTTTTTCCTCCCCCCCCTCCCCCTCATCCGAATTATTTTGGTTTCTTCTGGACACTTTATATTATTTTTGTTTCGAATAAAATAATACAATAATTTTGAGATATATAATATCAAATCTCAAAATGAATTACACCGAATCGTTCTGACTTTATTTATTATTATTATTTTTTTTTTTTAACTTTATAAAAATCTTGAAAACAAATTTTAACTTTTAAATAAGATCATCGAATTATTCCAATTTCTTAAAAAATTTTTTTTTCATCTTATACATTAAAATGTTGGAAAAATTTAATAATCAACCCTATTGTACCCTAAAGTCTCAAGTATTTCTTTTGAGTTATTGCCCATACTATGAATAATTCAACAGCTTCAATAGTTCATCGAAGATTAAGAAAAAGATGAAGAAAGTTAAAAAAAAAGAGAAAAAAAAGTCATTTCTCTTCTATTCACGCATCTCACGTTTCATTCAATTTAATTTCATCGAAATCTGAAAATATGTTTTACAACAAATTACGTTTCTTATATTTTCGTTTCAATTTATTAATATTATTCATTAATTACTTTTACCAAAATAATTAAAACGAACGCGTTTACAATATGTCTCAGTTTGGACGAGCTAATTATTTAACAGACATTTGACAGAATGTGCAACCAAATGGATATATGCACAATCAAACGTTTCCATGTTCGATTAAAACTATACACCGGAATAAAAGCATTAAAGTTAACTTCGTTAACTTTTGAGGTGATTTCATTTCGTTGGAAATTCCGCTGTAATTTGAAACGTGTTTATAACGTGTGCAAAAAGGAAAACAACTTTTTAATTAAAACGCGGTCTAATTCTACGAAGTCCCACTACTCGCACTGATCTCTCTATATTTTTTTTCAATTTATCATTATTATTTCTTATTTAAAATACGCGCGAAGCAACGATTAACCTTTGCGATTTATCATTTCTATTTTGTTTGAATAATTTATTTCAATTTCTTTTTTTTCATCCATCTCCGTCTAAAACGCGCGACGATACTCGAAATTAAAAAAAGAATTTTAGGGGACAGAATCGATATTCTTCTCGAGAAAGAGGAAAGGCAGGTTGGAGGTGCATTTAGAAGGATTTAAAAGTATAAATGCAGCTTCTTAGCCGCTTTCTTTAATCCTAAAAACCTTGTCTCACTCACAAAACCTTGTCTCAAAAGCTGATGTTCAAGACGTATAAGTACATGGCTTTACTGAATATCGATTGAAGGATACTGAATGGAAATATGGTGGAAGCATTTTCTTCCTTAAAACTATGCGACATATAAACTTTAAATTTTGAAGAAAGAGAGGAAAAAAATAAATATAATTGTCAAAAAAATGCGATTCAAATTTTTTCTGCAAAAAAGTTTAAAGATGGCTTTGAAACATTAATCAAGTTTCGATAAAAAACTATTTCAATGAACGAAAATAATTTTAATTAAACGTTCTGAGCGGAATCTCCATTTTCGATAAAGTTACTCGAAATAATGCACCAGAGTTTCCTTACATTTTTATCGAGTGGCTATTGGATGGAGCTTGTTCGATTCAGGTGGAAACTTTACTGCTTGTAACATTTTCTCGATAAGAGTCCAACGTTTTATCATCTTTCCGCTTGCGATCTTTCCACCCTTGTCACATCCTGTCCATGATCTTTCGTCCGCTTAATTTAATTGCTTATATAAATTTCGAAACATCTTAACGAAAGAAGAAATTTTTTTCGAAAAGTATAGAAAGATTTTCAAAGGAAAAAGCTTCTTTCCATTCGACTTAATGTTTTATTCACAAATATTAAAAATAAATATTCTGTTTTTCAGCCTGCCTATAATACCTAGCTTTAACCTTATCTAAAAGATGAAAAAGATGAAAAATTTAATAAAGAGAAACGTTATAAAGTTCAGAAATAGAAAGAGGAAGGTAACGATTCAATTTTTTATATGTGATGAAGAAAAATTATGACGAAAGCTAATATACATAGGAATAACAATGAATTTGAAACTTATTCTCTCAGCTCATTGTAACTACCTTCCTCTTCGATTTTCACAAATCGAATTTTTATTTGTAAAATTAATAATAAATAAATATTTCGCTATTATCTAATATTCATAACGAACAATGAACGAAAATATTATAAATTATAAATAAAAATTAAAAATGGAGGAAAGATAATATCTTAAAGGATCGAAAATGGCAGGAAATAATAATTATCAATAATTCTAAAATCAAAATACTACGATTTGATTAATCCAATCTTATTGCTTAATCGCCTAGGACTAATCGGTAGATTAATCACCTAGGAACCCTGATAGATTCGGCGTGGCACGGATTATTAATGCTCGAGATGTAATATCTCAACGAAGAAATTCACAGCTTTCCTTCAAGATTTCCATCTCTTCCGTTAAAGGGTAAATGTAATCGAATATCATAAATTCATCCTGTATTTGCAACGAACAGTGATTTATAACCATACCCATGCCATCTTAATCTATATTCTCCTATAGTCTTTAAAACCGCTATTATCAACCCTTAAATCTCTTATTTCTACTCTCGTGAAATCTCCACGATTGCGTGTCATCTGACTATTTTTTTCTTCTTCTTCTTGTCTTTTTCTCCGTTAAATTAAATCGATTTCAGTGATTACATTTTCTATTGATTAATACACAGTGGACCGTTTAATGAACCATTTTAATGAACGACTGATATACGATTTAAATTTTTATGAAATGATTTTTTTTTTTACCAAATTTTCATTTTAACACGAAGTGAGAATTTTTTAAATGTTTAGTTAAATAGCATAAAATTTCCTTATGCAAAAATATTCAATATGATTATAATATAAAATAATAAAATTAGATTGAAATAGTGATTTCTTTTCCCTCCTTTAAAATTTTAATTTTAACTCAATTATGTAATATTAAAACTAAAGTATCTCTAATGCATAATAAGAAATACATAAAATTTAATAGAATTCACCAATCATTTCATAATAATTTTGTTTTTAAATTGCTACAATTAATTCCTTAACTATCATTAACTAATCAATTATTAATTAACTGGTTTCAATTATATGCAAAATTTACATAAAATGATACAACTCTTAAAGAGTTGAGAAATTGTCCACATATTTGTATATAAATAAATATAAAATAGTAAAAAGGGAGAAAAAGGAAGAAAATAAAAAAGAAAAAGAGGAAACTTGGCTGGTATTATGATTCCCTCGATAATAGTTGCCAACAACTTTTAACTTTCGTTAAAAGATTTGGAATAATGAAACATGTCCACGTGAAATGGTTCCATACGTGCTTTCATTTTGAAATATAAGAAATGCAATTCTCGCGCTTCTAACGTACTATCATAAAAGTAGAAATGGTAAAAACGATAATTCTTTCGGAATTCTGATGTGGAATTTATATCATAAAAATCCAATTCTATTTACATTTATTAAAATCCATTTAGAATTTAAAAAGAAGAGAGAGTATATCGAAAAAATTTTTATGTGAATTGAAAAACTGTGAAAATAGCTATAATAAATATACTATAATAATATATGATAATTATAATGATTAATTAAACTTTTTTGTTTAATTGGAAAAAAGAATTTTTTAATTCTAACGAGATGGAAGATTGATGATTATTTTATTGTAATTTTTATTTTATTCCGGCTTTTATGCTAAATTTAAATCTGATTGATAAATTTAAAGAAAAAGATTATTCTATCTTTATAGAATAATAATTCGCCTTATCTTTGGAACAATAAAAAATTCTAAGAAAAAATAATATTTGGAATAATATCACAAAATCTCTAGCAATAACTATACTTTTCATACTTTTTTATGAAAAGTATTCAAAAGTTGAATTGATTCAAAATTAAAAATTCTACGAAGAGATCTATTGATCAAATAGAATTATTATATTAAAATGCATTAAAATCTAATATAGAAAAATATATTAATCCAAATCTCCACCTTTGAAATTAGACAATATCGAATGATAGATTATATCAAAGTAAAAATCAGATTCTGGAACTTTAAACCAGTTCACGAAGTTATATATAAAGGTTAATACTCATAACGATACATTTATCTCTTCAAAAGCAAAAGTAACATTGAAATACTGCATCGAACTGTGTCGAACAGTTTACAACTGGTTCATAGAAGATGATAAATGGATATCGAAGTTCGTTCGAATTTTTCCTTGCCAAGGATAAAACGAAGCAAAGCTCTTACGTATGATACAAGATAAAACTTTTTATAAAATGATGAATCTTATGAAATTAAACGTAAAAGAAAAAGCCAAAAAAATAAAAGATTCATAATTTCATTTATAAATACTCCAAAGATAATTTTTCACTGTTACATATGTGATGACATACGTGAAAACTTCAGTTTTATCTTAAAAAAAATGTGAACGAAATAACAGAAGAAATTATCGAAAGAGAAAAAAGAAAAAAAAAAATATTTCTGCTACATTACACACAAAAATGTTTTAACTGTTTCGCGGTGCAAAAATTGTTTTTTATTTATGACAAGAGAATTTATTGCTGCAATAAGTTTCTAAATTTTATCGTAACCCGTAACATGTGCTTTAAACTGCCCGACACTTTTGCGTGAAAGCATACAATCTATGTTTTATAACATTCATAGTATGGAACATAACAAAATTGTTGTCGTCGTTAGTGAAAAGCATTATCCTTTTTTGAATGAAACAAACTTCGTGTTGTTTAACACATTTACCATGTAATCTACCATGTAAAAAGTTGATTGAACTCATGAATATATATTCAAACATTATAATATGAAAGATTCATAACAAATTGTGCAGTTTCAGTTGTCAGATGCATAACCTCATGATTCAATTAAATATTTTTTTGTAATTTATATAATATATTATATATATATTTATATATTATATTTATATATTATATATTATATATCTATATAATATATTAATAATTATACAATATTTATAATAACTAAAATATATATTTACAAATATATTTACAATAACTTTATATTTACTTTATATTATAAACTTTATATTATATTATAATCTATATACATAATATATAATATACTATATATATAATAATATATAATATATAATATAATATATTAATATATATAATATATAATATAATATACTAATATATTATATTTATATTATATTATAATCTATATACATAATATATAATATACTATATATATAATAATATATAATATATAATATAATATATTAATATATATAATATATAATATAATATACTAATATATATAATATATAATATATTTATATAGATTATATTCTATATATATATAATAATCTATACCTTTATATTAATCTAACAATATAATAAATATTTCTAGAAACAGTTTTAAAATAGAACAAAAATTAATGTAAAATATTTTTCTTCATAAAAGAAATCAAATGTTAACAATAACTTGTTATGGTTATGAATCTTTTTATTATTTAAATGAATCTTTTTATATATAATTATGAATCTTTTTATAATTTTAAATTTGAATGAAAATAGAAACTTAATTAATAATGATATTCATTTATATAAGTTTCAAACAAAAATTATTATATTTTATAGAAAAAATAATATATCCACATCATAAATAATACAATATTTAAGTAATATTTAAATTTATTTTCTATATAAAATAACAAATTCAAAAATATTATAATGTTTGAATATTAGTCAGTAACTAAGAAAATTTTTTCTTAAATTTTATCAATCTTTTGAAAATAATAACAATAAATTATTGAAATTTCAACAAAATCCACATTAACAACTTAACCTCCAATTCTCAATCCTATATTTCATATGATTTAACTATATTTTTATTTTACAACTAAAGTTTTCATTGCATTGATCAAAATTTGCAGCTTGATCAATGTTACATCTAACTTTTTTTATTAATAAAATTGAAATCGAAAATTTTTACCTTATTTTCGGAGTTTTTCAGCGAATTCGAAAACAATTCATTCTTCATGAATGTGATAAAATTCAGCATACGATTTGTTTTCGTAAACTGTTGCCAAAATTGGTCTCAGCCTGGACTTGTTGTTTGCATCCTGAAGAATACACAAGGACTTTTTTGGTCGATTTTCTTAAAATCTTCTGTGGTCTCATGGATACGCTATTCATACAAAAATTTAAATGCATGATCAAATTTTATTCAACGAAGTTTTATTCTTTGAAGAATCAATTTGAATATTATAGTGAGATAAGTGAACGAAAATTTAATCAAATGCTTAGAAAATCCAATATTTCGAATATTCTACTTATATATAGTTGAATAGTAAAGAAAATTAATCTACTAACCTTTCAAATTCTCGAGTATCGATATTGAAATATATTATTTCTCTTAATCATTTTTAGTAATCAAATTTATATTCTCAAAATTATTAATCTAATAAATATAATGTTTCTATTTATTTACGAGACTTTGAAATTTCTAAACTAAAATTTCTAAATTATTCTAAAACTATCCTAATTGGTCAAAAAATTTCGATAACCTACAAGTCAGATTGAACGAAAAAAGCTTACGAAATCATATAATTTTTATATAATATTAATAATTGATTAAATAAACATAATATTAATTAAATAATACTACTAATAATTTATAAATTATAATGTAATACGTACTTGTAAAAATTCTGCGCAGTTAGAAATCTCCTACCAACGACACAGCACAATTTTCAACAGACTAGAATGACGCATGACGCCACACGCACTAATTCACCTAGCGGGCCTTAGCGGACTTCTGATTGGCTCGAGCTGCGCAGCTCACTTATTCGAAACCGCGCGGAAATTGAAACATTATACATACATAATATATTTAACAATTTTGAATTTTCATAATATTAAAATCTTATGAAAGTTCCCTGATTAAAAATATAATAAAAATAAGTTATTGAATTCAATTTGAAATAAAAATTAAGCAAATTAAAACAGATTCTAAAATTTATTAAAATAAAAATTAAAATAAAAGAATTTGAAATAAAAAAGTTAAGTCTAATATTATTCCATGTTGTCCAATATTGTCTAATTTACATTTACAATCAATGCAGCTATAATTCTTTTTTTTATATAAAACAAAGAAAAGAAAACGAACTATTGTTTCTGAATGACTGCTTTCAAAAAGTTTACGTAGTTTCTATAAAAGAATTATTCAATTTATTACAATAATTTTAATTGTTAAATTCTAATTATACCATTAAAAAACTTTAGATATTCGTTAAAACCTCGTAATTGTACTTTCTACTGGTAAACAAGAGATTAAAGAGCTCGTTAACTTTGAATTATAGTTTTGGTAGATAAGGCAAATGCACGAAAACACATTGTTGCAAATTTCGTATTAATGTATACTCTCATGATGGTCAATGTGCATAAATTTGAAACTCTGTCCAGTACATTAGGTCATCGTAATCCTTGACAATGGAACTTGCACAAGTTGCCAGTTCCATAATGTCAGCTTAAACTCTTCATCTCCAGAAACTTTCGAGATTCAAAGTCAACAGAACTTTATCCTTTCAAGTATATCTTCCACCATTACAACATACGTGTTCATTATTCCACCTGGACATAATAAAACTATCCAAAGCAAATGGTCCAAGAAAACGTTTGGCCAGAACATCATAAATTTAAGAGAATTACATATCAAGTGTTGAATATGAATATTTTATTATAAAAAGTTTTATATTTAAACTCTTCTTTGTAAATTATATTTATTTATTTTAAAATAAATTTTGTGCATCAATGGTCATTGAAAAATTCAAATCGATCTCGAATTATTCAAATTTTCTATTTTTCCAGATCCATCAACTTTAAGACCCTCTTTCCATGTTCTTCAATCCACTTCCACGAATCTTTATTCATATTTCAAGTCCATTCACTGGTACATTCCACTTTCTTTGAAATGTAAAATTCCATTGATTCCACCGATCATATTAAACAGATCAGAAATACGATGCACTCTAATACCCTTTTAGACAACTCTACACGAGATCCAATCGTCAGATTCAAACATGATATTTCCTGGGAAATAAATTGAATCAAATTCGCGTTATTTACCATTCAAATAACTTCTTTATTTCCATTTATTCGCCGAAAACGAAAATTGACATAAATTACTGTTTGAAAATCGTGCGAAAGTTAAATTGGAGAAGTTAGAATTGCGATTAACGATATTTGTGTAACTACGGATATGATCAAATTCAGGTAAATCATTTATTTGAAATTGAAATAAGAAATGACTTTAATATTTGAAATTCTATAAGTGATTTGCTATTTTATCTTTTAAAATTGGGAAAATAAGTAATGGTCAAAAACAGCAGCTCTAATATCCTGCAAATACAAATCAGGCCGTTAAATTTATTTACTATTATTTTTCTGATAATTATTTCAAACAACTATAAAACAATAGAGATTTTATTAAAATTGTTGTCGAAAATGTCGGTTAAAAATTATGAAATATATTTTTTAAAACAATTTTCCACATAACGTCACTTCAAATATATCACATCCGTCTATAATTAATTACTATCGACAGCATTTTCGATGAACACGACGAAGAAAATATTGAATACAGATTTTAGATCACCGTTTTTTCTTCATTTCGACGGATTCGTTGTCATTATTGGACGACAATTGGAAAAACGAAATAAACAGATGATATTGGATGTAAATTGCAATTCCTTTTCATCACGAATAAGTGGAATACTTGAAATTCTTGTTTCAAGAATTTTCCACAAATAAACGTCATGTTATATGCCTTCTTTTCATCAAATAATTTTCTCAGAAAAGACATCGATGCTAATTAAGAACGATGAATTGCGTTCACAATTTTACACAGTCACACAGTTGGAACTCTGGAATTTGCACAGAGGATTATTACATTTTCTAAGAATAAATCGAAACAGGTTATAGAAATTTATTAAAGTAGAATATACAATGAAAATGGAATTTAAATGAAAAATCTGATGAAATTGATATTGTCGTTATTTTTTTTAACGTTCTAAATGTTTCGCGCAAAATGTTTCGAACAATTTGACGACGCTTACGGACCATTAAAAATGAAATTTTTTTCTCGTGAGTAAAAACAATAATATTAAGTGAAAAAGTTCAACGTCATTAAGCGGATAATGAAAAATTTTCGTTGTACCACGAATACTCAGCTGTTAAAAATTTCAATTTACGCTGTCGATAATAATCGAGGAGTCGATGAAAATATAATTGAAAATTTTATCCGATTAGATATCATCATTCAACGATTAAACAGAGTTAAATAAAATAAGAAACAATTACTTTTTATTATAGAAAAATTCGAGTTAATAATATCGATAAATATTGATGAAAATTTTACTCGATTCGTCTCACTTTTCTTATTACAGATATAATTTACAATGCAAAGAAAAATTTCCTTGAATTAATATTTAAAATTTTAAACTATGTACAATAATTTAATTTTATTTTATTCACTTTCGAAAAAATTCCATGGAAAAAGTGTTCGAAAGTAGATCTCTGTGTAAAGAATTAATAAATAAATGGAAACTCATTGAATGATAGGCCTTGGTAATGAAATCTAAATCGTTAATTTTAGTTATATACAGAGACACGAACGTATAGAGGTCTGATAATGCAAACATCCCCTACATCCCTTAGATGTGCGCGCCATCACAGTCCAGAGACTGTCTTGCTGTAAAGCAATTGTTAGCTTAAGCCTTTGATCGCGCCGGGACAAGGAATTATCGAGTTCCCTATTTGATCCTGCGGTAATCTCGATTTTCCAAAAAGGAATCCATCTATAACGATCTCGAGATCTCGTCGATCTTAGAGACTTCAGTTTCAGTATTCACTTTCTATTTACAATTGTACAATGACGTATGATTTATCGAACTCATATTTTATACGGGCACTATATTGATTCAATTTCTGCAATATAATTTAATTCGAACATTTATTCAATGGTTTAAATGATTTTCTGATTAGGAAACGGATGAATTTATTCGAAATCGACACGCGTCGATTTCGTATTTAAAGATCGAGTGATTGATAAAAATAATTGAACAGGGAGTACTATTTTTTAAAATAATCAGTGGAATTAAATTGTGTATAATAAGAGACATCTAGACATGTTTTTAATATTATAATAATAATAACTTATTATTACAATATTACTCGTGAATTTTTTCCTTTTAGTCGCCTCTTACGACAGGCAGGAAATACCGTGGGCCTATTCTACCCCCGAACCCACAGAGGGTTTGTTATTATTATTGACTGACATATTGATTGCTGTACTCGAAAGCCTACAATTTATAATGGATTCTGAACAGAAACATAACAAAATATAATTTCAATATATTAATTGTTTAAATACATATAACGCATTAATTTACGTTCAATCAAAAATTGATATTTCTGATATTACGGAATCTATATAATTCCATTTATGAAATACGATGTGTACAATTATTCGCTTCTTAATCATTTCTTTGAATCAAATAATATAATTGGAAAGATTTTAAAATAAATGAGTATCAAAAATATATAATTAAAATACATAATTCAATTATTGAAATATCTTATAAAGATATCAAAATAAATGAATATCGAGTATTGTGTATTTCCTATTTCATATTATATGTTTACAATATTTTTCTGTAGAATGTTCTTTATTATTTATAATTTCAAATTATTATCTCGTGGCTTTATTAATTAATTCGTCAACGTGAAATTCAATTTATATAATTTCTTCTATATGATAAATATTTGAAGATAATATAAATGATATTCGACATTTTTCTTAATTGTTTAACATTTTCCAAATCTATCAGATCTTTACTTGTTTGCAGTAATATGAATTTTAACCAGTTTAAGTTCAATTTAATTTAATTCAATCTAATTTAATCTAACGTAAGAGTAATCTTTTTTGGCTTAATTTAAAATCTATTTTACGGCGATAAAACATACAAAATACGAATTATAGAATAATTAAGATATAAATTAAAATTTTTGTATGAAAAATAATATAAATTTAACACAATAAGAAACACAAAGAAGATATTATTTGATAAAAACAATTTAAGCAATTACTCGCACAAGTAATGCAATTTACACAACACAAGATGGAATTAACGCTTTGAAGGAAATTATATATACGAAATACGTCACACTAGCTCAGCATCCAAGATTAGAAACTTGTGTTCCTTTCTCCACCTCGTGAGAAACCAGCGTAAGATCCAATTGTGATTAATACCCAACGCATTAGCTAAAGCTTCTTGATAAATGTTACCAACATTCTTCGTTACATCCAATTCACTTTCTAACTTTTAACAAAACATAGAAGAGAAATGTTCGTTAAAAAAAAAAAAAAAGGAAAAAAAATTGGAAACAATTTTGACAATGCTTTATAATTTTTATAATTTTAAAACAAAGCCGCAACCCTAATATTTTCGAGTGTTTGTGGGGGCGGCATGAGACGAATATTCAAAAGACGACATCCGGCATTGATAACAATGATAACATTGCGTGCCTCAAAGTGGGTACCATTTCACGGTAGAGATGAGATCAAAGAGGTCGTGTTGTACGTACTTACATGATGAATACGCGTGCCTCGAATGTATTTTATCCCCGGAAAGGGATTTGAAAAGAGATTTTACGACAGTCGAAACGTCGTGCTGGCATGATCGATCATCGCAAGAGGGAATACAGAGGCTAATTGAGGAGGGAGAATCCTGTTCTGTGCGACGTAAAGGTTCTTTTATCGCGAATGGAATTGGATGTCCTTTGAGTCCGACTTACGTGTATCTGAAATACATCATTCGGGATATATGCTCGATCGATGGTGAAAATAGGAAAAATAAGTAATAATGGATCATGTTTTATGCGTTTTATGTTTACTTTATAACGTTTAATCGATGGTATAATATTATTCAGTTATTGAAGATAAAGGTGTATTTTATATTTTATTAATGATATTGTTTCAGAATTTTTGTTTTTTTTTTTATTTTTATGATTTAGTCAAGTGTTTGTCAAGATATATACGCATAGATCTTCCACGTTTTTTCCCCACGTAATTTTTCTTCCGACGCCAAATTCATTTTCTCGAAAGATAAATCGGATTCAATTTATCCACGGATTAAAATGTTTCCAATTTCATCTTATTCTCCTTTTATGGACGTTGACTAAAAGTGCGATCAGTAAAAAGGATCAAGATTCCCTGTTCGTCTCCAACTGTTAAGAAAATAAAATAAAAATACAGGAATAAACTCCACTTTACTCCGATCTATTCAATATCCTTAATTTACATTTGTCGAAATAAAAATATGTATACACTCGTTGCTGCAGTTTCTGATTGAATTTTCTTAAATTATAAAAAAATATCGACAAAATACACATCTTGTTTTCATAAATTTTGTGTTTAATTTTATCTTATAGACGCAAGTCAAATAAAATATTTTCTTACAATATCAGTATGTTATTTCATATGGAGAATTATTATACGATCCTACGAAGTCCTTACTACAAGCTTCTAGTGCTCCCTAGAGTTTTTACCAACTATGGCGAAAGCTCTTCATAGAACGATCGTTAATAATGTTGTTAATGTAAAATTAACAAGTCCCGTATATTATTATATTCAAAGTTAGAAATATGTGTGTGTGTGTGTATAGGAAATAACAAAATTATTACGTTCATCGAGGATTATAGTAATTTTTCCTTTATGGATGTAGGTCCAGAGAAAATATACATTCGAAAATTTATTCGAAGCTTTTCAAATTTCTTTCCTCGGTTTATTTTAACCCTAATGATAATTCTGAAAGTTTTCCAACTTTTATTTTTTTTATTTTACGATCGCAAATAATATTAAGAAACTCATAGAAAAATTTATGAGTAAACGTGATAATTGTGCAATGCATTTGATAAAACGATACATTTCCTCGATCAATTTCCCTAGATAACCGATTTCAAATAACGTGACACGCCATATCGAGCAATCTAACAAAAGAAGGAGGAAGAAAATGAAGGAAGAGGAGAGAGAAAAAAAAAACTGTCCCATTTTTAATTCGAGTCAAATTATCATAATCATCAAGTTCTTTCGCGTGCATATAACATGAAGATGTATGAAATCGATCGGTCGATTCGAAATCATTAGGCTTGAAACGATCCCGTTCGTGGATAATTAAATTTCGCCATTTCAGCTCGATTACGAAACTCGATTATCTTCTAATGAAACCTCGTCCGTACGACTTCTATTCAAACGCCATTCTATCCCGAATATAAATCCTTGTCTCTGATAGCTGAATACATGACTTTAGCCTTAAGAAACAGTTATATATTCGTAATTAGTTAATTCGTTGAATTCTACAGTTCCTTGTAGTAGCACAATTACAGTTCAAAATTACTAAGATTAAGAGAGTTGCTTGGAAATATTTTGAAAATTTGTCGAATAATTATTAATATTTATTGAGCAATATTTTTATTCCTCTTATTAATTAGAGAAAAATAAATAAATCGTTCAGGGTCGAAAAAAATGATCACCTTGACTACACTTTTTGAAAAATTTTAATTTTGAAAAGTGTAAGATAAGAGAGAATATAAATAATCCTGTAAATATAATGGATCTACGTTATTTCTGAAATGTAACTTAGATGTTTGATATTGCAGTTGCTTACTTGTTTCGTCAAAATATTTTAATCCAAGCGTATAAATTTATATTTTAAGTTTCGAATTGCATTATCATAAAATTAATAAAAAATCTACTTACTAACATATTATCAAGAAATTATTGAAACGTTCATCAATTTCAATTAACCAATAATATAAGAATTAAAATGGATTAAGCTTGAAATTTTTTCCACAAAATGCTAGTTTACATCTCTTCTCCCTCGATCTTATTTTCTCCTTATCTTCTTCCTCTTCTCATTCATTTTGTTAAACTAGTCCAATCCCTTCCGCCCTGCTCGTGAAAATTAGACTTTCACCCCGTTCTTTGGCTTTCACAGGATCGACCCGTTCATCCCTCTGTATCCTCGCGATCTCTTATTCCACTCGGTATTCACTTATCTTCCCTCTTTCCCCAACACCATTTTCTTCGTCCCTTTCTCGCGTTGAAAAAATTACGATTTCTTCAAATTCAAAAATTCAGAAAATTCTGTGTAGAGATACGTAGAGATATGCATCCGCGAAAAATTTGTTCGAGATAATAAGATCGAGAAGATAAAGAAGAAGATTAAGAAACGAGAAACAATGCTTCCTAGTGTTCAATTCGTGACGTAACTTTTATTGACGTGGATTTTATTGAAAATTTTTATTAGAAATCTATCGTTTTTTGTGAGTGGAATTAGAGAAATATTATGAGAAATATTACGTGCATTTTTTTTATGAAAATTATGTTATAAGAAAAAATTGTTCAGAAATATTGAAGCTTTCATAAATCAAAATTATTATTTGAAATATTTTTCATTATCGTTTAAAGGAAATATGAAATTTTCTTCGTATTGTCACCTCTATTATTTATGTCGTGAAATCGTTTAAAAATTAATAAAAAAATTTATTACCTCTTTTATTTATGTATATAAAAGGTGAGAAATTATATTTGAAAATACTTATTTAAAAAATTAAATATAGATATATATATATATATAGAATCTGGATTGCAAGCTTCTAATTGCATAGTCAATTTTTTACTTAATTAAAGATCAAATTAGGAAAATATTTCGAAGATGATCTCTTTAATGAGATAAAAGTTTCTTTCAAAAGAGAAAACAATTTTCCTCTCTAAAAAGTTATCATAAAGGGAGAACACACGAGTCTCATAAGAGTGTTCTATAAGATCACTCATCAAATTGAAGGAAAGGAAAGGAAAGGCTCACTTCCTGATATTTTCCTTTTTATTTTATTTTTCAAATGAATTTTTCTTTTTCGTGGAATCTTTTAAATTTCACTTTGAAAAATATTCATCGTGATAAACTGTAGAGTATTTAAAAGAATATTTAAATTATTAAAAATTAAAAAATGTAGATAACAGTGTGGTGTTTCACTATAACTGGTCTTCTTTTAATTAAATTTTGTGATAACTACGCTGCAGATGTTTCAATATTATTATATTCATGAAAAAAATTTTAAATATATAAAAATTTTACAGAATACGATATGATATAGAAAAGGAAACAAAATATTCAAAGTAAAGTATTATAATATATATATATATATATATATATATATATATATATATATATTATTATAATATTTAAAACTTCATTTATGCGATTAAAAATTTTTATTCGCACAAATATACACAATTATTTTTATATTTCGTTTAATCATATTTTCCAAGGTATATTTCTAATGATATTTAACATTACATTTTTTTAATCAATCGCGATCCCTTGGATTGTAAATTTTACGACAATTGAACACATTTGTGAAAAATAGGAATAAAAAGAAAAATCAAGAATGGAAAGAAACGAATAGGAATACAATTTATTCGACGTATATTTATTTGATAATCAATAAGAGTATTCCTTTCACTTTTTCTCGAAAACGAAAAATGGTCTCTCCAAATGTTTGCCATCCTCACCGCTCATATTTTTACGCGAATAATAATCCGCTTCGTATAATTCTCTAATATATTCGAATTATTAATTAAATTCCAATGACTCTATGGAACAATCCTCGGATATTATTGAGAAATATAGCAGCATTATATTTCAGGATCGCTTGTGAATAAGAAAATTTTATATTCCTGTGAAAAGTAAATATTAAAATGATTTTACATTGAAGAGGATTAAGAATTTTACTTTTTTAAAAAGTTTCCAAAATTATTATTTCAATTTTTTTATATATGCCATATATATTTAATAAATTTATTTAATAAATGATAAGAATTATCAATTATTCGTTCTCATAGAGAAATAAAAGTTAAAGGATTTCTTTACTACTTTAATTTTTTTCCATATCAAATTTCAAAATAATAAAATTATTACATTCGATATGTCTTTTGTACATTTGTACTGTATAATTTTATTAATTTTTAAGTTAAGTAGTACAAGAATTCATGATTCACATTCAATTCATGTTTAATAATTTATCCATGATTTTACATTCAATTTTAATATCTACGACGTCCAGAGCAGAGCCAGTGAATATTTATCAAACAGTTGAACAAAAGCCGCATTGTTTTCGTAAATCCACCACCAATTTCCGAAATTGTAATAGAAGGATCAGAAGGTAATCAGGTAATTGGTAGTTCGTAAAAGAGGACGATCAATACTTACTACTACCACTACCGATCTTTAACCGGTCTTTTCATTGAAACATCTTTAGAGTTGACGGAAGTAGGATGAACTCATTGAATAATGAAATCACCAACCTGAATAAAGTTGAGGGATGGATTATTCGATTAAATTCAACAGTTGAAATAATCATCAAAAAATATCAGTTATTTCAACTTTTGATGTTATCCGTAATTTACACTTTTTCATTTCCTTTCCGATAAATTAAATTAAATATTATGACTGTTGTTATAATTATAATTATAATTAAAATTTTATTCGCTTATTTTCTCGAAAAATTTATCCATGAAAAAATAAATTGTCAATAGGGATAAATTATTCGATAAACAAAAAGGGGGATCGTCGTAATTTGATATTGATTGAAACGACTCACGAGGCATACACCGACTTCCATCGTGAATTATATTTCCATAATTAAATGCCGATAGCAGAAGTCGCGATGAAATTTTTCCATTTTTTCTGATGAAACTTCTTTCAACAAGAAAAGAAACTAAACATCGGCGAAAGCTCCCTTACAATTGCTCACCCCTTTCCCTTTCGTAGCTTTAGCAGGGGCTGGTGCAATTTTACGATCTACGTGGCTCGTATTCCATCGCCTGCCAACTAAATTTATCATCGCAAAAGGGAAAAACACTTTAATTGGAAATTATCCCGAAGAGATTCGATTCGATTCCATTTATTTACGTCCATGAATATCTGTTTCGCATCGAGAAGAAATTTTTTCAATTTTCTTTATGAAAATTTAAACGACTCTAATTGATTAAAGGAAAGTGTATTATTATTGAATAACGAATGTGTTCATTTTTTTTAATAAGATTCTGATGATAATCGCAAAATGAATTTTTCAATGACGATAAAATGTTAAATCGAATGTATTGATTTAATAAAATTACTCTTTGTCGTGTAATTATATATTCGAGAAACAAATTTTTCAAGAAACCTTTGATCCAATATTTTTACTGAACAAATTTCTTTCAAATTTTCCAATCCAAGCTTCGAAGAATAAAACGAGGAGAATCCAGTAATACTTCTGCTTCCCAACGTATTACAACGTATTTACATAATTCATATTCATCATATTCGAACAAGTGCACACGTCGATTTAATAAAATCCAACCATTTTTCAACATGCCACAAGATTCTAAGAAGAATATGAAATTCTACGAATTTTTACCACGATCGTGGAATTTCACCTCGACACTTTCCATGCTAAAATTCCACTTCAAATAAGAAACACGCTCGTTAACCGAAACACCGGCATTCAAAATTACTATTATTCACCCCACGTTCCATATCCTTTCCACCTCCAATCCGCTTTTCACTTCCACACGCGAAATCAAGCCAAATGCCATTAATATATTCACGCAGATTGCAATTCATTTCCACGGACAGGTCCTCTAACACGATCGTTTAACTAAAAATATCGAGTCATCCCGTTCGACAAAAGCCACCTCTAAGTCTTTGGGGGGTTGAGAACGAGCACGAGAAAAATTAGCATAGGACTCGAAAGGATAAAGGAAGAAGTGAGGAGAGAGAGAGAGAGAGAGAAAGAGGAAGAATCTGAGAAGAGGATAATTAAATGAAAAGGAAATGGAAATACAGGGTGATTCATGGTGCAAATAGACTTAGAAAGATTCTATTGGAGGGGAAGAAAATGAGACGAAAATGATGAATAATGAAATTGGAGGATTGTATTCTCGATCAAATTGAAGGATTGTAATTGGATAATCAGCAGAGGGAATTTTCCTATGCTGGGCTACTCTGATAAACGCATATAAATCGACTTAAATAAATGTAATCACAACATATCGTGAACAATTATTAAAATTGGAACATTGAATGTTATATTGACCAGTAAATACAATTAAATAATTAACAATCGTAATCCAAAGTGATCCTGAATTTTTCTTCTTTTCAATTTTCCATACTACAGACAAATGCTAAACTTGACTCTCTAACATTATACTTGTACCAAAGAAATTAATCATTCAAATTCATTTAAATTCTTGAAATTTAAATGAAACTTGATTTACAAGATCACGTTCTTCTTAAAAGCTTGATATATTTGAAATTAATCAAATACATTTTTCTAAAAAAAAGTTTTGTTATTAATTTTAATTATAACGTACGACTCGATAAATCAGATGCACTTGACTAAAAAATTTTTCTTGAAAGCTTCCAACTTGGGGGATAATAAAATTAATTTTCGTCCTATTTTGAGCAACATCCTCTCCCTAACCTCATTTGCAATTATGGGCCACCCTGTAGAGGAGGCGCGTGTTCCGTCCCGAGTATACCTAAGCACTTTATTATCGCAACAGCACCGCCTAGCGAAATTGTAATTACGATTTTAATGAGATCTCCCTCCGACGAGACCTCTTCCTCCTCCTTCTTCTTCTTCTTCTTCTTCACTGCCATTTCCTCAAAACGCGTTTAATCTTCAAGTATAAACAGCAATAGGAGGATGGAACTGTCAGAATGGGGCGGTCAAAGCTGGATGAGAGTGAGATTAAAAGCGTTTAAGGGGTTGTTCCCCCGTTTAATCGACGAGATAATCCTTTCTCAAGGATTGTTGCTGGATTCCTCTCAAGATATTAGCCTGGATGACCATCTCGTGGCTTTCGATGACGAGTTGTCGAATTCTAAATTCCAATTCTGCACTTTTTATGCTGATGATGTTCGAGGTTACAATATTGATGTACTGATTTTAAGTGTATCGAATGAATTGTAACGGGAATTTTTTTTCTTTTTAATTCTCACACGTTAGTGATTAGTCGAATGATAAACGATGATAGATATTTATCTTTGATGTATTCTTAGTTTTTATTTATTAAAGGTTCGTATAATATTTTCTTTATACAGAGTTGACGTTATATTTTAATTGTTTGAGATAATGTAACGTGTAACCCGTTTATTTCAAAATATTTATTGCTCGTAATTATTGCATGTTATGTAAAAAGAAAAAAAATAAATAAATGCGCACATTACGTGTGCACTTTTTTTAAATCTTTTCTTATCTCGTTTTAGATAATTGCTTATTGCACAATGCACAGACTGAACCAATACAATATGACCTATCACTTCCTTTAACGCGGATAAATTATACTATATATATATATGTGTGTGTGTGTGTAAAAAAATTAAAGATGGCGTTGAAAACGTCGAATTAAATTTTCTAATGCAATTTCGTCTTCACTTAAATTATTTAACGACATAAATAACATTATAGATCGATCCAAGTTTCTGGTTAATATTCCTCAAAGTAGTGGTAAACTACATCAAACAGTTATGTATCAACATATTATACCAAGTATCGCGAGCATAATCAGAAACGATGTATAAATTAAACACTCTGCTACTTTAAAGGTTGTCCACACAGAGGGTAGACACTCAAAAGATTTAATTACAAACTAATCACCAACTCTTACCCGATAATAAATTTGTCGTAAAAGTTGCGATAAAAATTTTAATCCATCAAACACACCTTTAACACCACCTTTGGTGGTGGGGAGGCAAAAAAATAGTAAAGAAAGAAAAATAAAGGGGGAGAAATCGTATTAAAAAAAAAAAAAAAACCTTTGAAATCTAACTTCCTTTATTTCCTTCACTTCCAATATACGTTTTTATTAATTAAGCTCGTGCTGGTGTAAAAAAAAAAAAAAAAAAAAAAAAGGAAAAATATTCGTTCGTTTTTCCACACCGCGCCAATCGTTACTTCGGAAAAATCGTGGTAGAACTTCGCGATGCCGTGATTGAAATTAAAACTGGAACAATAGTCGCGTGCAAATGGCGAGGCATTTGAAACGTGTCGGCTTTGTAACGTATTTGCATTTAAACCGCTTTGGAACGAACGTGTCGGCGAGAAAGGATAATGATAGGCCTCCCCTTAAACCTTCCTTTTGAGACCAGAAGCTTTGTATGCCATGTGTACTCGCGTTTGCATTCCTTTTGTAATTCTTTTCTTCGCCACCGTGACGATTTTCAAAATTTACTTTCTCTATAATTTTATACGCATAAAAATTTTATTAATTTTTCTCTTTTTATATATAAGATGAATCCAGAATAGTTTTAGTCAGACGTTTACGTGATTTTACGTAATTGCGAGCAACAGAGAGGTTTCTTCGTTTGGACAAAGGAAACGAATTAGCTTGAATTTCGTACTGGTGATTGTCGCGAAAATACATTTAAATAACTATGAATTAAATTTAGTAACTAACAGTGTTAGTTAATAGTTGAAATAGAAATTAAAATACAGTACTTATCCAGGTTTTATAATTATAAATGTGTAAATTGGTGATGAGAGTATGATTTTTAACAATAATCGACAGTATCACAGCAACATATATAGATAATTAATCCGATAGGTTGCACAATTTGATAAACATCCACAATTCGATCATCATTGTTCATATCGCTGATAATTAAATTTCTGCCTTTAAATCTAATTTAATTGATTATTCTATTTGACGAGGAAATAACGAAACGTAGATCTCCTAGGCGGCGGATAAACAGTAATTAGTCTCGATAAACGAATTTGACCGAACGGAATAAACGTGATAACGTATCCAAAAGAAAGGAAAACAGGAAAAGGATAAGTCAAAATCGAAGGATCGTGCACTTTTTAATTCTCTATTTATGCACGACCTTTTGCTATTTAATTACTCGAGATAGTAAGTAAATCATTCATAAATTCGAATGGAAGATCTGTGTCGTTTAATAAAATTGGAAACGTTTGACTAATTTGAGTCTTAAGAGGACGTAAAATTTATCGTTACTCGTTAAATTAATAATGAAAGAATTATTTGAAAATTGTGTTGTTGGTCAATGTCAATTATTTTATATTAATTTTATATTTTAGGATCGTGTATTTAAATGTTAATTAGTAATTCAGATGTTCTCCGGTTTAATGCAAACAAAGCGAGGTATATTATTTTGTTATGCAATGTTAATTGTGTTGAATTTGCGGTAAACTAATTAACATCGATATTGATCCTTCCATGAAGTGGAATCGTCATAAATTAATGAAGGGAGCAGGGCGCAGGATAATTCTCTAACAACGATAAAAAAAGATTTTTTTACGAAATCCATAAAACCATTTCGATTAATATAATCATTCAATTTCTTTATTCGAGATTGATTGAACAAAGATCCAAGTTTAAAATTAAGAAAAAGTTAAGACAATTTTTAAATCAATTTCAATCCTTCAATATATTATTAATAACATAATTGTCATAAGCAATATTTTTAATAAAAATAAACCGTATCTATCGCGCAACTTATCCTAAAATTCCTATTGAATCTTGTTAAAATTAAGAAAAATTTGAACAGCTATAACTCCGACTATATTAATTTACCGTCAATGAATAAGAGATCATTAGATGCGCAAAACCTTCCCCTTTAAAACGTATTTTGATTTATCTCGATAGGACTTCCGGTTCCCGAGATATCTTCGTGTAAAGAAAAAGTCATTTCTAACTCATTTACTTTAAATCTGATTAAACCCTATTAAAATTAGAAAAAATTCGAATCGCTATAGTTTCGAAAATAATAACTTTCGGTGAACCAACGAACGTTCGTTAGAAGCGCGGAACCTTCCCCTTTAAAATGGTTTTTCGTTCATCCCGATACGACTTCCGGTTCCCAAAATATCGTCGTGTAAAGGAAAAGGTAATTTTTAACCATTTATTATCTCCGTCCTTGTCCCTTACTCGGTCCTCTCGCTCGCGCCTCCTTTCGCTGACCTATCCCAAATTGCAGACGAGTGACAGACGCGATTCCTGGAAAAACGTAGTACGCATTTCCAAGAAAAAAAATATAGGTCACTGGACCGCGGAGCCATTCACAATTTTTGCATCGCGCCAAGCAAGTATGAAAACTTTGAATCCTTATATCTCGGCAACCGATTGAGATATCGGGATGGATCAAAAATTGACTTCATTGGCGCGGTTTCCTCTATCATTTGAGTGGGTTTCGACGACAAAATTTTTAGTTCCTTCCCGTGTTTTTTTTTTTTTTTTTAGGCGAAAAATCAAAGTTCGTTTGCGATGAAAAATTTGTTTAATTTCTTATTCGAATGGCTCGATTTTTAAATGTTTGACTCTATCGAATGAATTTAAATCTAGATATTTGGGATCATTTAAATGAGATAGAGGAATTAATGGAATATTTCTGGATTATTGCAACAGAATTTCCACAATGGCCGTTGTAACTTGTTGCACGTTGTAGAACATTGAGAGTATAATTCAAAACAATAATCGCACATTCCAACGTGTCTAAGACTTCAATTACATTATTAAATGGTTTCCACTGCACGCATTGCGCGGCTATTAATGGTTTCTACCAGTGGTAATTCACGAACGAACAGTGGAGACTTATTGATAATTGTTTCGCTACATATTGAAACGTTGCTCTGAACTATGAGAACAGTTACGATGAAATATTAGCGAATATGGTAAACGTATGGTATTCTGTATTTCATTTCTTGTTAATTCATATTTTAACACGTTTAGAATTTATAATATTTAAATTGTTTAACGTAATGTTGCTCTTTATAAATAATCTGAATTTTTTACAGCATCAAAGACATCTGCTTTTGTAGATTGAACATTTGCAATCAATTGCAGATAATGATCCAATAATATTAATTAATATTTCTCTCGTTTGAAATATTCTCATTACAAAATTTCATTCGTGTAAATTTTAAATAAACAGAAACTTTTAGAAATTTCTTCCTTCATTTTATTAACTTTGTTCAATAACACGAAATTATTTATAAATTTATAAAAATTTTTCACGAAAATTAGAAAAATTTCTAATCGTCACAGGCAAGAGAATCGGGCAAAAGATCTTGTAGAAAATCAACATTCAAATACAAATTAGAATTTTTATCATTTCATCGCGAATAAAGAAATACGTTACAACGAAAAAATATCGTTTAACTTTACGAATCTGCACACTTCCCAAAAGTTTGCAGCGGCAAAATTAGAGAAACAAATTAAACAAGTTTAATTCCCCAATCGCGAAATTTATCACGATTAACGTTCGAATCTTCCGAGATTTTATTGCCTTCGAGGAAATCGTATTCATAAATTTCTTCCAACGAATCCGAGAAATGTGCAATTAAATCTCGATTGGAAAGATGGGATGGGTTTCGATGAGACGAAAGTAACAAAAAGTGTGAAAGTGTTTCGAGAATTCTTTGCGCGAACACTTCTTCCTCTTCTTCGATTAATTTCTTAACGAAGCTTAACTGTTCGCTTTCTAATTTCCTGAAATAATTTAACGATAGATTAGTGATGGAACAAGATGAAATGAATAAGAAAAAAATAAGAAAAATCCTCTTTCGATTTTTAATCGAAATCTCTGTATCTTATATTTTACCACATCTGATAATCTATCAACTTATCTATTCAAGAAATTTGATTCTTTTTTCTGCATTTATGAGACGAAAGAAATACAAAGAAATAGTTAATTTCGTTCCAACTTTATCAAACCGTTTCATCATCATAAATAAATAACAAATAAAAATAAAATTGGTTAATAATCGCTTCTTTTTAAACATTTTCACCGATCTTATCAATCCAAACTTTGCCATCTATTCAAATATTTGAAATTTTTCATTTCCATTTGAATATCTATCCGAATATCTCTCCACCTACCAAGTTTCTCAACTCCACTGACAACTTCATAGACCCATACAGAGCAAATCTGCCTTGTCAAAACCAGAATCCTGTTAGCCACAACGCAGACCTGATGCCCATATCTTATCGCATAAAGGAACGAGTTACGCTGCAATTCCTCGCCAATAACTTTGATATCCAAACGATAAAAAAAAAAAGGAAAAAAAATAAGAATAAACGTGCGGAGAATTATATAATTTCAAAAATATATGAATAAACGTATAAATAAAATTAATACATTACATTAAATTAGAAGGAAATAATCGAAAATGATATTCTTCTTTTTTATCCAATATTTACTGATTTTTAATTGACTCGATGCTAAAAGAATTGAAAAAATATCGTGGAACACCTTCCTCTTCACTCCTCCTCCCATCCCAAAAGTTTACGCAATTACGACACCCTCGACACCATCTTATTTCAAATTCTAATTCCCGGAGACGAGAATTCGAGGCAACCGACAATTATTCAAGAATCTCTCCAAGATTCGATCGATTCAGTTGTTGAACCGATCGACGAATTCTCCAAGTTTGGAGCCTCGTCGCGAATTAATTCGACAACCACAACGGATTTTATTATACAGACGAGGCATTTTCCAGGATGATCTGCGGTTGAAGGGCGGTGAATTAGATCCATCCTACTGTATGAAAATTCTAGGGACGAGGCATGTTGCGAATGAAGTTTCGCGGTTAGCTTCGGACGTTTCGTTGATTAATTTCGATTCGCCGTGAATTATTCCGTTTGTTGCCTCGTTTAGATTAATTAATTACCAGCCATTTCGGTTGTAATTTCGAGGTAGAGGCGATTGCTCGTCACGGTACACCGAATTATATTAACTATGGGGAACGTTGTAAATTTAAGATAAACCGATAAATTTGTCGTGGACGCGGCAATTATCGATATTCGAAAGTTTGATTTTTTTTTCGAGTTTTATTTCAGTTTTTATAGAATCCCGTGTTCATCTGGAGGATGGATAATATTCCTCAAATTGTCGTTCGAGATACTACCCTCTGTTTATCTTACACTTGCCAGAGTATATTGCTCTTGCTGAAAGTTGTATTAATTAGACACGTTTCTTCCCTCCCCTGTCCCCCATAACAAGAGAAACTTGCCAGAGTTGTTTCCATTCCATCGAGCGGGAAGGGTTCTCCATCCTCTCTGTAAAATCAAAATTCTCTGGTAGAAAGTTTTACATTTTCTCTTTCTTCCTTGAGGAAATTCAATGAAACGGGATTTGGAAAGATTGCGATGGACGAATTATCAAATAAGACAAGACGAATCATATCATTTTAGCCAAATTTAAAAAAAAAGTTTCAAGGTTTACACTTGGAGGAAAGTTTAATTCAGTAAAGAAAGATCTCAATGGAGAAGTTAAAAAGTAAGAAAAATAAACGATAAGAACGTATCTATATCTCTAAGTAAATCCTTTCACACAGTGAAAGGGTGAAATTTTCACCGATCAACAAAAAAAGTTACACGAATCTTTCTAACGAAGTAGAAATAAAAAGAAAAAGAGAAAAAAGAGAAACACCTACAACCACTTCATCTCCACAATCACGTAAAAAAAGTTACACCTAGATCAACTAGAAGACACGCGAATCTCTTTTTCCTTCAACGAAGTTAAGAAAGTTAAGATAAATAAATAAAAAAAATATAATGTATCATGCTTCGTCCATCCATCTTTAAATCTTCTCTCCATCCTGTAATCACAGTCGCAAAAAAAAAAAAAAAAAGAAGAAGAAGAATCGATCAATTGAAAGTTACACGGATTAACAAGATATTTTCCCACCCCTCTCCTTCAATCCTCCCTTCAATCAACTCCTTTCGTCCCCACCCCTCGTTTTTCGAGGAGGGGAAACTCGAATGTTTTTCCTTTCCTTTGTCGAAATCAAAATTCTCCTCGAATCTCGGCCAACTTAAACCCTGTTGGAATTTCAGAAACTTGCCGAATCCGTTATTCCAAGAATCGTGTCTTCTTACCAACCGACCACGCAAACTTGTCCCCACGAATTTTCTTCTCTCCTCTCCTCCCCCTCCTCTGTCGTCCTCAACTGGTACGTGCAATCTTACGATTCCTTTGTCGCTCTCTCTCTCTCTCTCTCTCTCTTTGCTTCCCCCTCCCCTCTTCTGAGTTTCCAACTCAGCCTGTTTACTGGTGCACTTCATGAATTTCTTATTGACCAACGACACGAGGAAGCCAAACACTCGAAGTTATTTGAGCATCATCTTCCTACCCTATCCTCCTACGAATCGTCTGCAAAAATGTAAAGAATTTATTAGCTTGTTCGGATACATCCTTGGAGTAAATAGGGATCGGATCGTTTTCCAAATCCAAAAAAAAAAAAAAATTTTCCTTTTCGGGAGAGATTTATAGGAGATTAATGTTATTATTTATGTATAATTTGTTTTTTCTTCTTTTTGTCGTTGCATCCGAACACTTGGAGTGGAAAGTTTGCTAATTTGTCTAGGTTTCCCTTTGGGATAAGTAAGTGGTTGTTTGGTCTGTAAAAGGATCTGTAGACCTTCGCAATTTCAAGCTCAATTAGATTTTATAGATTACGCAAATTTTGTGACACTCTTAAAAGTTTTTACAAGGTTTTTGCTCAACTTCGTTTTCGCAATAGAGGATCAAATATTTCAACGATACGAATCTAGACAAAATGAAGATGGAAGCTCTAAATGGGATATTAAATTAAGAAATAACTCCTTTTCTGAATCGAAAATTGCAAGGATACATAATTATTTTCGTCAAAAACACGCTCAAACTCATCCAAATTACTTAAATTTTATCACGCAAACCAATAGAAACACGCTCAAACTTATCCAAATCACGATTAACTTAAACATTTACGTACACAGCATCGCAGTAAAAATATTAACTAAATTCTACTATTCGTGTGGACGTTTATCCAAAGATTCTTCATCAAGCTTAATCACCTTCTTTCACCCATGGAAAATCCATTTCTTTCGAATATATATTATCGAGATATGACGAGAGACGATCCACCTTGTCCAGTCATCGCGTTACCAATCCGCTGTTCGCGGAATAGGATTCTGCACGTTTTTCCTTTTTTTTTTTTTTTCCCCGCTTCGAAATTGGATTTCACTCCATGCAAACCAGCCCCTTGTCCTTCTCCGAGGCGAGAAAATTTTTCCTTCTATATATAGTATATATTGTTGGTCACAAAAGCTGTTTGAACGTGACTTTACGCGAAAGGCTATCCGAGTGTGCTCAATTTCTGACACATCCTTCTGCTCTCCAAGAATAATATGGCGATCGTGAAATTGGAAATTTTTTTTTAGTTAAACGTTGAACGATGCTGCGCTTTTTCTTCTTTTTGCTTTTTTTCGTAATATTAATTTCTTTCGATTTGACAGAGCAATTTAATTTCCAATTTAACATTGCATTGAAAATATATTTATTGTAACGGTATATATATATATGTCAATGTTATATCGTAATAACAGTCTGCAATAAATATTTCAGATTTAAAGTAACAAATTTATCGTATTTCAATATTTTTCCAACATCTTTCTATATGCAAAATGCATATTATATTCATGGAATTTTTTTCATGGAAAATACTCAAATACATACTCGAGCTACGCTGTTGATGCGCGAACGAAATAAGTTTTATGTATAAGATTAAGCTATCTCCGTCCCCTTGTTTCCCCTGGCCGACGTAAAATGGTCTCAAAGGGTGAGGATGAACGACGAATCTGCGAAAATATACTATTCCACTTTTGCCTGGACAGATTTGTTTGCCTTGATTCGTTGGCCAACGATAAATCTGAAACGAGATTTATCTCCCTCTTCTTTCGAAATTTCCTCTCCGAGGTTGTAACAAATTTTTGAACATCATTCGTGCTGGACATTCGTCTCTTGATCATTGTGAAGAATTTTTCTTTTATTTATAATACAATGTCTCTTCGAACAGACGTATTGGATATTTTGAAAAGGTTTGGAAAGGTTTTGAAACGAAGAGTGATATTGATAATGAGATGCATTTGAATTTTCCAAGAGTATTTTTCGATAAATTTTTCTCATTTCACACCAAACGTGCTCCTTTAATATGTATTTGTTGAAAAGATTCTTGGAGAATTTAAATAATTTAACGTTTGATCGTAGAAGAATTTCAAATAAAGATTCTCTATTTTAAGAGATTCTAAAATTAATTTGTAATTATTATTAATATCGAGTTTATTATAATTTATATAAATTTTTCAAATGGATATTTAAAGAAATGTATTTCAAATTGGCAGAAAATTAATATCAATTTTTATTTAAAAGAAACTAATTAACTCGAAAGTTGTTGTAAGCTGAAATATGTTTCAGCTTAATTAAATTTAAAATTAATTTTTAATAATTTCTTATATTGTTTGTACTAATTACATGGTACTAAATATTGAACAAATCTGTTAAAAAATAATAGAATTTCATTTGCAATTTAAAAAAATTCAATACCTTAAAATCTGTAGATTAATATAAAAAAGAAATATTTATTTCAATTATAATAATAATTTTAGTTAATAATATTTAGATTTAAAAATATTCTAATCTAACTTTAATAAAATAAAACGAGATTCTAAAATCTCGAGATCAAGATCTCCCTTTAAAAATTTTAGGAAACAAACGTCGCATGGAGTTTCCAAACGATTACCTCGGTAAATAATTAACAAAAGTTTATAATTTCAAACGTTTATCAGAAGCATTTCACGAAAATGTTAATTAACATTTCAAGAAGACGAATAAAAGTTTATATGCCCGAAGGGAATATACTATTTTAACGTAGCTAATTACATTTTTGCTGTTTATTCCAATACAATTGAGAGAAAGTAATTTAACGATACTTGTTCATTAGTATGTGACTCGAGATAATGATCTACACGAGTACCTTTGATACATTTTATATGCATTTTTAGAGGCAATCTGTTAATTCATTTTATTATTCTTTCTATATTTCACATAACATATTTTTCATAATGTTATTTCATCGAAAAGACGTTATCATTTAGATAAATATCGATGTAGATAAATTGAATAGATGCGTAAATCTGATATATATAATTTTCAATAAAATAATCAATGCTATTAATATTGATTATTTTCTATTAGTTTTTTTTTAAATAATTTGATATATACAAATATATACAAATACTTTAGAAAAATTGATATACATTAATGAAATTACGAGATAACAGGGTAAAAAAATAGAAATTTGAAGTTAAACCTGAAACAAATGACAAGAGTGCAGTTTTAAAGTGAAACTCAAAATTAAAGGATTAAAATTGAAACCAAATATGAGAGAGTAGAAATTAAAATAGAAGGCGAAATTAAAATTTAAATTGAATCTATGCTGAGCTAAAAGATAATTTATTTTTTACATAAATTATCCGTAATTAGAACTTTGCTTAAAGAAATAAAGAAAAAAAAATAATTCTACAATTTTATTAGATACAACTTTTTTTTTTAGTAATATTTAATAAACAATATCATTAATCATCTTTATAATCTTCTCTGATATTCAATCATAATATAAATAATCAATAAAAATAATTTATAGCTTATTACGAGATAATGAAACTTTAAAAGATACAATTGACCAATAATCCATCAATCTTCTCTCATGAAATAATTCCTTTCGAAATTATAAATAATCTTATTCTTCTCCATTCTCCACCTCTACAAAAATTCCTATTATCATTCTGAACTCCCAATAATATCGAAGCAAATTTATTAGGAACTTATAAAACTTGCAAGCAAATCCAATACCTTCGTTATCGTATTGTGTTCTCACTCAGTGACGGAGAAATGTATCAGAAAATTATAATTAGAGCTAGTAAATCGTATCTCTGTCCTTCTATAGAATTCTCTTTTTAATAGTTCAACGTTCATCTTCGTTATTAGTTTGTATTTTTACTGCAAGAGAAGCACAAGTAGCAGAGACATATGATGAAAGGAGGTGGCACGACTTTTACGTCTGAGAAATGAGTGCATTGAGTGTGTGTGTGTGTGTGTATAACCTCTGTAGACCTCTGTTCCTCCACTGTTGTTCTAGTTTCCTGATAAGTGGAGCTGGTTTTCGCTGAAAATATTCAAGTGATGGAAGGAACATTATTACTACTACTACGTTATCATAATAATTTTACTGTATCTTATTCCGTGTCAAGTACGATTATCTCGTACTGAGATAAATTTTCTCCTGTTCTTCTTTTATTTTTATCTTCTGTTTGTTCTCTATTTATTATAGATTATAGATTGTTTAGTGACTTTAACTGAAAGTATAGATTGAGTATTATTTGATAGTTAATTTAAAGTTCTTTAAATTAGTATTTAGAAGAAATATGATTGGTAGAATTTTTAACAATAAATTAATTTTTTTATTCGAGCTAAAAAATTCAAGTAATAATGAACGTATTAATTAATTATAATTTAGCCAATGAGAATTTAAATAATTAATTTAAAAGGGGGTGCGAAACCAATTGGAAAAATTGGTTAAATTGATATTCTACATTCTATATTCTTACTTAAATAACAATCACCAAATTTCCTATAACGTCATTTTTCATTAATTTCTCTAAGTTGTGCAAATATCGAAATTTTTAAGCAATATAAATCATCAAACTTACGAATCTATTTTATCAATATCAAGGAAGAAAATTTTTAATGACAAAGTGTACGAAGAAAAAAAAATTAGAAAAATTCTTCAGAAGAATATAAATCAATTTCAAGTATCGAAAGATATTAAGTACGCTTTCTGACTTCATATTTTCAATGTTTCTTAGCGAACAATTGATAAATATTCGTTTGAACATCACGTGCTAGATCGTGAGCAAGAACGGAGCAAGAAATTTCATCAAAAAAATGGAACTGTCACATAAATATTAAAGAAACAAATCCGAATAATTAATTATTTATTAAACAAGAAATAGACTTGTTTCTTATTACATGCTTGTTCCTTCTCCAAGAATTCTAGGAATACATTTAAAATATTTTAAAGTATATGATATTGCAATTACATAATTTTAATTAATTTTTCTACAAAAAATAGTATTTCAATTTCAATTCAACTTCAAAATTTCAAAATATTAAATAGTCATTCTCTTTTTAAACTTTTTAAACTAAATTATTCTTTCATTAGTGTCAATAATTTAATTTAATTTTAATTTTAAACATCCCACCAAATTTTCTCAAATTTCTTCACTTTCTTCGTTAATCTTCCTAATTGTCATTAATAAGTTTTATCATTTACCAAATTTCTCTACCACTTTGAACGAAAAATTTTCTCAAATTCAATTTTCTGGATCTCGTTAAACTTCCATTTTTACACTCCGTTCATTCGTGAACAAAGTGCACGGTAAAAAAAAAAAATCGTGAAAATCGATTCAAATTCACCACGGAAATGAGCCACGCTCCACGAGACATCCTAAATACGTCACTATGAAACGCTTGTGCGCCATTTTTCATCGGTTCTATTTCGATCCGACTAGGCCCTTCCCTTGATCCCGAAACAGGAACCGGTGGACGTCGAATGCTCAATCGAGTAGAAGTCATTCAATCACCCACTAATGATCAAGAATAGATGTCACTTCTACCAACTGAGTAATTCAATCTCATCCCTTGTGTAGCAGAACGGTATCGTAATGGGCGTTCTAGCTATCTGGTTCAGGGTTGCGAAGTCGACAACAATACTTTTTAATGGGGAAGAAGGATTTCGTTGTTAATATTTCACATTTGGAACACACACTTGTCCGAAACTTTGAATCGAGTATTTTATTATTCGGGAAATGGGAGCAGATAAAATAAAAATAAATAGAATAATTGAATTTTTTTTGGTGTACATTTAAAGTGAATAAAATTTTAGAATTTTACTCAAGTTAGTTTTCTTGCGATTTGTTCGATCGAATGTTGAATTATTTCGAATAATAATGAAAAATTAGGAAATATAATTATTTTCCTTGCATATCAAGAGAATGTATGTTATGAAGTATATACTTTTATATAAAATCTAGAGATTTTATATACTTCCATATAAAATCTACTGATTTTGGAAAAACATTCTAATTATATTCTATGTACATTTCATTATTTCAGAAAAACATTTTTAAACTAGTGAGGTTAAAATAACGAATATTTATCCATTAAATGAAATAAAAACAAATATCAGATTAATTTATTTATCTTTCAAACGTGTTCATTTTGATTGAAATAACACAAATAAAAAGAAAGCGAAAATTTGTCCGTCTGAATAAAAAATAAAATTTTTGAATACTATTATTTTAAATATTACTACTGAAATACTCTCTCAGTAGTTCTAATAAATCATACCGGCTACGATTCTGTTCCAGGAATGAGATCAAAAATGTAGAAGGAAAATTTTTACATTGCACGTTCAACAATGTTTATTTTTGCCATTTTTGTACAGTTGCAAAGTGGAATTGCACTTGTTACGTAAATAAAAGAACTTTTAACTTTGATGAGATTCAATTTTTTTTTTTTTTTTTTTCATAGAAATTATACTCATGGTGTATATTTATGAAACCAGAATCGTATATTTTTCACGGACATTCGCAGAAAAATCACGGTGTTCCATCACGAGCATGATAAAAATGTTAATTTTAACCACTGCATATGCATTTTGCATTTGGGAGAAAATTTTTTTCCCGCTTCATCCGTATCCTTCGTATTTTGTTTCCAGATGAATAATGTTCCTAATTATCTATACACTACATTCCTAATTATCGAATTACGAAACTGTTTCTCATTGTGTAAAAATACTTTGTAAATAATAAATTCTCTTTAATTAAACAAATCGTTAAACAATAATACATAAACAATCGTATAAATTTTATCAATAATCATTGAATAATATTTAATACAATATTTAATAATTTTATTCTATAATATGATTAAACAAAATCTTCAAAACTGTGTAATGTAATCATAAATGTGTAACTTAATTATTTATTTTTATCCTGAATACGTCTGAAAAAGAGTCTGAAAATACGTGAATGATAGTGTGTACATTGAAATTAATTTATTACCATCTACCTTTGAAATATTTAACATTTATTACTCATTAATTCAACCAAAATTAATTTATGGTTTGATGGATGCTAAATAAATATTGCTTCAATGGATTTTATTATAATTTTCAAATAATGTAAACTAAAAATAATTGAAAATTTATACATTTGACTGAAATGGATATAATTTACACATATTATTGTATCAGAATCTTTTTGTTTCCAAACATAAGCTTTTCATTTTTTTTTTTTTTTTTTTTAATAATATATTCTCAATCGATTGAACAAAGTGATACACTTTATATTGTATCATAAACAAATAATTATTAATATATACAAATATAGAAAAATTTCCAAAAAAATGATGAAATTAGTGGATATTTCAACCAAGTTAAAAAAAATATCGAGGAACGTTCGTGATGTAGGGTTAATGTACCGAGAGCAGAAATAAATTTCACTGGTTTCCTCTTTTATCGGTGACAGGTTTGACGTATAAATCTAGAAATGTATATAACGTATAAATCTCTTGAAAGGAGCTTACAGGTGACGTAAATTACTCGATCCTAATTTATCGTTGACTATTTCGATCATTCCTAGAGAACTTGCGGCTTTCGAAATATCCGAAAAATTGGGTCCATCAACCATTTTTGTTACAATAGCCCAACTTGAAAGTCCATTTTCGTGGATTAGGCAAATTTCCTTCGATTATCGTAAAAGTATCGGCTTAACTTTCGATTCGATGCCTTTTCCAAACACGCTGGTTTGGTCGATTGTAAGCATATCGATCGATACCCATTTGATAAGGTGTGTGATTTTTTTCTAGCAACGTTTAGTAACTAAGATATTATTTTAAATATTTGAAAGATTCACGTAAATCTTAATTTAAAATTATAAGAGTAAAAATCGACATCTTTTGAGAATGTAAACATTGCACGAATTTATTAAAATAAAAATTATTACTTTGTATTAACACTTTGACAATCGAGGATGCGACACTAGCGCCACGTAACCATTAACTACAATCATATATTTATATTTTTATCAATTTATGCTATTTCTTTTTGTTATTCGTTACTTTTATTTTTTTATTATTTTTCGAATTATTATATTCTTCTAAATACAAATATAGAAAACATATTTTGTTAATTTTTAACGGAAACTTATATGTTAAGAAAATATTTATTTTAATAATAGTATAATTATTATATCATATTATGATATAATAAAAATACAAATGTAAAATAAAATTTTTGTCTTGTTTAATTACATGAATATTAATGACACTTTAACTTTTTATAATAATTCAGTTTCACAAAGTTAATGTATTCGATAATTGGCCCGTATAGGAAGTTTTTAACTTTATATTATTCCTATTACTAACAATTTTGAATTGTTCTGAATGTATAAATTTCAAACTTCGCCTTTCGATTAACGTAGGAATTTTTTTAAACGTTAAAAGGTAATTTTCCACGTAACATTTTTCCATTACATGGAATAAATGGATTTTATTATAACTGAATTTAAAAGAACGAAAAAATGAATTTATTAAATTCGAGTGAATACGTTTTCGAGAAATTACCTTGTGATTGCCTCTTGGGAAACTAAAATTTAATATATTTTATGTCTATGTTAGAAATAAAAAGAATATATAATTGGATATTAAATTGAATTGTCGTGGAACAATTTTTTGTTGTTAATTCCTTTATGAATAAAGTGCAATTTCTGATTTTAATTCTTCGAACAAAATTTACATGAATTACATTTGATAGGGTGAAAAATTCTATTGGATAAAAATCATTTCGTATAAACAATTAATCGTCATCAGAATTGTTAAAACTTGTAATTCTTTTAAAAAAATTTAGTTTTAAAACATTCAAAGTTTCCATATTTCATATTTTTTTTTTTAAAGTTCAAATAGTGAATATTTCAAATAGACCTTTTAAAACGTCTGCAAACGTTGAATATTTGAAGTTTGAAATCATTGGAAGTTAAAATTTTCTAAAGTTCATATTTTTGAAAGTTCAAAGATTATTCCAGATACGTGAAAGTTTAAATATTTCGAATTTTCAATATTCAGATAAAAAATATTTCAAATTTTCGATATAAATTTTAAAAAATTTGCAAAATCTAATTCAATCTTTTTTCTTAACTTTTTTTTTGAAATTTTAAATATTTTATTTTGCATTTTATTTATTTATAAAAAAAGCCTTAATTCATTTGTCATAAAATCTCTAATAATTACATAAATCTTGTAAAATCACTTTTAAGAATCTTTCGATGATTTTTTGTTTTTTACAAGATTTTCAAGTGTATCAAGAGGAAAAGGAAAGAACCATCCAACAATATTCTTTCACGTTCCACTATTGCTTTAAAACAATTGTATTTTACAATAATATTAATTACGTATTGTTTACCCTTTCTATTTCGTACTTTGCATGAATGAATTCAATTTCTTCTAACACAATGATTCTTTTTACGTGTCAACATGGAACAAATGTGCTCAAACTCTTTCAAAATTATTCTCATTTCAATTTTCTTTCTTCAAGATTGCTCATTCAATCAGTTGTCGATTGAAAAAATTTGTAAAATTATAATAATTTTCACAAAACTTATATTTCTTCTCATTTATTATAAAAATAAATTCTCCCACATGTTGCATAATTAAAAATGATAGTTCTTTTTTTATCTATAACAGATTAAGAATTAATAAATTAATTATAACCTTGTTTCAATTTAGAGATATTGATAATTTTGAAAATTGTTCTCTCATTTCTCCACATTTTATTTATTACACGTTACACGTTTCTCACGAACAAGTGTATCGTTCATCAAATATGAATTACGTTCCTCAAAGAAATAATACGCGTGCAGAAAACAACATTGTACATTAGTAATACATATCCTCTTGATACTAAATAATCCGTTTGCTAGAAAGCATGACACGTAACAATGATATCAACACGTTTGCATCAGAAGTGTTACTAAATAAGACGATTATTACTCTCGATCTCATAAATTAATAATTGTTTTACATGTTTTAATAATTGCATCGCTCCAAATATTTGCATCTTTCATTGCCTTCGTTGCCATTTAAAATTATCTTTATATTGTATCACATTGCTTTAACTTAATTCATTATCCTAATATTGCCTTAATCCAATCAAGCTCGAGTAACTTCGTTAAATCTAGAGTAAAATCTAGGGATAACTAGAATTCGTAATGTCGATGTAACAAGTCAGACGATAAGATATATTACATTGTTTTTTCTTACTAGCAATTGAAATTTTCAAATAAAGAAATTATTTCGTTGATTCATAAGATTAACAAAGATTTACATTTAAAGTTGACAATAAATAAATAATATCTTTATCGTAATAATTATTTCGATCATTAAACAATCTTAAGATTAAATTTAAATTAAATTTAGCATTTTTAAAGCAGATTTTTTTTTTTTAGGTTTTGTTACATAAAACAGCTGCATAGAATATAAACCACCCGACGGTATAAATACCGCAACGAACAGTGTATCCGCCTATCGATAACCGTAATTTTATCACAACATGAATTTCTATGATATTGTCAACACATCGATTCACGGCGATTGATGCATCCTCACGGGATTTGTTATCGACGAAGCCAGATATTAATGATATTTGGTCAACGGTAATTGTTACATTATACGGTGAACAATTTTCCAAATATTAATATTAACCCATGTTTGTTTTCATGTTTCACGAATACTATAATAACTACTCAACTGATTTCGATGCACATGACTGATTGTAAGTAGAAAACATGATTGATATATATATATTGATTTTGCGAAGTATGAAATAACGCTCTTCCTCCAACTGAGTAATTAATTAATCAAATGATTAAAAATATTTATTTTAATTATTATTCGTTCTATTACTTCAATTTTGTTTTTTACCAAAAAGTTAATCATTTGAATCACGATAAATCATTTCTATTTACATAGATTACGAATTGTAAATGTCAAAAGAATCGAATCCATGAGTGAAAAATTGTTTTTTCAAAAACAAAGTTTACAAGTTTTTAAAAGATTTATATATATATATATATGTGTGTGTATACCAAGACACTTAATCAATCAAACGATGTGACTTTGAACTAAATCCAAGAATCAAACATAACCTTTTCACGCGCCATTTTACGACAGTGATAAATTTAATGGGATAACAGTAAATATTATCCTTTAATATCATCGAAGCAACGCAATGCAGATTAATAGCACTCGAAATATGTTTGTTCGAAACGTGGACTGGCAAACAATTGCTTTCATTTATTTAATTATCCTTCCAGGGAGGACGCGCCATTTCATTTCTTATTTGCCAACACTAACAACTCTTCGTGTTCGAATTTATCGAACGGAAGGAGGTGTACGGGTCGCAAGAGCGTTCCATCGTCATGCGCGTCCTGCTCCATAAAAGAGCCTCCTCGTTGTTGATTTAACTCTTTATCGTCCTCTTCTCCGCCCTTTGTTAACACCTTCGTTTCTCTCAATTGTTTCTGTTCCCAAAATTCTTTCCAATGATTAGGAAAATACGTAGAATATGTGCTCTCCCTCCGTGTTATTTCAACGTGTCGAAGTTGTTACGTGAAAAGAAAAGGAAAGTTTTTGCAAATTTAACGCCATCACTTTATTATCATCACTACTCGATTAATAATCGTTTATTATTTTATATGTGTATATACATGTGTATATATTTTTTTAATTTTAATTAATCGAAAAAAATTACGAGTTCTAGGGAAGAAATCAAAGAAATTGTAATTCAGAAATTTTGGAAAGTTATTTCGAGAAAGTTTGAGTAATTATCGCCACCATAACGTAATTAATAATTTCTAGTTGAACGAAGGTGTCTGCTCATCGACGCTGAATAAGCACAGCTATGATATACTGTCATTTGATTGCACAATTGCGAATGATCTATGGACATCTGCCTATACCCGTTTAATCGTATCTTCATTCGTGAAAGCAAATGATTCATGCGCATGTAACACGTGTAAAAATGAACAGGTTTCGTTAACAATCGATTAATTAATTAGCGTTCAATTTAAAAAAAAAAAATTGAACAAATATTCATCCAAGAATTAATCACGTTGATAAATAAATGCTTTTAACCACTTTGAAATCGAAGAATTCAGATTGTTATTATAATTTATTTTAAAAATTCTTAGTCATTTTGATAGTATTTGAAGGTAGTGTTATGAACTTCATAAAAATTGTTAATTTTATATACAATTATATATAGTCTTGAAAAATCGATCAAACGAAACGTGAATTATTACCTTGCCATTTGTCGACTTCGATCACCATAAAATGGAAAGAATAATCCAGATGTCGTGACTCGTATGATGCAATGATCCTGAAATAATCGATCGTTTCATATAGGTATGCGGTTTACCTTTCTTCCGTGATATTTCTTCTGGACATTGAGATTCAATTGAAATTTCAAGGCCATCCTCGCGTGACATCGTCTTCCTGGATCCCTGGATGGTACATTTCCATTCGAGCGCAACGTGAATTACGCCTTCCTGAGCTTGTACTTGAACGTCAGCCAGGTATCTGATAGAGAATAAGGTAAGTCAGTTAAATTGTTTGAAGCCGAATAATCGTGGCTCGCCTCAAAGATGTTTCTGTGATAATTGAGCAAGTTTTTAAAAAAATAATTTGAGTATTTCGTTTATCTAATTAAAATATCTTATTTAGAATTTCTTGTACGATACGAGATATATTATAGAAAGATTACTTGAAATTCCATCTATCTTATGTTTATGACGCATTATTATGACACATAATAACGTTAGAAACGTTTTATGCACTTTGTAGGAATTTAGAATTTATTTTTTTCTAACGATCAACGATGCAAAAGAAGTTATAATTTAGTTTTCAAAGTTTAGAAATAGGATATCATTAGAGGGGAGAAAGAGGATGCTTGAAGATTCTTTCGTCAGAAGTTGCTAGATTTAAATTTCAAAGTTGATTCATCGATTATTTCCAAAACTTCGTATAAGATTTTTGGATGCGAGCCATGTCATTTTTGAAGCAAAAATTCTGAAGTTTCCCAAGCGTTGCAACCAAAATTATTGGAAAAATATCCAATTCCTGCCTAGAATGTTTGCAAATTCATATATTTTCGTCACAAATGTTTACGAATTTGCTTTAAACATCATAATAAATATTTTATTCTAGTTTTATTTCATTCTACGTATTTTCTACTCTTATTGTATATTATATTTCTCGTAGATTTTTTTATATATTTTTCATAAATATTCTATTTATTGAATATTAACAGTGTTATTGATTTCAAAAATGTGGAGGCAAATTTAAAATATGATTTACATTGCGAAATTTTACACAATTATTTAAAATATAAAGCATATTGCAAATATTTTGTAAATTTGTACAAAAATCCAGCAAAAAAGAATCTAAAAATATCCTGTAAAGTAAGTACATTATTATATTAAAATGATAAAACAAATCTTTATTTCAATTCTACATAAAATTTATATAAAAAATTACAGAACAGTTCTGTAAATTTAAATTAATCTAATCTAAACTAACATCTAATTATTATCAATATTTTCAACAATATTATTATCGATATTATTAAAAATTTCGTGCTTCATTTAAATTTTCTTCACTACACGAAGAATAATTTCAACGAAAAATTCGCGCCATTCCATTGAATAAATAGAGCCAAAGTCACGTGATCGAATCTTCTTTTCCAACGATCGATAAATCCCAATTTTTTGTCCAATTCGATCGGTAAACCGAATGGAAAAGGTGAAGGAACAGGTTGCTTTTTGCCTTGAAGCGGGGGAATACGATTGTCGAACGGGCAGAAGTATATGAGTTGCCCATTTCACAAGAGATGAAGAAACGTGGATTGTAAAAAAGGGAGTAAAACGCTTAAGAGCGGTGCAATGAAAGGTTATGGTCGGCCGCGACTAGATATAATACCTAGCTTTTACCACGAGGTGGGTATCATTCAACGAAACGAGACCCACCTGCTTCATATCTCGCGTGGAAACGCGAGAAAATGCCCTAACCTCGCAGATTCACCAAGATTTTACTTCTAACTTGAAGTGGAAGTTTCGTGGTTCTCGTTATTGTCGCCTGGATTTTTGTGGTCCCTCTTTGGCGTGAAAGATTATTTTTTGAAGAACGTATCAGAGAATCGGAGAATTTAAAAAATTTTCTAATGAAATTTTAAAATATTAGAATAGGATAGGATGATTTCTTTTAAAAATCAAGATTTAATTGTTTCGGTATAATATAATATAACAGTAACGTGATATTATGTGTATTTTATTGAAAAAAAAAAAAAAGAAGAAATTATTCCATACCATAAACATAAAATTTCGTATGAATATAAAGAAAGGGATTAATAATAAAGTTTGCCAGTGATACAAACATGCATTAAAGTATACTCATTCTGTGTAATTAAATTATACGTATATGAATAAAAAATACTTTCGAGAAAAAATAATTTATCGTCAGAAACAAACTGAGATTGTTTCTTTTTAGTACATTTGAAAACTTCTAGTAGAAATGAAAACTTTCTTCGCGATTTATAAACAATTTTCTTTCAAAATGTTCTACTGACTTTATACGTTATTTGGAAAAACAAGCTTTTTCCCTTGAAAAATGTTTCTCTAATTTCACATTGTCTCTGGATGATTGAGTTTTACTTTGTGCAAATAGTAAAAAAAAAAAAAAAAAAAAAAATAAAGTATTTATTATTTTATATTGGCGAAATTGAAAAAAAAAAATTTGCCACGAATAAAAATTTTTGTTACCCCAAGGATATTGTATGAAACGAATTGGAAATGCGATAACACAAAAAATAGAACGAAAAATGAAATGAAAAAATATAATACAATATTTCTTGTTTCTTGTCAAATTTTTGCAATACGTTTTATGTTTGCGTTTCGATAAAAATCCAGTTATTGAATATCGTCTCGTAAAAAGTTTAAATATCATAAACCATTCACTGAATTTTGTTCTATTGTCAATTGATAAATAACTACATTGGAGATAAAAAGATTTGTTACAAATAATTTACATGTATTAAATATATATTGATTCATTGATTATTACGTATAATTCAAAATTCAATATCTCGAAATTTATATAATTTTAATTCCTACAATTATCAATTTATAATTTGCAAAATAACTTTTACATTAAGAATAAAAAATTCTATTTATCTCTTCGTCATTGAAAATTCTTATTAGATTTATCCTGAATTAGAACTATATCATCGAATTATAAAATATCTAAACGACTAACACGTTCCACACATGCAAATACGAAAATTAGATATTACATAAGTAATCGTCTACGTCTTTCGTTTATTATCCCATTTAGCTTAAATGGAAACTCATTTTCATTCGACACGTGGTCAAATTTATCATTTCTAGCCCTGCAATTCTCCAAAAGGAGAATTAGAATAGTTGTCGTCGCGTAACAATTTCAAAATGTACTTCTAAATAATAATGTGTGAGAATTTAAGAAGAACGATTCTAAAATACTTTTAACAATATAATATCTTTCACCATTTATACATGAGAATAGTTTACAAATTTTAAAATAAGATTTTAATTTCAAAGAGATATGGATTACTTTTTTTCAAAAAATCAAATTATGTCTTCAATTAAGGAATGATTTAAATCATGATTTCTTATATATTGAATGAACATAATATGAACATTAATATCAAAAATAACAAAAATTGTATAATGACTATGAAAAAAATAAATAAACATATGTAATGATAAATTATATAATAATAATATTAAATCGTAATACATAATATATATATATACGTATACATATACTATATTGAAAAAATTTTAATTAACTTTTCTTCTCAGCAAAAAAATGTAACAATTCAATCCCTACATCCCTTCATATATATTTCCTATTTTTAATTAATTTTTTCTTCTTTAAATAGTGTAATATATAAAATAATAGAATTATAAATACGATAACTATACATAGAATTTGTAAAAACGATTTTCATCGTTGAATACATTTTGATAAAACTAGAGGTAATAATAAAATGTTATTGTCGAATTTATTCACGTACGTTACCGTCCTTTTACTGAAAATTCACGGCAGTTGTGACAGATATTAAACCGTTCACCTTTGATCCATAAGGTTTTACAACCGTTCTTTTTTTACAGCCTGCAATTACCAGCGCATACGAAATGATGCCACTCTTCAGCATGCACAAGTGCCATCCATTTTTTCTTTTTTTTTTTTTTTCTCGCCTACACATTATACTGTGAAATTGTTTCGTTCAATCATAAGCATTTTTCGCTTCACGATTATTAGAAACGAATTTTTTTCTTCCTTCACACACGCTCTTATCCTCATCCCCTTTGTCCTCTTTTCTTCTTCTTTTTTCTAGAATACATTAACCTTTACCTAATTAATTTCATCGCTCAATAGAGGTACAAAGAATAGAGGTTTAAGATTAAAATCGAGTTAAATTTTATATAGAATTTTATTTATACGATATGCAAAATTTAACCCACTTCGAGATTCATTCATTATTGAATTAATGTTGAATGTTATAAAAGATGAAAGGAAAAATAGACTGGAAGAGACTATTTACAAATATATTGACAGGAATTTCTTCATCCCCCCAAAAAATTTCCATGCAACAATTTTAATGCAAGAGATGCACCGTCTTACCAACTTGATTAATAATTCAAATTTTTTATACACAACACAATCGATAGAACGAAATTAAAAAAAAACTAAAAGACAAACAGTTTAGATAAAATCTAAATAAATTGACGATCCCCTTCCAAGGATCCGAAAAAGAGGAAGAAAATTGTAACAAAAACAAAAGAGCGCAAATAACGCCATCTCACTCTATCCAGGTCCTGTAGCAGACCTTCGTCCAGGAAACAAGGCGGCCCTCTAATGACCTAATACAAGCCTCGATACGAGTGTACACCACTACACCACCCGTCTCGTTGTGTTCCTTTCCGTTTCCGAGTCCCGCTTGTTGCTTTCCACCCTCGAAAGCCCAGCATCCACCCCACGTGTCTCTGTTCCACCCTTTTGTTGCCGTTATAAGGACAAAGTTCATCGATCTTTCGACAAAGCGAGAAATGTCCTACCACCACGGATACCTCTTTTCTTTTCGTGGGGGAAAAACGCTTCCGGGTATTTCAGCCACCTCAACGTCGCCACCCCTTTTCTCCTATCTTTTTTTTTTTGTTCGTTTTTTACTCTTTCTTTCAGAACACGCGTTATCATCGTCTCAATCTCTTCCTTCTATCTTTTTCCCTCCCCCCCCTCTCTCTCTCTCTTTCTTTCGTTGGTCCAATTTCCATTGGAAAAAGAATTCGATTCTTCCGATCGATTGGAATACACGTGGATAAGTGGTATTATTTTATTAAACAAAAATTCTATCGTGACTTTTGATCGTATTGCTTGAAATTCTTCACCGTTTTCGATGATATTTTCATTTTTCACTTGAAAATTTGACTTACAACGAAATTTATTCGAACATATCTTCGATTTTTGTCACATTGGATCGCTTGGCGAGAATTAGGGGACACCCTGTACATGCACGGATCGGTATTAAAGTAAACGTTTTTCGCATCGGCTGGCACGAATTTATGGGGATGGCGGTGTCATTAAGATTTAATATCCGATGGTGTGCACGGTTTTTACGATACCGTTATTACCAAGCAATCGACGCGATATGGTACATTTAGACAGCGTGTGGGCTGGCTTTCCAATGGAAAGTTGTTTTATAACATCGCGAGATAAATCTTAGATCTTATTTTTACCCGGCTTTTCAAGAGATTTTTCTGGAGAGAGTTGTTTTCAATTTATCAAAACATCCCCAAATCTTATCTAAACTAACTGTTTCGTCAATTCCTCGTTTCATTCCCCTCGCACACCTTCCCATCTCCACGAAAGAAACAACTCGAAAGCTATTAAAACAACGCAGTATCGATTTCACAAATAAATCTTCGAAATCTCCAAAGAAAGGATCCCCCGTAAAAAAAAAAAAAAAATCACCGATCGATCATCTTTACTTTATTTCGTCGATCAAACGATACAACTCTAATAAATTCTCCTCTAAATTCCATTTCCAAAAATCAACCCTCGGAAACGAACGTTTGAAAAGAAAAAGAAGGAAGAAACAATTCGTCATAATCCTCCACTTCGATTCGAGCCAGTATTATTTGTAACTCCATTTTCCCCACAGCGATCGAGGGAAATTGTTCCGTGGTGTCCAGGACACCATCCTGGGCTTGCCACCGATTCGCAAACGGTGAGGTCGGCCGCGTAAAACGGGGCAAAGGATAAAGAGATTACGTTTGGTGAAATCCAGGTGATTCGATATCGATCGATCGCTGGCCTCCTTTGATTTTTCGTTTGGAAAGGATTAGCATAGCGCGAGAACTGATAATGGATACAGGCTTATCAACTGTTAACGCGCGTGTTCCCTCCGTTATATTCGTTATATCGCAACGATTTGATGGTGATTCAATTGGGGTGTATATGTGTAGATAGACTGTGCAAGCGGCCATTAGCGGTTAATTTCCATCCCCTTCCATTCTGGGTGAGATGTTGCGCGAAAACTACTTTCCTCGTCGACTGAAAGTAATCGAGTTTATCGTTTGAATGGATGAAGATGTTTCGTGTCTCGGCTCGTTTAACCGGTGTTCTTCCGGTGAGAAATATATATAATATAATTTGAATTAAGAACTGGATAAGTTAAGATCGTGAATTTAATCGTATTGGTAGGCCTTTGAAAGAAGAAAATTGAAATTAACCTCGTGAAATTATTTCGCGAGGATAAAATAAAAGTGTAATATTGCGTGATTTCTTTTCATTTTCTCTTTCAATAAATAAAAAAAAGAAGAAAAGAAAAGGCACGTTGGATTCTGCTCTTTTACCAAAATAAAAATTTTACGAACGGAACACGAAGGAAAAAAAAAAAAGAATGGAGGAAGGAATTCCTCGTTGCAAGTTTCAAAGAAAGAAAAATTTCCCTACAAACGTTCAATACGTTCATCCGCCAATCTTTACGGGATAACAGTTGAAACAGTTGCAAAGGCAAATATTTATCCGCAAAAAAAGCTCAAAGGCTATTCGTGAAATATCGCGAAAGAAAGTGAAAGAAAAGTAAGGCGAAAAAGAAAGAAAGAAAGAATACAGTGATCGTTGCTTCTGCAAAGAGAAGGTAAAAACAAGATGGGATAATTGAATGAAACACTTACCCTTTTCTCCCCTCCCTTGATTGGTTTCAAATCTCGACGATTTCTCGTACGTAGGGGTTCGTGTCGTGGGAGGGGAAAAAGATATCGAGGTAGATTATAGATCCGCATTAGTATTCGAGGACGACTCATAACGGTTTACCGCAACGCTTCAAAATTCTGCCGATGGGCCAACCTTGTAATGGATCAGGCGACGCTCTCCGCTCGGACTTGCGGTTTTCGAATACATGCGAGTTACACGGGGGGAATATCGACGTGATCGAAGACTACCCTTCGATCTTATATTCGAATCCCGGTAGATTCGATGATTCAGGTATCATTTCTACGATGAAATATTATATTCCGGCAGATTTGTGTCCTTTCGAATAATTTTGTTGGTAATTTTGGTAAATGTTCGTTGATTATTATAATGTTTTTGAAAAATTATTAATTCGATATTGCAATTTGAATTATTCGATTACGATTTGATCTTTATAATCAATAATTCCATTTTATTATTTTTATATCAAGTGTCATTGATGATGAAATATTATATTCCGGCAGATATTGTATTCTTTCGAATGATTTTGTTGGTAATTTTGGTAAATGTTCATTGATTATTATAATGTTTTTGAAAAATTATTAATTCGATATTGCAATTTGATTTATTCGATTATGATTTGATCTTTATAATCAATAATTCCATTTTATTATTTTTATATCAAGTGTCATTGATGATGAAATATTATATTCCGGCAGATATTGTGTCCTTTCGAATAATTTTGTTGGTAATTTTGGTAAATGTTCGTTGATTATTATAATGTTTTTGAAAAATTATTAATTCGATATTGCAATTTGAATTATTCGATTACGATTTGATCTTTATAATCAATAATTCCATTTTATTATTTTTATATCAAGTGTCATTGATGATGAAATGTTATATTCCGGCAGATATTGTATTCTTTCGAATAATTTTGTTGGTAATTTTGGTAAATGTTATTATAATATTTTTGAAACATTATCAATTCCATTTTATTATCGAAAGTGTGACGATTTCTTGTGAAATTTCCTAGAAATATTCGTATACTTTTATTCTTTCCCATTGTGCGTGTTACAATATATAGTTGTGTATTTCCATTTAATTATTTCTGTTCTATCTTAATTCGTGAATTGTAATTTTTAAACGTTAATAAATTGGATTAAATTCTGGGAAATGGTTCGTAGATATCGCTTGTTAAAATTATAATTTTCAAACGGGATGATTGAATTCAATTAAATCTTGAAAATCATTATGGAAATTGTTATTTTTCACGTAGTAACATTTGTTATTATACACTTGTATGGTACAACGTGATACGTTCTCGGAAATATCAATACATGCACGATTCCCACAACAAATTACACTTGATGTTCTCCGTTTCGATTCCCCTAAAAAAAAACAACAAAAAAAAAAAATACGAGACAGTGGACGTTAATTAATAAACAGCCAGACGAATCGTCGAAAATTTTTAAACAAAAATATATCTTCATTGACCATTTCACAAAATCAATTTGATACGTTGCTACGATTCTTCTTATTTGTAATTACATATTTCGTTGAACAAAGATTAAAATTAAAATTAGTCCAAGAAAGATTTTAAAATTTTAAAATATTTTTCTTTTTTTACTTAATCCTGAATCCGAAAAAGAAAAACTAATTTACGCCTTGAAGTCGTCAGAAAAAAACAAGCTTTCGTACAAGCTGTTTCTTCCAAAACCTATGAATAAAATAACCATCCACTTTTTATCAGTCTGTTCTAACAAACCAACGAGAATCACGAAGATCGAAACTCGTAAATGTACCAACCTAAAATTCGCGATTTTTTAAACTTCCATCCCCAAATCGCTTCAATTCGAAATAACCCCCAGAAATTGGAATATTTTCTTTCTTTTTTTTTTTTTTTTTTTTTTTTAATGAATACTAAATGCTATATTGTTTATAACATCGAAGAAATCCGGTTGTCACGAGCCATTAATATTCATAGCCCTGATGCATATTCAATCGTACATTATATTTTCTCGTCGCGACTGCACAAGGCTAATTCGAGCCACTGCAATAACTCGGCTGTCTCATCCGCTTTTAAACCATCCCTTCTTTCCGTGCGATGGATGAAAGTTGGCGAGGTTTAGGATTAACCGACTAATGACGTCTTTTCTTTTTCGTTTTTTCCTTTTTTTTTTTTTGCACACGTTAGTTAGTTCGATTAAAGTGACTTTCGAAAAAAAATATATCGAAGTACGATCCTTTTTTTTTTTTTTTTTTTTTTCAATTAACGTGTACCTTGCATGTGTACATCATTCGTCCAATCGAAGAGAAACAACGATCTCTTCTTTTACACGTTTGTTTCGGTAATATTTTCAAAGGAAAAGAAGAAATAAACGAACTTATTATTTTAATTATTTGAATATCTGAACAGCTTAGAACCGGTTCTAAGATATTAAGACCGATCATTGTCGATTTTGATCCGAATCCATGATCCACAATCTCGAGATCCTTGTTTTCCAACCATGACTCGTGGGATACAAGTTTTCTACTAACGTTGGCAATGTTTGATCTCTTCGATCCCATCAAGATCATCGTTACCTTTCCATTCCTGTGGAAAGAAAAAGAAGACGAGGGTATCATTAAAATTCACACTGTCTCCTGTATCCCCTTCTTTGTATTTCTCAAAATATAGTTCCGTGCGTTGTTCAATTTCCAAAAAAGAATAAGATTATAAATCCTTACCTTTACTCTTCCCTAAACAAGGATAATACAAAAGCGACGAGAAACTTCGACAGTTTCAATTTCAAATAATGAAATTCGATTTAACCCCCTTCTAGAAATCTCGCGTTCGAATTTATTTTTAATGTCGTGAAAGAATAAGAAAAAAATCTCGTTTCCACTTCGACGTAACGATCCCGTCTCGCGCGAGATAACATAAAGTTACCTTCCAAAATATGCTGTTTTAGAGAGAACTCTGAGATATCTCTTCTTCCGGGACGTTAAACTTTCTTGCCAAATAAATTTCCCGATCATTAGTCGAATCGCGCGGTTCAGTCGAGTCGAGGCTCCCACAATTTCACGTGACAGATGTTTTACTTTCGACGTAACGATATCGCAGGATATCGACCGATATCCCACTCCCCGATTCGTTTCGACGATACCTTCGTGTATACCTTTCGGATTATGCGAATTTCTCCCCTCCCCTCTTCCTTCCTGAAGGGAGAACTTTCGTCGAATCGCGGGGGTGAAATGAATTTTCCCTTCGCGAATGGGAATGTAATCCGTAAATGTTTCATAATCCTTGCAGAGCGTGTCTTTTAATTTGAAACATCGGGAGGAGACGAGGAGGTAATATTGAAACGTGGAGTAATATAGGGTGAGTTTGCTGTTTAAAAAAGAAAAAGAAAGGAAGAAAGGAAGGAAGGGAGGGAAAAGAGACGTTTGAAAATTTTTTGTGATCTCGTTTCTTTTTTTTTTTTTTTTTTTTACGCGATACGTTTAACGTTTGGGAAATGTTTGAGTTGGTTGGAAAATTTGAATGTGAAACGGGAGGAATGATATTGAAAATATGGGGATTTTGAAAGGTTTTGGATTTTTGTTGCAGGGAAATGTGGTTACGAGCGTGTTAATATTTTTTTTTTTTTTTTTTTTTTTACAAATAAAAAAAAATAGTTCTTCTTCGTTTCTTTTCATATTTCAATCGAATCTGTTTCAACGCGATGAAACGTTTTGGGGATAAAAAGATTCGTGCGACGATTGCAATATCGATTTCAATTGTTATCACGAGTTGAATTAGGGATAATTTTTTAATTCCATCGAGAGAAAAACTTGAAGAAGCTCGAAGGGAATGTTAACAAATCTAGGGACTAAGATTAAGATTGAAATTTTATTCCGATGAATCGTTGACTCGATCTACTTAATTTTCCGAGAATTCCCTGAAAAAAAAAAAAGAATGAAAAGAAATCCTCGCGAGAGAATTTAAGTGGGGCAAAAGTGGTATACCTTGGACGAAATGGAATATTCGTCATTTAAGCAGTCGATTGCGTTAACTGGAATCATTGTGATAAACGATCACCAAGTTTTATTTCGCTGCTTTCTTTGTCGAACAAACTTGCCATTCAAATCTTAAAATTTACAACTCTTTTGTTGAAGAGGGAGCCTTTTGTCGGAGTCAAATTGGCAACGGTAAAAATTTACAATCGAGTTGAATTGTAAAATAAAGCGAAGTGAATTAACTTGAGGAATGAATTTGAGAAATGAAATTACGACTTTTTTTCACTGTGAAATTAAAACGAATTATTAAAAAATTATTAAAAGATACCAAAAAAAAAAAAAAAAAAAAGGAAAAAAGAAAGAAATATAAGCGTAAAATCTGGATTTCGTTCCGTTGAAAGGAATCAAATATTCGAAAAATCGAATGCTTTTCTATTTTTTACCTTCTTTTATTAATTTTTTGACACGTACACGATATATCGATGATGCTTTGTTGTAGCGACTTTGATGGAACACGGGCTGTTGAATTTTACATTGAGCTTTCCACATAAAAATTTCGACAAAAATTTTTACCGCGAAAGGGTATAGAAGATCTGGGAAATAGCTTATGCATAAAATATTTCTATTAAAGCTTTCTCTGTTTCCATAAAATTTTGGGTAAAAATTCACAAAATTTTCCCGTTCCGAAATATCTGGAAAATAGATTGTCCAAAATCAAGAAAATTTCTATCAAACGTTTGCATTGATAATTGAATCGTACTCCCCCATTTCTAGAATTTCGTGTTCTCGAAAGTAGATGTAGAGGATAAATTCTTGGATATCTTGAACTTCGCTCTTAACTCCAGAAATCACAGGAACTCCCCAACTTACAGGATCTGGATACGCACAGGAGATAAAAGAAGCTAGAAAATATATAAAAGAAAAAAAAAAAAGAAATTAGACAACAGAAATTAAACAATTCCAAAATTCAATTTGTAATTGTATCATCATCTTTATTGATATATGTATATATATATTATATATATATACTTTACAATTTGTATCAGGACAATTCTTCGCCAAGTCTCGACAAAGTCTTAAACTCTAAAATCTTTTAAGATCTACGCCTCTTCGAAATCGGCTGAAAAAGAAACAAAAAAGGGGGGAGAAAAATCAAAATTCTTTTTTTTACATCCTAAAAGTAAAAATTACTTTTCTCCCCTAATACGTGATTCACGGAAAGGGCAGGGGCTCATCTACCACAATCCATGAATCCTCACGAAATCTCTTCTCAAAACAACATTAAAATTCTACTTTAAATGCGAAATCTCTTGATCGATCGAGTTTATTAAGCTCTTTCAATATTTTCTTTTTTTCTCTCTCTCTCTCTCTCTTTTCCTCGAATTTTTATTTTTATTTTCTCGCCGAACAAACGATAAAGCTGCTCCTCTCTTCCCATATAACTATATATATAGTAACCATGATTCGATTCTATCTTTATTGTTATTTAATTTCTTTTATTCACTTATTCTTTTATTTTATTTATAGACTGCGGATTTTTATGCAGCTGAAACTCGTGCTCGTATATTCAACGTAAAAATATCGATTATATTCTAAAAAAAAAAAAATTATATAGGATATAACATGTACATTTACAGAGATATCAATAATTTTATTATATACATATACCTTTCGCAAATCTCCATTACAATACGTGACGATAACAAGTTTTTTTTTTTTTATATAATTCTTCTCTCATAAATCGGTATTTTTCCTTTTTGTCTGCAAATATATTTTTTTTTACGCTGAAGAAGATCGTTCCATCTTAAATTATCCGTAATACAATGATATATTTCATTTATCATCACATATTCCTCTATTCAAATTTTTCCTCACAAACTTTTAAACACTTTATCTCTCTATTCGTTTTCGTTCGAGATTATTTTTGTGTATATATATATATAACGTTTAATCGATGATTAATTCATGTCGAATTATTCAAATAAGATATAAGAAGACACGTTTGTTATATCACTTTACACAAAACACAACACACATGAAAAATTTCCAAATAAAAATCCGCAGTCCATCACTTAACAAGCGTTATATTATATTATATATATATATATATATATATATATATATATATATATATATATATATATGTACACAATATTTTTATTCACGGATGTAAATCTCACGGATAGAGGTGTTACACGTATAAAATGCTCTTTTTTTTTTCTTTTTTTTCCTTTTTTTTTTTATTACCTTTCGACACGCACACACGCAAACACACGCACACGCAAGCGAGAAAAGACGCTTAATTACGATTCGATGGGATTAATCTCGATCAGAGATGGGTTTTGCTCTAAAAATCGAGCAAAAATTCGAGATTCGTTTAATTAGGAAAATCAAAGATATATATATATATATATCGGTATAAATTGTTTCGTAAAACGATTTGTCACGGTTAAACGGCACAAATGCACGCTCGAGTTCACACATGATAACTGTTCCAACGAATACATCGAATATCCGGCGAATACACTCTAATTTAGACGTAAAATCGGCGCAATCAGTGCTTGTTAACTGGACGAATCCGGCGTCGGAGTATTCGTGACCTGAAACAATCGTGACATAAGAGAGGAAAAAAAAAAAAAAAGAAGAGGGTGAGAAACGTATTTAATGCAGACGAGAGTGTAATTCGTCATTTAGTTATACACATTTTTATCATCCACTAAGTCTAAGTAAGTCGAAGCGAACTTTGGAAATCAATTATTGTAATCGTTTCGTGGCGTTTTCTTAAATTTATCGTAAATCCAGAAAAATGTAACGCAACATTAACAACATTCATGATTCACTTTGACTCGCGCTTAAAATTTCACAATGTGAATGTAAATCAACAAGACGAGATATCAAAGCGCTAATGAAATTGAACTATGAATAACACACATGTATTTGTCACGAATCTTTTTCATTATTTTAACACTAAATCTACCAGAACGTGTTCAAACTATTTCATATATTTAAACATATTTAAAGTTATCATATCAAATTTTATTACTCTTCCTAAAACATGCGTACAATATATTTTTCAATATTTATTCCAAAAAATATTTGTTTTGCCTCCCGGTATAAGGAATAAGTATACAACAACTGTCAGTAGCTTTAGTGTTAAAGTACTGAACCACTTCCTTAAAGTGGTTGCACGAGCAATAAGCCTAACCCAACCTACAAAGATTCATCCCCGAATCAACACATTAACAATTATTTCAAACCCTTCTTCTCCCCCCAAAAAAATTAACCACGAAATTATCGTCGATACTTCGAAAGCTTTCTTCTTCGAAAAATGAAAGACTCGAAAAAAAAAAAAACAACAGCTTCGAAAACGTCTCCTCCTTCCATCAACTTACATACGACAAATCCTTCGAGTCATCGTTATGTATGTTGCTGACAACAAGAAAAAAAGAAGAAGGGTGGAGACGATTGAAAATTTCGATTGAAAACGGCGATCCACGTGAGAAAGCGTATCGCGAAAAGTCTGTTAAGTGTCGTGGATGGGAGAGAGAGAGAGTGGTAGGGGGCTCAATGATGAGTACACAGATCGATGCCAGTCTAAAGTGGAAGAAAGACAAGCCGAGGACGAGACGTGTGTATAAAAGACGCGAAAGAGAGAGAGAGAGAGAGAGAGAAGTGGAAAAAAAAGTGGAAAGTGGAGGAAAGGATACGAGACAGAGACGAGAAGTTTGAAAGAGAGTGGCAGTGATGGCGCACAGACTCTCTCTGTCTCGCTTGACGGGTGAAGTTTTCCGCCGGTTTCACGGCACGGCCTAGTTTGGTAAGCCTTCTAACCTAGAATTATGACGTGGAAACATCGCGAAATCTCGCCCGGATGAGATGGGAATGGTTGTTGCGGCGCACACAGAGTCCGCCAAAGAGTCGTATATTCGTTCTGATCATTAATGGTGTTCTCCTCCCTTCGCGTGATAAATCGTAACATTTATTCGATATCCGGAATTTTTTTTTTTTTTTAATCGTGAAATAAATTTTAAATTTTAAATTTCGTGAGGTTGAGTTATGATAAATTGTAAATCGAATAATCATAATTTTTTTTATAGAGTAAATTTTAAGCTTTCGTTTTCGTATAAGTTCAGGGATAAATGTCAGAAGAAAAGTTTTCAAGGGATAAGAGTATGATAAGAGGTTCGAAGATATTTTTTGAGAAGAAGACACGCGAGTGTACGCAAACATATTCGAAATTAATTTGGAGGGAGAGGAGAGTGCACCTCTGTACAAGTTGTGCAGGGGTTGGAAAAGGGTCGAAAGGGTCTGTTGGTTTTTAATCCCGAATGGGGGAACTTTACTACACTCGTGTCAATATTTCATGCTGCTTAAGCAAATGTTACTGTTTGGGGGGGGGGGGGGGAAATGTAAGAAGTTTTCTATCGTCGGCTTTGTCACACACACTTTGTGCTCGGTGACGATACAAGATCTTTGAAAGATTTAACTTCTTCTTTAATGTATATATAATTTTGTCTAAAAATTAAACGAGCTTCGTTTCGAAAGAGCACCGCGGAAGAAAAATGATAATTTTTCCAAACATCCTATTCCCAAATGAACTATTCCTATCCTAAAATATTTCTTCGACTTTAAATATTTCTTTTATTCGCCACAAACCATTCTTCTCTTACCACAAACAAATCGACGCTGCACAATGTAGAGAATACATTTATTTATTTATTTAAAACACAGATGGAAGTGGAATTGTTGGACGGCAACGAATTGTTTCCCGGAAGTTGGGAAGCCAGGTTGAGCGTAGTTTTAATCTATATTTAGCCGATGACTCACGCCATCGCTAAGTACAAGTACTTTCCATTAGCCGTCACCCTACCTTACTTTCCCTTTAGTTCAACCCTTAGTTAATTCCACGGGAATTCGTTTACTCTCCTTTTACGATTCCCCGGCCACCGTTTTCCCTTTCGATTCTGCTCACTACTCGGCCAAACACACTTTCACGGATCAAATCGTATCACGAAATCGAAAGTAATTCGAGAATAATTCGTTTCTCACTCAAGAGAGAGAGAGAGAGAGAGGGAGGGGGGCCAGATAAGTTTCCAACGAATTCTCTTTTATGGATCACTTATTGATTAACCAATTGTAGATCGTAGATTGAATCTCGAGTCTCTAAAAAGTTTGCTCATCGTATTAATTTCGAAAATTTGAATCATTAACACGTAGTCGACCAGCATGGCTCCGTTGAGTTTCTCCGAAAGCCAGAACGTAAACGGAGCGATAAACGGAAGTAGTTTTAATATTTTTATTATTTTTGTATATTTTAAAATAAAATTTAACATGTATCAGTTCTTAGTTTTCAGTTAAACCGATTCTGAATTGATTGTTCTCAGTGCGTCTATTTCTGCTTCCTACTTCGTCTGTTTCAATCGTTCAGAGATTTTTCAAAATCAATTTTAAGTATTCTGGACTGAATACAAGCCTCTAATCGTGTATTCAATTCTGTATTATCGATGGAAATTCGTGACAACACCCTTCTACGTTATACGATAAAATTTTAGATTTAAAATTGTAAAATAAAGATTGTATACTTGTTCTTAAATTTTAAATCCTGCGATTCCAATGTATATCTTGTATTCATATTTCAATGCTTATTCCATTAAATTCCTTTTAAAATTCCTTTGTATGTCGCCATATAATCGCTATCCTACATTTTATTATCAATAAATATATGTATAATATAATTACATTCCTTCTTATTACTTAATTAATAACCTTCTTAAATATAAATACAAAGGGTTAAAAATCTTATTTTTCTCAAAAATTCTCAAAAATACCTCTTTTTTCAGAGACGAGTCAAGGAATTGAATATAAATATAAATATAAATATTCATATCAACTCAATTCGAAACGCTGCATTTCTTTCATCCCCGCACAACTCGCATTTTGGCGAAACCGAATTCACGAGAGAGATATGATTGGTGACGTTCGAGGGATTGGATAGGGCCGATAATACGCCGCGCACGGCTGTAAGATAAATTAGTGTTTCCATAAAGCCGAAGATGCATCTGCGCGCAGGATCCGAATTGCGCTGATACCCGGTAAATGACATTATAACGGGAGATACCCGAAACACGCGAATTAGCCACTTATTCAACCTGTGAAACGTTGATTTATCATTGACAGAACGCGCATCTACCGCGTACACGGTACGGGTTTTGCGATTGTAACAGGATTTCAACGCCCATCGCTGCAAAATCTGGCCGCGGGAATAATTTTTCGTTCTCGGCCCATCGAACCGTGAGAAAAAAAAACCGATATCGCATTTTTTTTAAATAATATCGTTTTTATGATAACAACAACGTTGCATTGAAACGGAGAAACGCACCGGAAAAAATGGAGGGTAACGAGAACAGTTTCGATCAACGGTGATTTTTATTGTTATTGTTTTTATTTCTTTAATATTCTTTAATATATTTTTCTTTTTCGTCGTTTACATTCGTTTTAAATAGAAAGACAATATGAAGTGAAGTGAATAATTTTAAGATATTTTCTACTTTCGATCCCAAGATAAAAATTCTAATTTCGTTCGTTAAATCGATCTCTTTGCATTTCTCGAGTCGAATTGTGTATCTTATATTTCGACTCCCAACGAGGAAATTTTCGAAACGGTTCCCCGTGGTAAAATTATAACGCGTGGAACCGCGTTTTCCAGAGCAAGGAGAATGGTCCTATTGAGAGATAGCGAAATCGATCTCGGCGGTGAGATAACAATTCGGGGCAAACGTGAAAAGAAGGAGATAGAAATACGTGAAATATTTATTTATTTCACCCTCTCGGATAATTCGTAAATTCTAATAATAATAATAATAAAAAAGGAGCAACAAGTTGAAAAGTTGCTCAGCAATTGCGTTTAATGATTTTCGAGATCATCTTGAAAATCAGGATTCGTGTATATTCGTTTGAAGTTGACTGAGAAACTGGAGAAAAAGGATAAAGAGAATTTCGATTCTTGAATGAAATCGTGTTGGATCATTCGTGAAAAGAAAGCAAGAAAGAAAGAAAGAAAGAAAGAAAGGATGATATAAAAGTTTTTTACTTAAATCATAAAAGCATCGATCGCTTATGAAATATAATTGATAAATTTCAATTTGTTGTTCAAGCGAAATATAAATTTTCTTTGCGGCACGAGAGAAAAAACAGATTGCGTTTTCATAATAAATAAAAATCAAATAGCAACGTCGATACGAACGTATCCGAAGATAAGTGCAACATCACCGGATGAGGGTTAATTGCATTTCTGTTTACGTCAATCATCGTGAAATATAGCGAGGCGATGAAGATCTATCCATAAAAGAGGAGAAGGTTACTTTCTTGCAATAATGAATTTATTATCGTTGTAAAAAGAAAAAAAAAAAAGAAAAAAAAACGGTAGTAATTGTTTGTACGATGGTGAAAATTAATAGAATTTTTAAATTTACAACGTTCGAAACAAATGTGAAATTAATAAATATTCTAATATTCTCAATTTTTTACCTGGAAGAGTTACTTTTTGACAGTAATGAATTTATCGCGGTAAAAAAAAAAAAAAAAAAAAAAAAAGAAGGGGAAAAAAATGAGAAATTTATTACACCGATGAAGATTTATAGAATAATAAATTTATCGTGGTAATATTTTAAAAATTTTGAAACACTTTAATATTTCAATTATCTCTTACCTGATAAGACAGAGTGGCGTTTTCTTTTTTTTTTTTTTTTTTTTACCGTGTCTACTTCATTATTGCGTGAAAAAGTAATGATGAAACAATTTTATAAAATCGTAAAAAGATACTTGTTTATTACGTAACTTATAAAAATCTCAAGATATTTAATATCTTTCAAATCAACGATTTTATCAATGAAAATCATTTATCAAGTAATAAATTTATACCGTATAATATTTTTAAAATGTCGAGAATTCTCGTATTTCAATTTTCGAAAATTCTGGAAAATCTATGGAAAATTATTTTCAAATTAAAATTTTATTCCATTCAGAAACGATTAAAACAAAATTGTTAAATCCTTCCCTTTTATTCTTCCACGAAAAATTTATTATTTTAAAAAATATTATTGATCGTTGAACGTACCACGGAGATGATTAAATGTTAAATAAAAAATAATTTTTCCAAAATCTGTTATTCAAATACAATCAAGTTTTAAAATACTCGTCGTGTATCTCATTTAAATTAGAAGACACTTTTTCCCAAAGTGTATTATAATTTAACTGGAGTGTTTCGTGGAATATCGTGGAGTCACATACCATCGACACGAATCAATGCAAGGAACCAGATAATTGAATCCAACAAGAATCCGATATAACTTTTTTCTACGAAATAATAATTTCGTTACGATGATTTATCGGTGATTTATTAAAACGATACAATTGTGGATCAATGTTTAATCGATATACAGCCCGCATTGAAAAATCTGCTTAATAAACTGCCTGTCACTTTTTATCGAGCAAGTGAACAACTGAAAAGCTAATTAGAAATTGGAATTTCATTTTCAAAAAGAAAATTTATATTGCTCTGAATTGATACAATCTGAAGTGACTTTTACGACTGCGAAAGATTTAACTTAAAAATGAAATTCACCTTTGAATTTATAAACTCAATTTATTTACAGACGTTTATTTAAATTTAATTTTGTAGTATAATTTAACCGATCACGAGTCATCGATATTTCGATCAATCAGTTTTAAAATTTAAATTTAATTCCAATAAATGGTGAAGAGTTACGACTTAAAAAGGAATGGAGGAAATCCGCGATATAAAGATGTTTTCGTATTTAAACGAGGAATTTATATACTTAATACTTTTGCGTTTTCACGATTATCTTAGGAAATAAAATAATTTTTTATTTGTTATTGATTATAACGAATTATATGTTATCATTAACCTCGAGAATTATCATTTATATTAAACTTTCTTAATAAAAATTATTTCTATATATAACTGATTGATCAAAACAAATTGCGATTAAAAATTTATTATATTAAAATTACAAAAGTATAATAACATTTAAGAAAATTTTATTCTTATATATTTTTTATGCATATAATATAATTTCTTCATTTGTTTCAATGCGTTCTTGAAACTCCAATGAGTTATCATCAAATAAGAGGTAAGTATTCAAAAAGTAGAGTAGGAAAGGGGAATAGAAGGAATCAATAATCAATGAGCTATATGCTACGTGCTGCCTTGTTGTTGTTCAGACCTCAAACTTCGACCACCATCACTTAACGAAACGATCTGTGAAAAATTGCTTTCTCTTACGATTTACTTTCTTCAATTCAATTTGTAACGGAATCGAGAGACATGGAAATAAAATGCTGCTCGAGTATTTATTCGTATAAAAATAACAGTAGGAGGGATTATTAAAAATTAAATGGATAATTATAAAACCTTCGAAACTAATTTCTTCGAACATACGAATACGTTTCGAGAGCAAAAGGAGAATTCATTGTATTTATAAATTTCAACTTTGCATAACAGTGTCACTCTCACAACACAACAGTATGCACTCGTGAAAAATAACTCTCGAAAACAACATACTCTGGAAAACTTTCTACTCTCCAAATGCGTCCATGCTCTTATTACATTTCAGAGCAAAACTCTCGAAAATTGTTTTTTTTTCTTTTTTTTTTTTTTTGCTATATCACATTAAAGATAAAAGTCTCTCGCATAAAAGTTTCGCATTTTTGTTTGAAAAAATACAAATTGTTAATAGAACGAATCATATTCTAATTCGACTGGTCGAGTCGTTTCTCAAATTTCCAATTCCTCTTTTCTTCTCCTTCTCCAATAATCTCGACCATTTCGTCACACGTTCGTTCAAATTTCATTACAACCAAAAAACAGCAGAATTAAAGGGAAAAAAGCGGAATTAAAGAAAGAACGAATACGTCGTTCGAAAAGAGATGGCCGCAATTAATCCGCTTCCACTCTATGTACCTCGCAACTTTATTAATGAAAAAACATTCGTCGAAATTGATTCCATTTTCCTAACGTTGGACCTACAATTTATAAGACAAGCGCACCATTCGGTTTCCCTTATATATCCGCAATCGCGCCGTGAAATTGGAAACCACCCCCGTCAAACTTTTCGATTCAAACGTGTGGATCTTGCGAAAATATTGCGTGGACGCGAAACGGAAATAAAGCAGAAGTTTTGCAACGAGACAAAATTCTTTATTCGTGAAAATGTTGGCTAAGATTACCTGGCCTATATTTACTTTGAATTTGATAATTTATAATTATTTTAAGTGACAAAAATTCCCAAAGTAATATGATGTTTGAAGAACGATAAGCAGATCCATTTGAGCATATCTTCAATCGTAAAAATTCGTAAAAATTTTAAAATATATATTTTAATTTAACTTAAGGCAAAATAAATATTTGGGAAAATAAGTGAATCGAAGCATTTGGTTGATTGATTGATCGAGACTTAGGACGAATATTATATTATTTATAATCGTATTGATCATTATTTTTATCAATAATTTTGAATATTTTTTCAAATTGTGAAATTCCATTTTAAGTCCAATGCAATTGACAATTTCAACGATCTTCTGATTAAACTTTTAAACTTTCAAACTTAGAAAAAAAATCACGAATATTTTTACAAAAATACTAAAGGTTTTTTTCAAAAAGCTTTGTTCCAGTTCGGATATAAAATGGGGAACGACGAAAGCCGAGGATAGACGAAGAACATTTTACCCTATGATTTGCAGTCCGAGCATGCAACGGAACATCTCTCTTCGAGCAAGTTTATTATTACAATTCCATTCAGCAAATGCCTCGTGGTCGTAGTGGAAATAAACCATAAAAAGTAAGATGTTTGTTTTGGAAGAAGCAACTTTAGTATTGCTGCGTAATATGTTCAAATCGAGAATCGATCGCGTTGCAATTTTTCTTTTCTTTTTTAACGATTTTATATATTAATGAAGCGAATTAAAGAATTAGATGATACGTGGATTTTTCTATGATCTCAGTGTGCAATTCCATCGAGGGATGAAAACGAGGGTTTCGACGAACTAAGGGTGTATTATGTTAAATTGTATTGTGATCGTTAAATATGCAGCTAAATTTATTACGACAAATTAGTGGAACGAAAGTGTTGTGATGAAAAGGATCAGTGGAGTCTGGATGTTTATGGAAAATTATATTTTTATGAATATAGATGAGGGAATAGAAACAAAAATTTGTATTTCATCTGGTAGATGTGATAATGAACGTTATACTTATTCATGATTTTTAAATTTTCACGAATTGTCTGAAAAATCTGAAATTCGATCATTCTTTTTAAGAAATGCAAAAATAAAAATTCAGTTTTCATAATTTTATCGTTAAGAATGACGGATATATTTCCAGGAGAAATATAGAAGATATTTCAAATAGAAATGTCATTTAGTTAGAAAATAAATAATGAGGGGCTCGTTTCAACTCGAAAAAATTGTTGATGACATAGAAAATATTAATTTTTCCATCCATGTTTATTCAAAGTTTCTCGAGCACCTTGTATTTCCAATTTTTCCTCTCTCTCATTTTTTTTTTCTTTCTTTTTCACTCGACAGTCCACACAATGTGCTTTCGTAAAGTATAATAGAAATCAGAACAACAGAGAAAGATCGAAACGCTGACTCAGTAGACAAGAAAGAAATGAAGTACGAAAGATTTATGGAATTAATGATTCTCGTCCTCTCGTTCTTTAGAATCCAAATATTAGAAATAATAATAATATTTTCATGAAATTTTATTTATTTATTACCATACATGATAGAAAGAACATTGAGATGCACGTGTATTATACACGTTCAAAATTTAAAAACATGCATTCATGTTTAAAAACGAAAATTTTTAGAATTACGAATAAGATTAATATACAGCACGTAAAAAAATCTCGAATTTCGCAAAATATGGACAGTAAGTTTTCTACAACTTCTACAAAAGCGTTACAAAAAAAAATAAATTTTTTCTTACTCCTTGTAGAAGAAAAAATTCCATCCAATATCTATACTTCAATACTTTAATATTAATTTACCTCTCTTTTCCTCTCTGTGCAGACGTGTAAAACAATTAAATCTTCCTTACAAAAAGCAATGCCGAAAAAAAAAAAGAATAAACAAATCTCTATCACAGAATAACAGAAAAAAGAATTTTCCTCTCTTATCCCTAGAAGAAAAAATTCTCGAACGATAAAATTATTAAAATGAAAAAGAAAAAAAAAAAGAACCTTAATTTACTTTTCCTTTTCCAATAAAAAAATATCACGATAGAAAGCCAGAATTTTCACACAGCCAGGATATCGATCCATGACACATATTTACTCACTCGATACGGGTTTGATTAAAGCGCGTTGTCTGTTTAGCTGTGTAGTTTGGGGAAAGGCGTGAGACTCGTAAAAAACACGAGAAACGATCGATGTATATATATATATACATATAGCTTTATCGGCAATTCGAAGACGATGATATGGCAATACGTGAATCTATTTCATCATCTCTGAATTCTCGCGGGAACTTTGTCCTTAGCGGTCGCGTGAACATAAAACCGAAACGATGGGGCAATAACGTGAAACGTTGGTAACTGTAATAATTATATTCTCGGACGATTACACCCGTTTAACGTTGGTATTGAGCTTCGATTAAATAGAAATCGCTCGGTTATTGAAATATCGCTCGTCTGTCAAACTGAATTAAAATTGGTACTAGTATTCGAGCGAAAGAAAAGAAAAAGTAGCTATTTTATTTTAATATTGGAAATAAATAAACGAGATTAATTCTGATAATTTTAATTAACGTAAAGCTGTATCTTGAATGATACGCTTGTTTATGCTTCGATCGTTGAATTGTTTGAAAATTTAGTAATTTCGTTATTGGAATATTGGAAATAAATAAACGAAATTATTTTAATTGTGATAATTTTAATTACTCAAATTATGTGATAATTATATTTTGATTGTTATGCTAATATGAACTTTGATTATTAGAAATTAATCATTGGAAAATATATTTTATCGTATGTCAGATTGAATTATCGGAATTCAATTTGTTATATATGCATACATATGTGAAAATGAATAATACTTTAAATATATTTTAATCATAAAATAAAGACTAATTAAAATTAATCCGATAAAAAGAGAAGAATACACGTGTTGTCTTACTGAAGGATCGTCTTAGATATCTAATATCTTGTATTATATTAAAATTAAAATTATTATATTAAAATTGACGATACTTTTTTTTTTTGGGAAGAAATCATAAATTAGAGAAAAATTAACTTGACCAGACATTTACCCCTCGTATAAAAGAAATCATGTAAATCTCGTCTCGGTTACTTCCGCGGTTATATCGTTGAATTTTCGTATTATTCAAAACAGTGAAATAACGATAAATCATGGCGAGAGTTTCGTCCCCCTTTCTAAATTTATCATCTCTCTCTCTCTCTCCCTCTCTCTCTCTCTGTCTCGAAATAACTTTTCCCATAATAGAGTATTCCGACTCGGCAGTTGCGTTTCAGGTATCCGTTTCTCAACCGTTGTTATCGTATAATTCACGTATCTCGCACTAAAAATGTTTTACAGTATTTCAACAATTGTATCTATCATATTAGATCGTGCTGAAAATAAAATCAGAATGTATTAATAATATTTTTATATAAATCGTTTCACGTATTCGTTTCTCAACTTATTGAATAATTCGTATCTCGCACTAAAAATGTTTTACAGTATTCTTGTTATTGAATAATTCACGTGCCTTGCATTAAAAATGTTCTACAGCATTTCAACAATTGTATCTATCATATTAGATCGTGCTGAAAATATTCAGAATGTATTAATAATATTTTTATAAAATATAAATCGTTTCTCAACCGTTGTTATTGAATAATTCACCGGCCTTGCATTAAAAATGTTCTACAACTGCATTTCAACAACTGTATCTATCATTAGATCGTGCTGAAGGGATGAAAATATTCAGAAGAATATGTATTAATAATATTTTTATAAAATATAAATCGTTTCACGTATTCGTTTCTCAACTATTGTTATTGAATAATTCACGTGTCTTGCATTAAAAATGTTCTACAGCATTTCAACAACTGTATCTATCATTATATCGTGCTGAAGGGACGAAAATATTCAGAAGAAACGTAATAATAATAGTTTTATGAAATATAAATCGCGTGTAATTTGTAAAAATATTTTTCTTTCTTTAGAATTTCTCATTCTCCCAGAATAATTTTGGTTAATTTTTAAAAAAGACAGGAAGGAGCACTACAGTAATTCAAGGATCATCTTTTATTCACATACTGTTACGTGATATGCAAATAAAGTATACCTAATAATTTATAAGTGTATACTGAAGGATTCAGTAATCAATTAATGTAAGTCACATTTCTGGAACTTTTTGTTAAGAAAGAAATTAATAACTGTTTCAATAAATTTGGTATTTATTTATTATTCATTGTCAAGAAAATTTTATATTGATTGATTTTCGAACCTTACGATAATAACTAATGATCCTTTAAATCTTTTGACTCGGATGTTTACTTTATTAATAAAAAAGAAATGGTAATACAATAGAATATTCAACATCTGATAGAGCCCTAACAATTCTCCTAGTTCTAGAAAAATTCAATAAACAATCCTTTTAAAAATTTCATTTTGAAACGTATCGTCCTCTTAATATCATACAAATAATATCATAATAACAAAATAAACAAGAAAACTACTATCTTAATCATCTTAAATTTCTTTCTTAACAATGCATGAATATTGATACCAAAGTGACACCAATTAATCAACGATATCTTACAAAATCCATTCATTATACACCTGCTCAATCAAATCAAACAAATTCGATACAAATATGAGATAATTTAACCCTCATCAAATGAAATCATCGTGTAGTATATCATACAAATTGATAAAATCTTGGAAGAAATCAAAAAATAATACACTCGAAATAACAACGTAGCATCGCAACAGATGTTCGATCGATATTTTCGCGCGCCAACGCCTCCACCGTGTTTCTCCCACTGTTTTCTGGACCCGATCATCCGAATATTCATGAATACATTAACACTTTGTATAAAACAACAGAGCGCGCGGAACGAGGAGTTTCAGGGCTGCTCGACGCTCGCGCAGAATGGAAACAGAAGAGCAAGTTCGTGGTATATTCAAACTAAGGTTCGACATTCCGCAAAGTTTCCCGATTATTTGGCCGGGGAAGGGGGGCGGGGAAGAAACGGAGAACAATCGTTTATCGGAAGGCAGAATTAGAGAATATCCGCACGCGTTATCCAATCTCTGCAATGGATATTCCGTAACAAATTTCTTCGTTTTCCAATAAACTCGTGCGTGGTGAAAATGCACGGAGAATGGACACAAATCGATCGAGCTAATTTATGGATCGCATCGATACGCGGTGTTCGGATGTGTCACTTCGCTCGTAAACGCGATGACAACTGTCGATGGCAGAGAAAAATTGGGGCTCGCTTTTTTGGTCAAGCGTGATTTATGATCTTGATTTTTATGAAATAAGGGCAGATAAGGGTCACAATGGGTATTTTCAGGAGGAGAAAAAGAAATTGGCATCGTGTTGCAGGGAATAAATTTTTTTGCACAATTTTTTGGATCGATGAAAAATTGATGGGATATTTCATGCTATTGGTGTGTATAATTTTTATTTGAATTTGATAAATAACCTTTTATATTTATATTGATAATAAATTCTTGTAAATGTAAATTCAAATAAACGATATCGTTTTAATAATTTATCTGAATCTAAATTTCGACGAATATTATTATATATCGTATAAATTTAATTTCTCGAAAAATAATCAAATCTTTAATTTATTTATCCCCGCTCTACGAAATCATCACGTCTTCCATTACGTACTTTTTATATTAAATTCCTCTGCTCTCGCGAAGATAAACACTAAAAAAAATGCAAGGACGGAGAAAAAAGCTTCTTTGTCAGGTAATGGTGTCTTTGATCGAGAACAGTGAGGTTTAATGGATTAAGAAATCCCTTCATTTCCCCATTTCATTTTCATCTTTGATAAATCTTATTTGCAACAAAGGAGGAGATCTCGATTATCTTTAATATAAAACCTTCTATTAAAAGCTTATCGATAGATCTCGTACATTTATTATGTCTAACAGAAACAAGTTGAGGAGATGGAAGATCTATCGATCGGAAAAAAGAAATGTGCATTCCCCTCTATTAGTTCGTCGCATACGAAATGACCACTTTCATAAAAAAAAAAAATAATAATAAATTATTGCACTTTGCAATAATGGACGTCGATTTAAAAATCGAAGATTAAAGTGAGAATCTAAATGGATCTGGACGTTAAATTATTTTCTTACGGAGCAAAAAATAAAAGGCATTAGGTGTATCAACTGCTACAATTTATATCGAAGAGGATTAAAGAAAAGAGTCGCGAACCATTTGCTTACGAATTTTACATCGAATGAACGAAAGAATAAGAAAGATTATTCTTAAACACGAAGACGAACGATGATGAATATGAATTTCTTAATTCGTACGTGACTTGCGCATTCTCGCGCGAGTCCTTGGAAGGAAATATTTGAAAAGTAGCACGCGAGATTAAAAATTTTCCAGCGGTGTGCGTCTGAAAAGGAGGAACGCAGAGATAGAAAACTTTTTACATCGTCTTTTGCCGGGTGGGTATTACACGTGTTCACCCGTGTTACCACACAGCCTGCGACAAATTTCTCTCGGCTAAAAACTAAAAATAGAGATATTACGAGAGAGGATGTTGTCCAACTCCTCCAATTTCATCTCCTCCTTTAACCGTTTCGAAACGGGGGAGATAATTTATAGACCTCCTAATAGCGGCCTAATAGATAGCTCCTCGTGGAGCTTATGCAAAACTGGCGCGTCTGTTTTCCACGCGAAATCGATTAGTTCGAGAGGAAAATTTTTCGAATTATTACTTTTCAGATTCCACTTCGAGATACGATCGAGTAGGTAATTTTATAAAGTGAATTAATGAATTTCCCTTTGCGAAAATTGTGCTATTTGTATAAAAAATTTTTATATTTTATATTTCGTATAAAAAAAAGGGTATAGATCAGAAGGTTGTGATGCAACATAATACGATAATGGGATATTATTTGAAAAAAAAGTTTACTCTTCTTTATAAAATAAACGAAAGATTATATCTCTTTATCTTATGCATAAAAAATCGAGGGGAAAAAATTAAACTCTCGAACGAAATTACATACACACGGGGGGGGGAAAAAAAAAGTAAATTGAAATAGTTTTAGCGATTAAGATAACGCGAAATAATTAAAAAGATTTTGCGTGAGATAAATGAAAATTCTTCTTGCAAAAATTTTACAAATCCGAGCGTGAAAAAGCGTTTTGTGAAAGTTATTTTCGACGACAAAAACGAATGCTACACAAGAAGCAAGAGAAGTGTGAAAGATTCACAAGCATAATATTGTCTATTCGAGGGCTGAAAATTTGTTTCATAAATAAGTAAATGGAGTTCGAGCGATGATCGTGGAAATAACTCGAGAGAAATTAAAGCGGCGGAGGATCTGGTGCTCCCGGCGTCTATTTATTCCCCCCCTCTCTGTTTCTTTCATTTTTTTCCCTTCCTCGTCCCTCTTAACTCGATCTTTCTCCGAGAAACCGTGTTTCGCTCTGGTGGAGTGGAGAGTGAAAGAAGAAACAGTCGTTTTCCACAAACGATACAGATAATTCGACCGATTAAACGAGGGTTGCGTCTTGTCGATTGCCGAGATTTCCAGGAATTAGAGGAGAATTTTTAATGGTTTTGATATAATTACGAAAACACGATGAAAACTTGAAAACGAATTTCAATCAAACTTTGTACCGAATACGCATATTCGCATATATTGCGATTAATATCGATGCAAAGATAAATATATTTACGCGATACATTTGGTTTGAATTTGTTTGAATTTTAACGTGGATTACGTTACATGGAATAATAATTATCATTAGATTGTGGATTTTCATGCAAATTTGTACGTCTCGCGTTATACATGTTGTGCATATTTCGTGTAAATATAAATAGAGAATTTTCGATTATAGATAACTTACAAAAGTTGAACTCGTTTCGATCGATCGATTTAATTAAACTAGTCGATTAATTAAAGATCTAATTTACGTCAACCACCGTCAGGAATTTTTCAAATCAATTTAGAGTCTTGAATTTATCCTTAGTGAGATCGTTGAAAGCAATATTTCTTTCAGAAATAAATTTATCGCGTAATTTAACCTTAAAACTCGATTAAAAACCTTATTAAAAATTAAGAAAAATTTCAACAACTATAACTCGAAAGATAATAATTCACTATCAATGGATAAGAGATCATTAGATGTGCAAAATCTTCCTCTTTAAAACGAATTTTGATTTATCTCGATAAGACTTCCGGTTCCCGAGATATCATCGTGTAAAGAAAAAGTCATTTCCAAAATCATTCGCTCTAAACCTGATTAAACCCTATTAAAATTAGAAAAAATTCGAACCTCTATAACTTCGAAGATAATAATTTCCGATCAATGAATGAGCGATCATTGGAATCGCGGAACCTTCCCCTTTAAAACGCTTTTTCATTTATCCCGATACGATTTCCGGTTCCCGAGATATCGTCGTGTAAAGAAAAAGTCATTTCTAACTCATTTACTTGAAACCTGATTAAACCTTATTGAAATTAGAAAAAATTCGAACCGCTATAGCTTCGAAGATAATAATTTCCGATCAATGAATGAGCGATCGTTAGAACCGCGGAACCTTCCCCTTTAAAACGGTTTCTTATTCATCTCGATACGACTTCCGGTTCCCGAGATATCGTCGTGTAAAGGAAAGGGTAATTTTTTAACCATTTATTATCTTCGTCCTTGTCCGTTACTCGATCCTCTCGTTCGCACCTTCCTTCACTGGCTTATCTTAAACTGCGGACAAGTGACAGACGCGATTCCTGGAAAAACGTAAGCGATTCTTGGAAGAACGTAAGCATTTCGAGAAAAATATACAGGTCAGTGGGTTGCGGGCTTATTCATAATTTCTGCACTGCGTTAAACACTATGATCACTTTGAGCTCTTATATCTCGGCAACCGATCGAGATATCGAGATGAAACAAAAAAGGAATTCAATGGTATGCTTTTCTTTATATCCTGAACATGCTTTGATAAAAAGTAAAAGTTTCGTTTGTGATTATTCACGAATCTTAATGGTCTATTGTTTTGGTAGAAGGGATATAATTTAGCATTATATGTTTTTTTATATATTATGACATACTTTCCGTACGTTAATTGAACGTGTTTTAGCTACATAAAAATCCGCAATCTAATTATCAAGTAATTAAGAAAGCTTTATCGTTCCTTTTTTCATTTTTTTTTTTTTTTTATGACGAATAGTAAGTAATTATTATAATTTACTCGATATTGTTCTACGGATAATTCTATGGATAAATATTCTTACATTTCTTTCATTTTTCTTTTTCTCTTTCTCTTTCCACAAAAGAAAAGAAGAGAGGAAAAAAAAATTATCAGAGAATACAAAGAGAGAAACTGGGACGAATGGAAAGAATGTTAAGCAACTTCTTTAAATTCGTTTTCATTAATTATTTAAAAGATACTCGTGATTAAAATGTCCGAAGCGTCGCATTAACTCACTTCATCGTAGAAATAAATCAAAATCAATCTCGCAACCTCGACTCGAAACGAACCATTCGAACACGCGCAACAAAAAGGGAGGCGCGATGAACTGGAAATGATGAAAAGTCAGAAACGAAAGAAGCCACAGTACAAAACAGATAAGACACGAATAGGTGGATCTCCATTCTCCCGCGTCCCTTTCGTGAAAAGTCTAAGAATCCCAGCGAACAGTACTTCTAAAATTAGCACCATTCTCCCCTGGATTCATCCCTCTTCACAAGCCGACTTATTATCTCTTAGCCGTGGATTCAAAAGTAGGGATTGCAAAGGTTGACCTGGTATCCCAAAATTCTTCTTCTTCCAACGTGTACATGATAGCTAACATATACATAACATATACGCACACAGAGAACCAACAATTTCGTATACCAATCGTTTTATCTACGCGATTGATCAACAAGATTTGATACGCGATTCGAGATGCATAAATAACGATATCCACGACTGTATTTCATTTTTTCCAATCTAGAAAGATTGTGAGTGATGTACGAGGGGATATTAACATTGGGGATTGGAGGGAATCGATTTAGGCAAATCGAAATCAAGAAATTACGTATTCATCGTGTATCCTCGATATCTTTTTATGACGCGTTTCCCTATATTTTTTAAACTGATCCAATGAGAAATTCTTTCATTTTTTTTTTCTTTTCATTAAATTATTTTGATCAGAAATTAAATATCCTTTAAAATTGATTTTAATACAAAACGCTTTTAATCTACGTTTTTGTCATTATCGATCCAAAGTGTTTTCTAAGCGTTTTGAAGAATAAATGAGTTGGTCTGGAATAAAAGAAGTTATAAAAATATAGCTAACTCTAAGATTCTTTAAATTCCAATAATTCTTAATTTCAAATCCATAAAGCAATATAGAAATTATTTTTATACGGAACGTCTCTGGAAAATTGGAATTTTTGATCATTTATTCAATCAAAAAGAAACTAAACAAACTCATCCTCGATTAAAGTTCCATTCGAGAGAATGACATTTTGATCCGTCCAATCTAATATTTAATTTAAATTTAATATTAAATATTCGTACATTCGAATACACGATGAACAAGTATCGAAGCAACAACTACGAAAGGTGGAGGATCGAAGGTGAAAAATGAATTCAAAACGGAAAAATTTCAAGAACGATCAATGAAGCCAGCAATTTTTTCATCTAACCTCTCATCATTGTATTCCATTTCCCTCCATTCTTTTACTTCCCACTACTCTACTTGCTCGTGGATCTTATTTTCAGTTATCCGGCCAATCTTTTCTTTCACCATTTTCTTTCGTCTAGAAAGAAACTCTATTTCGTTCAAACATATTGATATTGATACAATACAGTGAAATTTCCGCCGGTTGATATTGTGGATATTGCGAGATAAAACAGTTGTTGAGCCTCGTGTTAAAGCAAGGATGATAGGGATATGTGGAGTGAAATTTCCATTCATTAAAATTAATCAATTGATTAATTGGATTGAAATGAAAAACATGTATCGATTTAATTTTCTCAAACTCATACCTATAATTCTTTTATTCCCCTCCCCCTTTTTTTTCTTTTCAATTTTAAAACGCGATGGCAATTTTCGTTTCATCGATGAAAAATTTAGAGAAGTGAATGTACGTATTTTTTTTTTTTAAGTCTCATTTCCTAAAATAAATTTTAAACCTTCAATTTTGCAGGAAATAACACGCACACAAATTTTTACACGCAAATATCGGATTCAATGTTTCGTTGTTGCAATGCAATTAAATAGCTCTTCATGAACGAAACGTGGAAACAACAATATCGCTTTTAAAATTGATGTCTGGTATACTTACAATTAGTATATCATTGAACGTGAACAAGCGTATCAATCAGATGATGAAAAATCGAGAAGTATTAATTTCATTCTAACAGTTTCAGAGAAAAATCGACTAAACCTGATATGGATAGAAAGTAATTCTATTCTTCGTGCAATGATTTAAATCATCTTAACTTGTTATGCAAATTTTTCTTTATTTGAATTAATTCAAAGGAAAAATTAATTTATTTTTCTTAAATTATTTGGCAAATAAAAATAATGAAGCATTGTAATGCCTTGTATTAATATCATTTATAATAGTATTTTATAACTGTAAGAGTACGAGAAATAAAATATGGAAATTGTTAAAAAAATATTTCATTGGAAAATACATATTTTTTTGTACTTTTTCTTCCCTGTATTTGATAATTAATTCATTCAAATAAAATAATAGATAAATTATTCCTTATCGATCATTATGTTTAATCATTCAACCGGATAAAAAGTTATTATTATTCGAAAATAATTCACCCCCTCGTCATCATCCAGAATAGAGAATAAAGACAAACAATTTAAAACGATTCATCGTCTCTGAATTCATCACGTTTCTTATTTTCTTTACAATAAAAATGCGCCCAACTCTGATTCATACACAATATCCCCCTGAAAGAATGGCACGCCAAGTCCTCGAAAAAATATGAAATGGTCGGAATTTAATGGAATGGCGTTGAAACGCGTGTTTCTTCGCGAACGAAACGTTTCATCGGTATTTTAAAACAATCGCTTTTCAATCTACACTCTTCCAATGGAATCTAATTTTCAACCACTTATCCTTGATTTATACACAACCTCTTCGAACGAATATTTCCACTATATTACTTTCAAATTTCCTCCACTGTTGCCCGATCGCACTCGAAAGCAAAATATTTGAAAATTCTATCGATTACATTCGAATGCATAGAATAGAGAAGAGTTGGTGGGAAAACGCTTTAAAAAGATCTGATCTGATCTTGCATACCCACGCACTTTATATTACCCTTCTATCTAATTCCTCCCACTGTTACGAAGTTAAATTCACATTCGATAAAATAATTTAAATTCAAATATTTTACCTTTATATTATTCTATCTCGAATAATATTATACGAATACGATGTAATTTTTCTTTATTATCCCTCTTTGTCTGATCTTTCGCTAAACTTTCATTGTCAATCGTTGTTGTTCTTTTTTCAATTCCATTCCTCTATAAACAAAACACACATTTTCATTCTCATTTTCATTTTCAGAGACATTAACGAAGTCAATACGGTGGCAGTATTTTTCCATTTCCATCCCTCAAAGTTATGCGCCCCATAAACGATAACGATCCGATCTAATGAAAAAAAATTTCGAATCTCCCTAATTTGAAAATAGTGCATCGGCACTGATAAAGTTGGAACGATGAATTCCGGAACGGAAAACGCACACTCGCGTATCATTTCCTTTTATACATACCGTTTCACCAAATATTCTCACGAAGAATCCAATTTAGTAACTCGATTAGAAGTTTTTTTCAGAACGAGCTCGTGGGAATTACGCTTCCCAGGAATGAAATCGGATTATGAAAATAATCTTCTAATAAGTTCGCTCGAACGCGAATAAATTTCCCGAAATTCAACTTGACGCGTTTCAAAGAGGCAATCGAACATTCGAAATAATATTATTTTCTTTTCTTTCGAACCCTCTAAACACTCGAATTCGAAAATTCTCTCGAATTAAACAAAATATCCGGAAATATACCGTAAATATGTCTCGTCTCAAGAGCTAAAACTATTATAAATTATAAAATTATATTTATATATTATAAATTAACGCCGATTCCCCCATAAGCACAAAATAAGGAAATTGTGAAGGTGCTGACTCGAGATCGGCTTCAGAGAGACATTATTTTCTTTTCTTTCGAACCCTCTAAACACTCGAATTCGAAAATTCTCTCGAATTAAACAAAATATCCGGAAATATACCGTAAATATGTCTCGTCTCAAGAGCTAAAACTATTATAAATTATAAAATTATATTTATAAATTAACGCCGATTCCCCCATAAGCACAAAATAAGGAAATTGTGAACGTGCTGACTCGAGATCGGCTTCAGAGAGACATTATTTTCTTTTCTTTCGAACCCTCTAAACACTCGAATTCGAAAATATACTGTAAATATGTCTCGAACAATTATAAAATTATATTTATAAATTAACGCCGATTCCCCCATAAGCACAAAATAAGGAAATTGTGAACGTGCTGCCTCGAGATCGGCTTCAGAGAGAGACAATCTTCGAAATATTATTTTCTTTTCTTTCGAACTTTTTAAAGACTCGAATTAACAAAATATCCGAAAACATACCGTAAATATATCTCGTCTCAAGAGTTAGCTAAAACTCGAACAATTATAAATTATAAAATTATATTTATAAATTTACGCCGATTCCCCCATAAGCACAAAATAAGGAAATTGTGAACGTGCTGACTCGAGGTCGGCGGAAACGAGAGGAAGGAAGAAGGAGACATCGGTCGAAAAGCGTCGAACACGGAGGAGCAAATGGATGTAACATTCGAGGAGAGAGCATCGTTCGCATGTTCCAAGCAGTTTCACGGATGTCATCGGAGGAAAGTTAGTCCTCCTCCTTGTCTTCCCTCTCCCTCTTTCCCCTTATCTCCTCGAAAACCCACGATTCCATTCTCTCTCTCTCTCTCTCTCTCTCTCTCTCTCTCTCTCTCTCTCTCTCTCTCTCTCTCTCTCTCTCTCTCTCTCTCTCTCTCTCTCTCTCTCTCTCTCTCTCTCTCTCTCTCTCTCTCTCTCTCTCTCTCTCTCTCTCTCTCTCTCTCTCTCTCTCTCTCTCTCTCTCTCTCTCTCTCTCTCTCATGTTTCAGTGATTTATACGTTCGCGCCAGACGTGTCCACATTCGTTCTTGCACGGTGTGAATGGTGTTATGTTGTGTGTAGCGAGAAAGAAGAAAAAGGAGCCACTGCAGGGGTCTCGTTTCGCTTTATTTCATCGAATGAAACGAAACTCCTGGCGAAGGATTAATTAAAAGATACTTGGGAATCTTGGAAGATTCGAAAGAAAGAAAAAGAAAATTCGAGTATCGTTTGTTTGGAGATGCATCAGAGATAAATTTGCTGGTTGATTTTTAATTATGGATATTTTTTTTCAGTTCTCATCCGTTTTTTCGTGCTTGGAAATTAGAAGAAAATGGGAAGAGAAAAATTTCGTTAGGCGGTTCTATATTCGACTCGAAGGAAGGTCGCTTATGCTTGGCTAATATTATCGCAAGAGTTTAATTCTTTCCTTCTGGAGATTTTCAACGATTACATGCATAATAACAAGATAATCGAATTGCTCGATCTTTATTTTATCTAACGTCTACGTCAACGCCTCCAACGCGTTTCGTTTATAACATTTGTTATTTCTCTACTTTAATGTGTTGTTTCACTGCACATCTCGTCCGCGTTCTTCGCAATATAACATGCGATCGACATCGCGTACGTCGTGATGCAGTTATCGTAAATTGTCAACGAATCAAATTAGTTGGACCGCCTCCAGTCACGTGTGTATTGTCACTATTGGTTGAATCGATCATATGTGCGCGAGGAGGAACGCAAATGAGATATAATGAAATAGAGAAGAGTGAATATCACGGGGGATAAAAGTGGTTTCTTGAATTCGGCAAAAATTTTGTTACAATTTTTTTTTGCCACCGCGCTTTAAAAATTAATCTTTCCCTTCGAAAAAAAAAAAAAGAAACGATGTCACGATGTTTAAAAAACAACGGAGAGGTGAAATTAAATTTCGAGTCGAAAAAAATTGAATTTGATGAAAAATAATTAATCGTGACGATGAAGAATTAATTGACGTGATGAACTTTGTTGCAAGGTTTTTGAAAAATTTTTTTCCCATCCTCTCGATATTCGATTATAACTTTTGATCGCGCGAATTCATTCGAAATGCATCTCTCGTAAAATGGAGAGAGAAATGGACGTGGAAGCGAGGTCAGTGTAACCTAGAAGCCCTCCCACGAATACAGAAAACCTTGATGCATTTTCAACTTGAAGATCTATGCCTACAGCGACACAAGTGGTGCCTGAAGAAGTGAATGTGTTTTCAAACCCGTGTCTTTGTCCCAAACAAAGAAAGTTTTCTCAGAGGTCGAGGAGTGACGAAAGCAAAAGATGGGTTTCACTCTTTCCCTATTATGAGCAGCTAATTGCGTATGAGGTAATTAATTCTATGAAATTTTGAACGAAAGAAAGCGCGATAACACAAGGAAGAAAAGTAATATTAAAATTTACGCTTCGATTACTCATTTGTGAGATTTCAGAGATCGATGAATTTCTATCGAAATGCTATTACGAATAATAATATTACGAAAAATTCAAAAAAAGGAAGCTATAATTGTTTTGTGATCGAAAAAATTAAGAATTTCGTTTTATCAATATCTCTTTATAAAAGTTATTTTCATAAAAACCGCCGCACGAGTTCGGTTCTAATCGGAATCGCCGGAACGTACCGAATATTACCGAACATTGCCGACATGTGTCGAATATAGCCGAAAGAAAGTATTTTCGAAATGATATTCAATCGAAGAAAAGAATGATCATAGAGTCAAACAGAACAAGCTGATACATTAAATATTATTTTCCTATTAATTTAATCCTTACTACGGTTTATTTAAATAATAGTCTTTAAATGGTTAGAATTAGAAAGCTATGAAATTACCACGACAAAAATGAAGAGATTCGAGATGATTAAAGTTGAAGGAAAAAAGGAAACTCACCTAAATGATGTCACCGGTACTGGCAGCTCTCGTAGTCTTCGTCAATGGTCCCAGTTGTCTGTTTTGATCTGATCGAGGTCTGCAGTAAATAATTTTTCGAAAAGCTTTTCGAAAACTATCGCTGAGGAAGGCGTAAAGAATAGGATTGACGCAGCTGTTCGTGTATGCCAAAATGTGGCTCGCTATTTGCACCATTATCGTCGCTGATGTCAATGGATACACGTCCAACGATTTCGTCACTAGTATCACCTTTGAAACAAAGGAAAGAAAGAAAAAGAAGAATATCGTTATTAGAATCGAAATTGAGAAAAAGAAATTTTTTGAAGAAATTTTTTAGAAGATAAAAATAAAAAAAAGGAGGAAAAAATTTGTTTTGTTACCGATAATCGATCCATCCTACGCGGAAATGGGAATTAAGGGCGAACTAGAAAAGAAAGTGTGCCATCAATGGCTTATTCCATTAATGGCTGTATCACCGCTGAGAGTTTTAAAAAGATCGATATAACAGTTTATCAACTTTTTGAATGAATTTTCAGTTCACTGGTTTTATATCCGAATAAAAAACTTACATAAAAATACACGCGTTAAATATTCGCTATATTTTATGAAAAATTGAAAAAAAGAAAAAAAAGGGAGAGAAAAATTCGAGATTCATTTTTTTAAAAATATTTCTCTTTTAATAATTTCGAGATAAAATGGAATCCATAAATGCGGCTCAATTATCGAAATGCTTGGATTTTTAAATTTTAAAGATATCTGTGCAACTTTTTATCGTAAGGAAAGAAATCAATCCTTTCGTTAAATTATTCCATAACCAAATATCTATAAATAAAATAAGATTATCAAAGAAAAAAAATCAAAATAAATAATTATTGCATGTTGTATAAATATTATACAAATGATAATACAACCAATCAATATTATCACAATATTATCACAATATTATCGATAAATAATTAAACCAACAAATAAACGTTGAGTAAATTTTCTACGAAACTGGGAAATATTTCTCGCATAAAATGGTCGTATCATGATCGAATAAATTTTTCGTCCGGCAAACTGTGCACAGTCACAGTTTTCCGTTACGTTTCGATACACAACCGACACATTTTCAAAGGAGAATATTTTGCGCCAGAAATTCAATAAACGCACGCCCGTGTGTGTATCTTCAACGAAGCGAGGGGGGCAGGCACGCCCCCCGATGGAATGGAAGAAAAGCGAGAAAGGTAAAAATTCACAAAACACAAAAGAACCATCGAACGTGGACTCTTAAAAACATCGATATACGAATGGAACACCTTTGCAATTTTTTTGCATCGCTTTACTTGTTGCTATCTCGCAATCTGCAACGATCCATGGTGAAAGGGAAATAAGAGGAAACAAAGAGAAATAAATAAAGGGTTTGTTTTATTTCTATTCGAAAAGGCTGTGTGCGTGGATTGATATTAATTAATAAAATAAATTTGTTCCAACGATTAATGGTATTGCTATTTCAAATTTATAAGAGTGAAGAAGCAAAAGTTGTTCAAGGTTCGTTCGGAACAAATTGTTGGTTAATAAATTATCTAAAAGTGGAGCAGAGTATACGTGTAATACCTTCAACATGGTAGATTTATAGTTCCAACAACTTCTGCTGCTCCAAGTTTTAACTCACACGACAAATACTCCAATTGCTTTCTAATATTTTTGTTATAAATTTTGCTTCCGTTATCAAGCGCAAAATATCCGTGTACAATACACGAATAAATTCTTACTTACCGAAATAGAAAAGAAACATTAAGAAAAAAATTTAACAAACATCAAATCGTGATCTAAAAATTTTAAAAAATGTTCTATAAAATTGATACGATTATTACATAGTGATAGCAATATTAAATACCATAGCCAATTTAAAAAATATACTTTAATTCAAAGAAATATATATTTGCTATCACGTAATAATAAAATAATAATAATAAAAGAAAAATGAACTGCATCCATATCATCGATCGATAAACCTCATCTCGATATTCCCAATTATCCACACACGAAACACACGAAATTGCCAAATTTCACCGCACAATTTCCTTTCGCGATTTATCTTCCATCTCCATTACCACGAATACACGTACCGGTTAATTACATTGCGTTTGTAAACGATCATAAATTTTTTCCCCATTCGAGGGTCTCGCCCCGAAATGTCGTGCCAAAATATACATGCCATTCAATTCTCCGGCCACCATTTTCGACCGATATCATTCCGTGCGCAAAATCACGTTCCGACAAATTATCGCGTGTACAATAAATTACACCCCTTTCCTTTTTTTTTTATCTTTATATATAAATGTGATGTGTATAAAGTAGATGATAAAATAGCAATTTTGGGAGTGTACATATATAATGAATTGAATCAAAGTAATTTAAGCGCACTTTTTCTTAATTGAAAATTTTACAAAACTTTTTAATTTGAAATGCAAATTAATTTGTTCGAGACGTAAAGTAAAGAATTCTCTTCTTCTCTTTGCAATTATTTGTCGATTATTTCGATTCGTTTGGTGAAATAAAAAAATAATTGTGCACAATTTATTTTCATAATGATATTATTTGATCGTAATAAATCTGATGATCGGTCTGATATTAAAAATTGTTGAATTTGAAAAATATTTTAACAAGCGATAGGAAAAAAATATTAGAATCTTTCTCGTGTGAATAATCATGATGATTCGTTTATATTATGACTTGTAAACTTACAACTAGAAAAAGTATTAGCAAAAATTAATGAAAATAGATACATCAAAAAGACAAGAACAATACATGCATAACATTTCAACAAAAAATTAAACAATTTAATTCGATTTGACTTTTTGAGGATCACTGCTTAAAAAAAAAAAAAAATTGTAGAATCATTGGTAAATTATTCTGATCAAACGATATTTTACGATACTTTCGAAATTTTTATTCGAACAACTCGAATAAATTTCGAATAATACTGCTAGAGAGAAAGAGAAAGAATACGTGACTCGTTGTGGAAAATGAAGTGACACTAACCTGTATAGGGCACCAACAAAAGGCGAAAACGCCAACGACGACGAAGACCAGCCTCGTGACTCGTTTTCTTCCACGACGGCTTTCGGCACTGACGCGATCGGTGCGCCAGAGCCTGATGAGCATGCAAATGTAAAAGAAGCATATCAGCATCAGTGGCAGCAGGTAGCTCATCAGGAAAAACGACATCTGGAATAACGGCCAATTATATTGCGGTAGGATTCGACAAGCCGTCAGGTTCTCCGACGACGAGCCATCCATGTCCTGAAACTAAAGTGAATCTACATATATAAGAGAGCAGTTCTTGGCCGCAATATCGTATTGAGGGAAAAATATACACGAATTGTTTCAAAAAATTTTGAAATATATAAAAATTCTTGTTTTTTGAATTTTTCTTTTTTTTTCTTTTTTTTCGAAAGAGAAAATTCGAAAGATTACGAAATTTCGTCGTCTTATTTGATCTGATACAGTGAATTTTGCCATTCGAAAACTGAAAACTTAATAGCTACTTCGTATGTCAATCGAGAGATTGATATTCGCACAGTGTTTAATATTCAAAAGGTATATATATATATATCTACTTCTTTTCCAGATCAATAATTATTAAACGTGTATAATGAGCACAATAAAATTTGAACGAGCAATTACTGGAAATTAATCAAATTATTCCTACACGTTGAATAATAACATCGAAAAATATCGCGAATCAAAGATAAAACTTAAAATATCGAAAATAATAGAAAGAAAGCAAAAAAAAAAAAAAAAAAAAAAACCATGAATCGATGATACTTCCTGTTCAATATCTAAACACATAATTACACGATAATTACAACGATTAATCGCAATCAAAGATAAAGTACACTTTTGACACTCGATGACAGCTCGAATTTCACCAACATGATCCCATTATGCAAAAGCAAAATACCGATCGACACAATTGCGGGCTAATTTAACACGCCAACAAATATTCTTCCTTGCCTCGAGCCTCCCTTCCTTCGATCCAATTATTCCATTCGACATTTCCCAACATTTTGGGACATTATGATTCGCAAATAGCACGTGTTATATACCTAAAATCGGGGTGTATAATCATCGAACGATCACAGAGGGAAGTAGGAACGGTTATTTCTCCCATTTCCGTTGGTGGAGTCGCGGAAAATCGTATAATGCATGACAATGAGTGTCTCTCTACGTGTGTCTCGAATGATTCAACGAAATTTGCGCAAAACGTATCTGAGGATAATTCTCGTGTATGTGCACGTCGATATCGTGCGAATCTGACGATATGGGATTATCGTGCGTGGTCGTGATTTAAAAATATTTCCGGCAATTACATTTTGATAAGAGATTATTGCATTCGAATAACGAATAAATGAAATATGAATGGAATTATTGCTATTGAAATGTCTGGTGATTAATTAATTAAAATAAATGTGTATTGTAACGATAGAAATAATTAAGAGTTAGGACAGTTTATTTTTGCAAAAATGTAATTAGAGAAATCTTAAACAGATATTCAGAATTTTTTTTTTTTTAAATGTCATGCACGTTCCACAGATTTTTTTTCAAATGTCTGGTAATTATAATTAATACCAGGCTAAATCAAGTTGATTAAATAATAGCTATGGATTTTTATACAACTGCTTTTGACAAAATTGACCCTCTAAACAATTTGGATAATTAGCAATTAACTCCAAGATATTTTTTTCTCGTATAAATAATAAACACTAATAATAGCATATTGAATCAATATTAATTTCTATTCAAAAATAAAAATACAATTATACACTTTCCCAATAATAATATTGAAAGCACAAAGTGTTAAAATAGTGAATTATTAAATACTTATAAATTATAATTGAGCCTAATCAATCAGAATTCAATTATCATGATAAATTAAACCGCTTTGAGCAAATAAAATTTTCCGTGTCCTCAACCTTGTCACACGCAATGTCGCCACTTTTCCTTTTTTTAGAAAACGTTCCGCCACGCCGACTACGCTCATTTCACCCGAAACTAATTAAGAGTGAGAACACTTCGAAAGGGAGATTACCGGATAGATGAGGCGAATTTTCCCTCCCCGTTCCCACTTCAATTTTCCACCACCATTACCGGTACATTATTTGAAAAGGGTTAATCAACCCCCTTTTGTCAACTTCAATCCCCCGCCACCTTCTTTTCGATCTTTTTTTTTTTTTTTTTTTCCCCTTTTTTTTTCTTTTCTCGCGCCTCGAATCCGACGATTGATCCTCTCCCCCGCTAAATACACGAACGTCCCCTATTATCCTTCTCCCTCCCTCTCTTCCTCCTGAATGGCGGAATCGCAAGTGAATTGTAAACAATCTAGATCGCAATGTGTGTATCCGGTTGTTGATCATTTTCATCGAGATATGGCCATTGAATGCGCGACAATGCGCGTGACAACGAGAAATCGAGTCGAAAAAGTCAGGCGTGAAGGAAAACTAGATTTCGCCGAATTTTGTTTGCATTTTTTAAACTGAAAATATATTTCGTTTCCTATCTCAATTTTGGAAAAAGTTTTGGAGGAATTTTTAGAGAAGTTTTATTATTGTTAGAAAATTTGGAATCTTATTGTTCGATTCTGTTTATTAATGTATCATCTTTCGTTTCAGGCTACTTTGGGATCTCTTATCGAATTTTCTAAAATTCTCTAAAATATGCAAATTAAAATTGCAAACGAGCCCGGGGAGGGGGAGGGGGCACGGTGAAATAAAAACAAAGATGAAAAAATTGACGATGAAAGTAGATTGGAGAGGGAAAAGAAAATGAATTTTGAAAAAACGTGGTGGTGGTTATACAATTATAGAGTTTGACTTACCTCGCCGTGGACGAAGAATGCAGGGGTTGATATTGCGAATATCATCGCCCAAGCGATGCAAATGGCGACGATCGCGTGGTTCTCGGTCCTCCACGACATCGAGGAAATAGGATGAACCACGGCCAAGTATCTGTAACAATTAACCGATTTTTTTTTTTTTCTTTATCTTATCCACTGATTACAAAAATTTCTATATATACAAACATCTGTTCGAGGAGTATCGAAGCAATAAGAATTATTGGAAAATTCTACGCGACGATACTACGATAAAAGTGAATTATTTCAAAATGTTGCAAAAATGCTGAAGCATGGAATACCGACGGAATCGAAAATCCGGGCACGTATCCGCATAACTGAAAAAAGGCTAACGTAAACTTGGAGGAAATAGAAAATGAAAACGTATCGCATATTTCGTGAGAAAATCAAGATCCTTTCGCACGTGTGACATTTCGAGAAACGAGCACCGGTGATCGTTGCATACGATATCTCGAGACATAACTGATATTTATAGTTGAATGGGTTATATCTAAGAAATATCGACAGTCGTGTTTTATTATATGCGATATTATTGTCCTCCCTCCAATATTTTTGTCGATTTCTTTTTTTTTTTTTTTTTTTATTTTTACAATATAAAACGTCGATCGTTCGAACAAACAAAAGAAATTAAGCGACTTTCAAAAGAATATCATCAAATATTCTTTCTAAAAATAAAATATTTCTGGGTTGGAGATCAATCAAATTGATTGGTGGATAATCAAAATTCGAATATTTGACGTTGCACAATACACGTTGCGATATTTAAAGGATGAAATTCGAATAATGGACGTCAATCCATATCCAAAGGACGAAACCAAAATTCGGATAATCGATATTCCGTTGTCACGATATTTAAAGGATAAAATCGAAATATTCCACGATACAATATTCCAAAGATGAAACGTATCCCCATTTCCATAATTTTCCTCGCGAAAAATCTAAAAAACATCCGTGTTCCAATTTATCAAATACAAATTTCTATCTTTTGCTCCAAAAAAAAAAAAAAAAAAGAAAAAAGAAAAGAAAACGAGCACAATTTATCATTATTGTTATTATTATTTCACTCACCTATCAAGGCTCATGAGGACTAAAGTATAAACACTGGCGTAGGCAGTGACGATGATGAGGTACTGGACCATCTTGCACCAAAAATTGCCGAAAGGCCAGAACGGTAGCACGAAATCCGTGGCGGTGAACGGTATGCAAAGGATGACGAACAAGAGGTCGGCCACGGCAAGATTGATGATCAAGATGTTGGTGGTCGATCTCATGGTTGGATTAGCCGCGACCACGATGACCACCAACGAGTTCCCAACCAGCCCCAATATACCTATCATGCCGAAAAATATCGGGACGACCACCACCACTATCTTCTCCACTTGGTCGCGATCGAAGCTGTAATCGAACTCCTCGTTGTACCTCAGCGTTTCGTTGTTATTCATCGAGCTCGAGACGTTGGTCAGGTTTTTGATCACCCTCTCCGAAGTGATCTCCATCTCTTGAAGCATCGCGTATCGCTAAACGTTCAACTCGCAACACTTTCCTCCCCGTGCAAAAGTTTCTCTCCCTCGCGCTGACTTTTCGATTTTCGATCAATTTTCGATTCAATATCAAATTTTCAACCGCTTACAAACGACTCGCGACTACCTCTTCCAATTTTTCGTCCCGCTTAAGTTTCGTCCTCGTTCTCGTGAGAAAGCTCGCGCGCATTTTCACGCTCCAAGTTCACAGTGCGAATCGTGACACAGCGGGAAGATCGCGTTCCTCGATATTGTACCGTTCATCCTCGAATAAATGTGTAGAAAAATTATTCTCGAAATTATTCTTATTAAAGACGGGATGGGATCACGAACGATCGTTCATTGTTCAAATTTGTCTTCGTTCCTTGCGTTGTTGGTGCGTTCTCGAGATGGGATGACGGTTGCACTCCTGAAAAAAAAGAAACGTGTTTCGATGAGATACGAATTGAAATATTTTTGATCTAACAAAGATGAAGGATAAAATAATACAATTGTTAGTTGTATATATTTCCTTTTCATTTCGTTGGATCGATCCTAAGCGATTGCAAGATGCTTGTAACAACTGTTAATTCCACTCTTTCCTACCTAGAAGGAGAATATTCCAATTATAGAGGATTAAATTGAAATCTGGTAAGTAACAATTCCTATTGTGAAGCAGAAACGTTTAGCAATTGAAGCGATTAAATTGGTAGCGATTATAAATCAGAACTATGGGGGGTTAAATTACATTAAGATATTCTATCTCAAATTCTATCTCGAATTATAACGATAAATCACATCTGTTGTGCTGTTATTAACAAATTTCTCACCTCCACCTCATCTTACATTATTTATTTTTATTATTTTTATTTGCTTGATCTTGATTTTCACATTGTATGTATTGCATATTATTTCTCTGCATGTGATAGATCCATATTAAATTAATTCTGTTATTTCTAATTCTTTTACTAATTATTACATCGTGTGTATTTTATTCTATATTTTTTCCAAATTTTCCCTATCCATATTTCACCAATTTTGATAATAATTCTCCGCGTGTTCTTTCCCATTCGTTCCTTTCCCATTCTAAAATAAAATACACTGCTATTATATTTCATATTCCATCCAAATTTTTCATAATTTCTGTTACGAAGCATAGATCCTTTTTCCACCAATTCTTCACATTCTTCCCATGCTTTTTTCAATCCTCAATCGTGACAAAAGTCAATAAATCACTGAGCAGAGATCAAAATGAAAAAGGCAAAAAAAAAAAAAAATAAAATAAAAATTGACACGTTTCGACTCGTGTTTGACTGGTAGCCAATGCCTTATCGAAATTCAGGTCACGTTGAAAACACGTGCGGTATCCTCTCTTTTCTTCGTTGAAAAAAAAGAGAAAGAGAGAAAGAGAGCGCTCTATTTATCCCCCTCTTTCTTACTTTGGAGAAATATAAATAATATAAACTCGATGTAGAAGTGGTTGTTCAAAATATTACTATAAGCTAAATTTGAGGGGTTAAGTGCTCTAAAGTGGTTGGAAATTTACGACGAGAGTTATTCACTTTATGCAACCACCAATTACGTGTAATATCGAAATGCTCTGTTAGATAAGAGATGAAATGTTATCTCTTAAAGCAAATCTAAAAGATTAAAGAAAATAAAATAGATGGATAATGGAGATATCGAGATATTTTTTTTTTTTTAATTTATGTGATAAGATACTCGTTTTGTATCATTAATCCTTTCAGATATTACGAATAATTATTAAAAATTGAACGTAATATAATATTTTATGTGAATTGAAATTGTAATAATTTTGAGTTTGGATAATGTTGGAAAAAGTATGAGAAACTTTTTATTCTGTAGAATATATGCAAGAAATGTCATTGTTCTTTCTAATTAAAATAAAATATTATTCAACATCTAATTTTAAATTTTTAAACTTTATTAATTTATGAATTAATAATAATGAATTGAAAAGATATATGAATTGTGATAATTTTACATAAAAAGAATTAAAAGCTTGTAAATTTCTTTTCTTCTATTTTTTTCTATTACACATGCTTATTGTTAATGCAACAGAATTTATTAAGACTTATTGTCTTTTACATAATTTTTGTTTGAACTTTGTCAAAGGAAGAAACAATCTTCTATTCTGTCTTGAAAACAAAATTACGATTGACGAATATTTCGATGGACGAAGATTCGATTCACTTCTTAAAATTCATAAATTTTTCCACGAAATTTCCAACATGTTACAATTAACACAAACTCACAAATGAGAAGATTGCAAAACTCTTCACTATTTTCTCCACCATTTTCCTTTTTACTCATCACTATCCAACCATCCAATCCTTCTAACTTTTCCAAAAAAAAAATCCCGATTTCAATTCCTACGTCAACAAACTCCAATTCACTTTTGATCCACTTTTCAAAAAAAAAAAAAAAAAATTATTATTTCTGCCTCGAAGGATGATCGAGGATCATCCCTCCCGATTGAAATAAATAAATTGGATGTATCCAATTTATCGAGTCGAGCCGCGATCAATATCATTTTCAATAAAGCCACAACCTCGACGAGAATTCGTTTCATTTGCGACAAAATTTCACGTCAAGCCCGCCCAATTGGAATTTAATAAAGATTCGATACGGAAATAATCGTAGTCGTCAACCAACCAACCAAAGTTTCCCAAAGGAGATGGTCGATGGAACACGTGGGTGTTCCTCTCTCCTAGCACAACAGGCTATAACAGCCTCCCTTCTTCCCCCCCTCTCCCCTCCTTTCCCTAGCTATTTACAAAATTTACCAGCATTTTCGTTTAATTACCTCTGCCACCTCTCGTACCAGATGCGGGGAGAGAGAGAGAGAGAGAGATTTAATGATCGTCCGCCCTTCCTTTTACCGGATTAAGGCGTAACTGATGCAGATAGATCGAATCATGATTGCTCGTCGAACGGCTCCTAATTGATACAACTCTGGTTTCGCAGATGTGCAGCTGATGAACGTCGCCGGCCAACCTTTGTAACCTGGTGTCATGACGAGCCGATTATTACACCGTTCCAAATTCCTTGGAAACGCCGATTTCTCTCACAAATGGACGAACGGATTAATCCAGCACAACACACTCGATTCCTCACGAGATTAAATATTAATAATTTTAGGGAGAATAATAATTTACACGCATTTGTTTCGTCACGTGTTATTTAACTATGGGGTGCGCGCGAGGTGTGTTAATTATTTATTTAGAATTTTAATATCTAATTTGAAAGATTCGAGATCGGTTAAATTTCGATCGATAATTTTCTTTCTTCTCTTCTCTTTTTTTTTTCTTTTTCCGTTAATAAACAGGTTGGATTTAATGAGCACGTTAAACACGAGAATATCAAGCAAGTTGCATTGAATCTAGCACTTTTCTAGGTCATGGTGATCCGTGATCGTTCTCGCGTTACGATGGATATTAAAATGAAACATTACGTTTCTTGATGATTATTTTCCCATATCTTTCATAGTAGAAAATTGTTCACACCCCCATGCACCGATCGTCGTATCCCACACTCGCGATCTCGGGAAACAAAATCGGTTTTTCAACTGCAGAACGTTTCACAAGATAGGCATCCGCACAGGCAGGGATAAACAGCGTTTAACGCACTGGTGGATCGTGATGAATTTGGCACATAAACAAAATAGTTGGGAACAACTTTCAGAAAGTTACTTGCTCGGGTTCTGGGGCGTTCAGCTTCCGCTTGAATTTCGTGAAAATCATGTTGTTCCCCGATTTTTCGAAAGCGGGTCACTTGTGTGAAATATTAGTCAAAGTGGCGTTAAAAGTGCCAATTTGCCGAGTGGTTTCTTGAAGAGGAAGAGTAAAAGAGAGAAAAAAAAAAAAAAAAAAAGAAAAGAAAAAAGAAAAGAAAAATCGATGGAACAATGCAACACACGGCACACGTGTTTAACTTAATATTAAAGCGAAAAAAAGTATATATATATATATACTTCTTCTTCTTTTTTCTTGTTTTTTTTTTGTTTTTGATTGAAAAAAAATTTTTAAGAGCACTTCACTTCCTGGAAAATTATTTATCAGTTTTTATTTTTTTCATTCGCACCGATAACAGCTTTCACCGTCTACTTTTTATCTCGTCCTTCCTCTTTTCGATTTTATTTATCACGATTAACGGGAAAATTATTACGGTAAAAATTCTTCTATCGTGTAAATGTGTTTTATTTAAAATAAAATTAAATTCGAAGAACTTTTGTATCGAAGGAAGCGGTTTAACTATTAAGTGTTTTGAAGATCGCGAGGTACGCAACCAGCGGTGGATGCGACACGACTGTGCAGATCGTAGAAACAGAGACGAAGAAATATCGGCCACGAGTTTACCTGAAATAGGGATGCAGGACTATTCTCGTGGAAAGGGTGCAAGAGGCATCTACCACCCTTCGTAGTTCACTCCACGAACTTATTGATCCGTTCTCCTCGGCCGCTAACATCGAGTCACGATTGTACCTTCATACAGTAAACTTCTTTCACAGTTAAATTACCAACTAGTAATATTGAAGAACGAAGAAATCGTAGATTTAGTTTGGATAAATCGATTAATTTAACTGTACCTTCGGTGCAGTAATTTTTTCATTCACTGATTTATCAACTAGCAATAGTGGGGAGTAAAGTATAAATTGTAGATTTAGTAGATTAATAGTAAAGTTTGATATCGATTAAATAGTAATTTACCAACTTTCAATGTCGTAGAACAAAGTATAAATTGTGTAGATTTAATGATTGATATTAAAGTAATTTTATTAAATTTGATAAATAAACAATTATTGGAACATAATTTATTGATTATACCTTGTATGATATTTTAATTTTATAATTTTAATAAATAATATTTTAACTTTAGTTTTACAATTCTATAATTTTAAGTCAAAAGGTAATCAGATTTAAATAAAAATTGGAAATTTATTTATAATTTCCTATTACCTTATGCTTAAATGTACTTATATTATAATTATCGATAACATAATTGATATATGATCTAAAAACTTTTTACTTTTTATAATAAATAAGTGTTATACTGTAATAAATTAAATAAAATATATGAAATAATCAAAATCTATTTCATAATCACTTAAATTAAGTTTAGAAATTATATTAATTTTCCAAGATAAATTACAATTTCTTTTACAATAATTAATTATGATATAATTTAAAAATTTCAGCATTATTAAATCCAGAAATATTAAAGAATTTAAAAATTATATACCTACTGTCCTTCTATACCAGAATTTCGTGCTAGTTTCATAGAAGCACTAGCAGTTTCATAGCAACGATCGATCAGTTGTTAAACATGCCTAAAATAGTTTAGTTAATTAGACAAGTTGTCCTCACACGATGTGTCATCAACACCCATTGCACGATAATTAAACAAGATGTAAGTGGCTGTTTGTAAAAAAACACCTTTATTCAGAACAACGAAGTCTGTTTTTTTTTTTCTTTAATTATGAAAAGGAAAAAAGTATAAAAATAAACAATGACTCAAATAATATTACTGCAAGCTGCAAGAAAAATATATTTATTAAAAGAACAAAAAGAAACAAAGTAAATTATAACTTTTATTCATGAATTCACATTTTCATAATATTGCAACATAACTTAAAATAAATGTCAATTGATACCATAGTGAGCAGAGATTATTATAGAAGAAAGCATAAATTAATTATATTAAAAATTACTTCAAAAATCTGTAAAAATACATTCAACATTCTAATATCTGGTAACTTTATCTAGAATAGCCTGAGTCAAATATCTCCCAGCAAGATCTTTGGCTATATTGCCCAACTGATCTGTAAATTTAGGCTTCTTGGTAGTAGAAGGAGGAGAATAACCCCCTTGATATCCTTGCTGATACCCCCCTGGATATCCTTGTTGATACCCCCCAGGATACCCCTGTTGGTAACCTTGATTATACCCAGGATAATAGTTACCATATGGATTAGACTGTGAAGGATATCCACCATACTGCGATGGATAATTGCCAGTTTGACCAGGATATCCACCGCTCTGACTCGGATAACCACCTTGGCCGGGATATCCAGAGCTCTGACTTGGATAACTGCCACCTTGGCTAGGATACCCAGAGCTCTGACTCGGATATCCTGAACTACTTCTACCAGCTTGACTGGGATAAGCAGCATTCACAGAGTTTGCATCCACCCTCTTCACACTTTGCTCGTCAACGGAGCTCGATGAGGGATATCCCCTTGAGCCTGATGAAGGATACGAGCCACTGGGATAACCAGAACTACCACGAGATGGGTAACCAGATCCTGCTGGGTAGCCAGAGCTTCTCGAAGGGTATCCAGACTCTGATGGGTAACCGGACGAGCTTCTCGAAGGGTATCCAGACTCTGATGGGTAACCGGACGAGCTTCTCGAAGGATATCCAGACTCTGATGGGTAACCGGACGAGCTTCTCGATGGATATCCAGCCTCAGAAGGATAGCCAGAGCTTCTCGACGGATAACTTCCCGATTCTGAAGGATATCCGGACGATCTGGATGGATAACCGGATGAACCGCTAGAGGGATAACCAGAGTTCGATGGGTAACCGGAACTGGATGGGTAACCGGATGATTTGACCGAGGTGTCAGCTTTTGATCGAGTTTCGGAGGATGGATATCCGGAGGATGGGTATCTAAAATCCGTGGTCTTAATCGATTGCGTGTCATCCGGTGTGGAATCCACCTCACTGCCGGTCTCTCGTTTTCTCAGTAAGCTGTTGCTGTTTCCATCGAACTCTGCGAACAATTCGTCATCTGCCTCCTAATTGTTTAGAAATATCGATTTTCGTTCCATGCCATGCCTAATGTCCAATAATGTTTCCTGCGTTGCTCAATCAAGCTGACGCTGTATTATTATTGCTCAATTATACTGTTCCAATTAGTGTGTTATTAAGCTAATTGTAATACACATAATGTAAATGTATTTTGTAATATTATAATGGCCGACATTGTTCGCGCGATAGGTTTATTTCTTATTGCTTTGTCCGTTTGTGTTATATGTAGTACCGAAGCTAAGCTATGCATTCAATCATGCAATTTCATTGTGTTTTTTATTTCCATTTGTTAAAAGTTGATGTTAAAGTATACGATTACGGATGTGCTGTGTGTGTAATAAATGATGTGTGCGTGGAAATTTTTGTGATTTCGTGTTCGTATTGTTAAGTTTTATTCGTTGTAATTCTTGTGATGGAACTAATATTTGTGGAAATTAAGAAAAATCGAAAAAAATAAAGAATTGGATTATATCTTTTAATATATTTGTTCGTTACATAGAAAAATATTTTATATCGTATTATTTGACGAATTTAAACAGAAAATTTCCAAATTTTGTTCCATTGATCATTTATCGTTATAAACTGGATATGTACAGTTCTTAGATTGTAATTTTGTAATAAAAAAGATAAAATAGGAAAAGTATAGAAAAATATATACAAAACGATAAAATGATAAACTGGAATTGTGATTTACAAAATATAACTCTGTATCGCTTGTTGAAGTAGATAAAAAGTGTCAGAGTTCAATGATCATAAATGAGATCAGTCGGTGTTTCCTATATCTTTTGGCTAATGTTTTCCATCTCGTATTATTAAACATAGGCAATAATATTTAAGTCTGAATTTCAATAGTTGTTCAAAAATAAACGGAGATATCCTTGTGGATATCTTACCAGACTGTGCAGATTGTCCAGAATTCTTATTTCAATCACTGCTTCTCATTAACTCAAATATCATCATTCATATTATTAGAATCCACTGTTTCAACACTTTCTTTATTAGTATAGAATCAGAGCTCGATGGGTAGAATTCATCAAAATCTGATGAATAATCACTTCAAAACGATAAACACTTCAGATCCAGAAAAATAGTCAGATATGATCTTTTAACTTCTGATGATAACTTTCCGATGATTCAGAATTTTTTTCCAAATGAGTGTTGAGGATCCTTGGTCTCACGAGATTTAATATTTTTAAACTCTTCTTTTTCTTCAATAAATTGTTATCTCCAACGAATTCTGCGAGTAATTCGTTGATCTATCTTGTAATTGTTCAGAAATATTCGTTCTCATGCCAAGTCCAATTCAATTGTTATCGTTTCCGTATTGCTCAATCAAACTGACATAGTTCATAAGTATAATATATATATTGCTAATACATATTGGATATTATATTCTTGGACATTTATAGTCTTCTAATTAAGTTGTATCTTACAACGTAAATGAATTTTGTAATAATATGAAGGTCGATCTTTATTTCTGTGATAAGATTATTTTTGTTGTTTTCTTAATAGCATTGAAGTTATGTAATCACATTTTTGTTTGTTAAAAATGATGTTAAAGTATATATTTATAATTATATATAGATATATATAGATATAATACAAATGATTCATACTGATAAATACATGATACTTTTCTAAACATATTTGTGAAGGAAATATCTATTGAAATTGGGAAAATCCAAAGAAATGCTGAAGAATTCCATATATTATATTTTTTAATACATTTGTTCATTATATAGGAAAATATTTAAACTGCTCATTAAGTACTATAAGTTTAATACATCTATATGATAATAGTGTTATATAAATGTATCTCATAATTGTATCATAGCACTATAAAGAACCACAGTTATTCATAAAACAATGAAATATTTGTCAAATTTCATGATAAATACAAGTACAAAAATAAATCAGTACATGAAAGAATATCATTAAATGGAAGATTGATTTCTTACACGCTTTTCTTAACAATGTTTTACAATAACTGCAGTTTCTAGTTTTAAAAAAAATTAATTTTGGTCCTAAAATTAGAGTTATATATAAAATAATAAGTAAATTATAAATCGAAAGGCTGATAACAAAAACCATCTTCGTCAATCTTTGTCCCTCTAATTTCTATTCTAAGTCATAGAAAGATTTAATTTTGCGATCGATCAATCCCACAAAAATAAATAACTATTGACTCTTGAAAAATTAAGGATATTCACCAAAAATTCACAATTCAGAAATTTATGAAAAATAAAATTGATGAGATGTGACTTCAATTATCATTCCAAAAGAACTAATAAATTTATTCAAAATTGTTGACCATTGCAATTTGACAAAGATCATTTGTGTCATCAACTAACTTAACTAACAAATGAATTTAACCAGAAAATTTCCAAACTCTGTTTCCCTGATCATCTACAGAGGTGTGGGTCTTGTAATAACCACTGCCACCTGGATATACACTGCTCTTAGGTGTGGTCGCACCATTGGACCCATAAATACGATCATTGCCAAACAAACGATTAAAAATAGAACCATTTCCAATAGTATTCCTTGATCCTGAGTTACCGCTCACTCTTCCTCCATATCCATTGGAAGAAGACCTGGGTGGAGGTGTGGGTGGAGTTGGTCTAATCTTTCCTGGTCTTCGTGTTGGGTTTGCTGTCAAATTGGAGAGTGGTAGTCAAAAGCTACACCAAACTCGAAATTCCAACTATCATTCTACTTTGAATAAACTACTCGAAATAATTAAGAATTGTTGAAACACCGTATAAACTACATTGGATTAAAATATTCTTACTTTTATCAAAAGTAAGATGTTTGTTGTTAGTTGATATTATTATTAATATCACAAGCTGATGTTAAGATAAAGTTATCTTAAATTTGCTTTTTATAAGCATGCATTCTGTAATTGTTAATTATTTCATATTATTATGTTTTATTATAGCACTTTGAACTTCCACTCTTCAATTTGTGAATTAAATCTATTTATCTCATCGATAAAATAACAAAAGATTATTTATTCGTATTTTAAAATGTTAATAAATCCTCTCTTCACTATTAAACTACCGAAATGATTGATTCGTCAATTGAAAGTTTATAATTAATGAAAACATTCTTGAAATATGGAAATTATTTTCAAACACTGATTGGCTTCTAGAGCTCCCATTATAAGATAAAAGCAAATTACGTTAAAGCAAAATAAGAGGAAAGGTAAGAGAAATTTTAAAATTAGCCAGTAATTATAATTCTGTTTAAAAGAAATAAATCACGAAAGAGAAGAAGAAGAAGAAGAAGAAGAAGAAGAAAAAGAAGAGAAATAGTAATGGAAAGAAACTGCCATAATAAAATGGAAATAACAGTTAACCAGTTAAGGAACTGTGACCTACAAAGTATAATTCTACGTAGCTCGCTCAAGTAGATAAGAGGTGTCAGGGTTCGAAACGATAACGAGATCAGTCGGTGTTTGCCACGTCTTCGAGAAATTAATTCTAAAACGTTATTCGCAGGCGGCTGTAGCTTAACGTAACGAGGGCGGAAGAGGCAGGATTATTGTACAGTAAATCTATGGATAGAAATGATATTATTTTTTTGTGTTTATTCCGAGTCAAGAGCCCCGATAAATAGCATCGATATTCGTTTCGTATTCACGATATTCGAAACGATAATCGTACATAATACAAATATACATCCATATAGCGAATAGATATATGGTACATGGGCATATAGATAACATTTTATTTTACGCTAAAGAGTAATTGTCATTATTGTATTTGGACGGCGAAAATATTTTGCGCGCAACGAAAATGTGTCATCGCGATACTTAATTGTGCACTCGCTTGAGAATGGATGATAAAACATGCACGTATTTTTTTTCTTTTTTTTTCTTTTTTTCCCTGAAAGAAACCTAGTATAAAGTAGCGATCTTCGATTGAAACCACGATTCAGGTACCCAAGTTAATCGATTCATCGCAATTAGTGCGCTTGAGGAGTTTTTGATGATCCTTTGTTGCGTATAATTGAAAAGCTTTCTGGAAAAGTGATCTGAGGAATTATATTTCTCTGATCCATTATTCATGCGTTGCGTATTCTAATAAGAAGAATTAAGAAGAAAATACTATAGATTTTTGCTCCAGAAAGCTGTTCAATTTCTCAATTTTCAATTATTGTTAGAAGCGTATATTTTGTCGCGCTGTAAAAATTGTTACGTTATGATGAAACAATACGTCATCGAATATCAACATCAACAAATGGAAGAACAAATAGCACGATTTTAATGTTGGTCAAATGCATAATCAGCATCCAACATGTTTTAAAAAATCTTACTTACTTTCTATGGAAAAGTTTTTTTTCTTTTTTTTTTTTTTTTTTGTATTTCCCCTCTGTTAATCATAAATGCAATTACAAAAGAATCATCATTGCGATGAAAGACACGTTGGAAGGCACGTATAATGCATTATACAAATTTTGTGATAATTATAATTTTAAGGAATTATAGATAGAATCTTCATGAAAGCAGAAAAGAAAAATACTGAGTATTAGAAAAATAAGATTTGTTTAGAGTATCTCTTACACTGGTTTTAAAATAAAAATATATATATATCTATCTCTATCAATAATAAAATAGTAATAAAATATATTAGAAAAATTTTCATATCGATCAATGAGACGTTTCTTCTCGTTTAAAAATCCCTCCTCCCTCTTAAACGCGTTTAATCAAACAGACTAATAATCAACTTAATTGTAAAAGAATACATAAGAATACAGATCAGACGAATAATTTAGAAAAAAAAAAAAAGAAAAATTAAAAAAAATCCTCAAAAATTACTATACCATAATATACACACAATGGCAATTAACAATTTTCCCTAATTAGCATTGGCCAAAATTATTCAAATTATCTAACGTCAAATCGGGGAAGATTCTTTGATCCCCCATCATCCATTATCGTATCATCCATCCATTTCGGTGATCACGATCTATTATTAGCAAACGCGACGACTAGTAAACTCGCCAAATAAACGATTACGAGATTGCACGGGGACTGCACAATGGCGGAATTCCTTCGATAACCGGAATAAACGTTGTTGTGGTACATGCGATTCTGATTTGGATAATTCGGATACGGATAATTCTGGTGGCCGGGTGGCAACTGTTGGGGATATCCCTGATAACCGCCGGGCTGTTGCCCAGGGTAGACGGGATAATTGGAGTGGCCAGGTTGGCCAGGATACGAGGGATAATTCGACTGTCCAGGCATCGGCATTTTGTTGTGCGTTGGATACGGCGGATATCCTAAATCCTGTTGACGATTCCCTTGATTGGGGGAAGGATAAGGCGGATACCCGTTGTTGGAACCGGCGTTGCCACCGGGATACGATGGATATCCATTCTTGGAACCCGTGTCGGAGCTAGGATAAGGTGGATAACCCAGATTGGTGGCGGAATTCACTTGATGGCGATACCCTCCCGCTGGTTCAGCAGGTGGCGCGTTAGCATTGGCGTAAGGGTTCGAATTGCTAGCGCTGTTGCTGGCCGTTGTCTTATCGAGCTGCTTCTCGTCGCTGTTCACTCGCTGCCCGTTTACGTACGAAACGCCCGCCGACTCGAATCCTGAAAAGATTCGTCCTCTTCTACGTCGTATTTTATCTGTGACAGTGTTTCCCAACTGGGAAGGGCGGGTGTACGCCACGCAGGGAAAGGAGTGCAGGGGGAAAAATGTAATGGAAATCATGTTGCCATTCGTCGCCTCGTGAGCGGCACAGTTGCAGGAATGCGAAAGCAGTATTCCTTGATTCTTTCTTACGAATCATTTCTCACAATTTTCTCGTTTTGCATTTTGATTAAACAAAGGATCCAAGGATGCATTTTAAATTAATTTCTCCAGTATATATATATATTAATAAATTGTGAGTTATATTCTTTCAGAAATAAGAATATTTTTTTTTCGCGTAATTTATGTGAAAGTTAAACTTCATCGACGTTAGATTAAAATTTGAACCGCTCTATAACTTCGAAGATAGAGATTCTCGGTCGATGGATGAGAGAGAAAAAACGCTCTTTCCTTTATTCTGATACGATTTCCGGCTTTCGAAATATCAGCGAATGAAAAAGTAATTATTTAAATATGTAATTAGATTTAAATCTTGTTACAATTAGGAAAAATTTGAATCACTATAATAACTCCAAAAATGATTGATTTTTAATCAATAAATGAATGATAGAAATTTGAAACCTCGTTCTTTAAAAATTCTACAAAGTTTGTAATACTTAACTTTCAAAATTGCACCACTTAAAATCTAATAAAGATTGAACTCAGAAACGTTTTGCCTTTTTTTTTTTCTTATTTAATTGAGTATAATGGTAATCTAATCGTTTGCTATTCACTGAAGAGAGTATCAAAGTATCTTCGAGGCGTTGAGATGGAACATGATTCAAAAAAGGTTGGGAAACACTGATCTATAGAGATGTAATCCCTCGAGTACGTCGAGGAATTTTAAACGAAAAGAGGGGTTTAGAAAAAAGAAAAATATAAACGAACATGATTAACGAGAAACATGAGAGCAGTTTTATTTAACAAAAAAAAAAAAAAAAAAAAAAAACACTCTCAGGTTATAACTAACTATATACATTCCACTACAAAATCCTTTCACTAAAAATTGGAAATTTTTTTTTTTTTTTTTTTTTCTTTTTACAGTAACTGGTTTTAATGAAGTTAGTCGAACAAAGGTGCTACGAGGATTCTAAAAACTGTGCTACGTTATTTTCATCCTGTGTTAGATATGCGAAAATAATTGGAAAGCGTTAAAAGTGAACATCTATGCTGCATGCTATGTAGTTATCCTAGGACGAAAATATCAAGGAAAAAGTAACGATATAATATAATATTTTTTATTTAATCAATATTTATAATCAATGTTTATTGATATTTGTGGTAAACATAATTGTAAAATTAATTTAAGATATTAGTTTGTGATATACGATTTTTTAAAATGAGAGAATTTTAACGTAACGATATGAAGCATACATTTCTAGTAAATTTTATTTGTAACTAGATCAATAAATTTTTTTCTCCCTTATCGACAAGGCTAAAATTTTATATCCGAGTAATTTATATCTAAGTTGGAGAGCAATTTCTTTCGAAATCTTATAACCTCGTGTGAATATATACGCGCATCCACACATTTGTGTAGAAAGAGACGATAATGGAAAGATCGTGTTCGAAAAAGCGGAGAAGAGGAAAAAAATTCAAGATACAGGTTCTTGGGGTTTGCAACCTCACGTTACACATCGCTTTACATTCATTAATATATTTCGAAATTATGAGATTTTTACTTGGAAATCTTATTTGCAGTTGCAAAAAGAATTTATATTACACGTCAATTCGATTTATCAAAAATATATATAAAAATTTAATATACGATGATATAAAATATCCTAAGAAAAATTTTATAATTAAATAAAATGAAAAGATAAATCTGTTGCAAAAGATTTGTGATCACATCAATTCAATGATAAATATGAAAAATATATTTTATTAAAATTTTAATTCAATACATCCTATCTAAGTGTGAAGTATTTTTAGCAAATTCTTAAAAATATCCGTTTTTATTAACCAAATCAGATTTATACGATCAGATAAATGAAAAAATAAATCGGGATTCATATAAAACGTGTTCAAGTCCAAGTACACCGGAAGTTTTAATGAAGCGTACACGTGTCGACGTGTCATTGTAATTTCCACTCGAAACGATTTCATAGATTACATCAATAAAGAACGTGTTATTTCCGCGTAAATCACCTCTGCACGTATGAAATCAAAGTGAGAAATTGAAATGAAACTGCCAAACAGTTATTTAGTATATTATTCGAAAATAAATAAATAACGATAAATTAGAAATTGTAATAAAAAGGTATGTATAATTCCATTGCAAAAATAATTTTATAGAAACGTAAAATCATACAATATAGGACAAGAAAGCATAAAGCTAGGCATAAAGTTTTGTTCTTGGTAAAATTGAGAAAGGATTACAATAGTTCAGAATTCCATAAACAAATGCTAAATAAGTTTTTTCTAATTTTGAAATAAATTTCAAATTTTTAATATATCGGTCACTCAAGAATCAAATTGATTAAATTGTTAAAAATTTTTAACTTCAACATGAGAAAAAAATGGTTATTCTTAATTGAATTAATTAATTTTGTGGCTTATACAATATCCCATGAATATATTAAGAAAAAAAACTTGATAGTTTTTTAATTTTAATTTTTAATTTTTAAAAATTATAGAACCTGTCTATTTCTCATCTACTCAACTTTAAAATATTAAAAATATTTTAATATTCCTTTTAATTAGATCATGCAAAAAAAAAAAACATAAGGATACATATTTTCTAAACTATTTAATAAAATTTTAGATAAAACATTACATTAATAATTCGAATCATATATGAGAATTTAAAACGACATTGTATTCCTCTCTCAATTGTATTCATTTTCATATATTCTGCTCTCTGCTTCATGCACTTAGATCTTCAGTATTAATCATACAGCGTGCAAGCATAATCAATACGAATAAAAGACAGAGGAATTTAAACACTCACCATTTACTGCTGATTTCTTCACACATGTCGGGACACCATTCTCGGTTTTACAGTATTCATTTTCACCGCACAGAGTGCTAGCACAATTAGCTTCTGCAAATAAAAAGATACTTGTCTTTTCAATCCTGGTATACAAAAATTTCACGTTGTATCACATTGATGGGTTTAAAAGTTAAACAAATTTATAATTTTTTCTTTTTTAAAAATTCGAACTGTGTATTAAGTTTCAAATATAAAAAAAAAAAGAATAAAGCGAAAATAACTATCTAAATAAATTCTCTGATAAATTATCCACATTATTTCACGATAATTACTTCATACATGTACACTTCACGAGTAAACCGACATAAGTAATTCATTCCGCGTTCATTAAAGTATCAAAATGCTATTTATCATTATTATCAATCATAAAGAGAGCAAATTTGCATGCAACCGGTCGCCAATTTACCCATAATAGATTAAAATTTAATGAACACGTAATTGATCGAGGAACAATGGTGTTATCAATTTATGGATCGAGAACATTTATGCGCCTTTGTTTCTTTCTCCTCGATCTACACTGCGTACATATTTGAGATCGACGAGAATCAATATTTACGAAAAGAGTGAACATTCTTACCGCCTGGACGGGATTTCATACAAGTCGGATAACGGCCGCAGTTATCTCGTTGATAGATCGAGCAAGGATCCTCGGCCATCACGCAGACCTCATCCCTCATGCAACCTATGTCCTTGCATGTCCTCCCGTACTCTGTGGACCAGAAAGTAACACTTTAGCGAGTTTCTTTTTTTTTTTTCCCCCGTTTAGTGGGGAAAGTTCGAGCAATGGGGCATGATCTCGCGATTGGATATGGTTCATTAAAAGTTCTCAATCGAGACGCGTCGTAAATGAAATTTATATATCTCGGAGCTACTGATGCTCCTCGATCAAATGGGTCGTTTTCGATGCTTCAATTTCTCGTGCGAACGATCCACGTAAACGATGCTCGCTCCACTGGAAACTGCTACCATCGTTAAATATTAACATTATCGTGGTTTTATGCTGAGGTTATATGCTAGCACAATACGTTCAACTTTTCTAACTTATATTTTTTGGATTAAAACGTAAAACTTTGGTGGAGAAATTTAGAATTTCGTTTTAAAGAGTATAATATCGCGCCACATTATAATTTTGTAACAGTGAAATTTGTATACCGGAAGAAGAAGAAATTGAAGAAATTCTCTTCTTGGAGAATTTATAGTTTTTCTAAAGAAAAATTACTTGGAACAAATATACGATGATTATTTTGAATATCTGATATAAGTGGTTGTAAAAATTTGTTTTAAGATTAACATTTGTATGTTTGTATGTTGTCAATTACAAAATTATTTGTAAAAGAATAAATATATTTGTGTTTAAGTAACTTTAACTCGATATTCCTTATATATCAAGTTTCTCTAAAACTTCTAAAACAGAAATTGAACAACTAAGTAACTAAACCTACTTGTTTAACAACTAAAGTGTAAGCAAATACCTACTTAGTCCTCCTAATTCACCTGTGCCAATATATTTGAACACAATTATATATATATATATATATATATATATATATATATATATATATATATATATATATATATTACACTTTCAATTTATTACATATCTAAATAATTTAGAAATATAGAATATCTCGTTTTATTAATATCTATTTATTAATATACTAAAAGAAAAAAAAAATTGAAATTTTATGTAAAATAAGAAAACCATATATGTGAGTATCAATATAGGAATTAACCAAAAAACGCACAAGTGTGCTTTTTCCTAAGAGGATATCAATTATATACATTTTATTGATAAATAAATTAAAATCTGTTTATCTGATGCATACATTTATGTGCTATTCTTATATTTGATTTAAATCCACGTTCTTTTCTTCCTTACAATTTACTTTTACAAAAAATTGAAAAAAAAAAATAAAGCGTCAACAGATCAAAATGGAAACAAAGCTCAACAGATCTGTAATTTCATATAACTCCATCCAATATTATTCACAAAAAGGTACAAATCCTTATTTTATTTCACATCAACATAACATTTCCATATTTTAAAAAACACGTGCATTAACCTAACCTAATATTACAATCCCACATATTTCTTGTTTTATTTCACGTCAACAATAATCTCGTATTTCATTATTCCAGCAAACACCATCGAGAAACGGATGTTTCTTCTAATGAAAAACAATTTCCAACGTGCAACTCGTGTTTACCAGACGTTCGCCTAACCTAACCTAACCTAATCTGATCTAACTTAATATCATGACGCAAGAGCGTGCGTAAAATTTCTTATTTTATTTCGCGTCTCGCATTTTCTTATTTCCCGAAACACCATTTCTGGAAATACACCATCGAGAAACGAAAGTTTGCTCCGGTTGAAAATACAAGTTGGAGCGCGCATTTACCAGACATTATCCAACCGAGGCCCGCATCGGCGTAACGCTGCTAATCGTAATTCTATTCAAGCACCACACCGTCATCCCCCCATATAACCCCATCGATTCTCAATTATCCGGCTGAGAGAGAAGGAGGACAACCGGAAAGAGGAGTGGAAAGAGAGAGAGAGAGAGAGAGAGAGAGAGAGAGGAAGAGAGAGGGAGGGAGGGAGAGAAAGCGAACCAGCTGCAAAGTTAACGCCCAAGCTTCATGTTATCCCCTATCCTGCGTGTTGGGGAAGAAATGGAATAAAAGGGAAAGATAGAAAGAGAATATTAAAACTAGGCTAATGATCCTTTCTCTAATTGTCCTTAAACGTTTATCAAGGGACAAATGGAACGGATGAAGGAAAGAATCGTAATATTAGAAAGAATGAGAGTATTATGCACGTAAACTGGGAATGATTTTCTATTGATGCGTGAGTTTTTTTTATTTTTTTTTTATTTTTTTTTTTTATTTTTTGTCATAAATAAATTATGGATGTGGATGCTAATTCAATTCTCGAATTTTTGTATTCTAATACTCTACTTTTGAAATTGTCAGACAAATTTTCTGTAATGGTTACAGAATTATTACAATTTTTATATTATTTCTGGTACGAAATCTAAAATAAATTGTATTATTTTTCTTTTAATATAATTATAACATTACTTTTTCTATTATCACAAGATTAAAATCAAAAAATTAATTTCTTTTATTTAAATAGGTAATATTTCTAACATTTGTATATATTTTTTTGCAAATTTAAATTTCATTGATCAATATATTATCAATGTAAATGGATAATATATTGAATGATAAACAAGTTTAATTTTTTAAAATGCACGTATTATATGATAACGCAAACAACAACTGTAATTATGAAAAATCAATCATAGAGTGAATATTTCGTTTCGATCTTCCGTATAAATGAAATGTATATATGTATATATGGTTATAATTATTACATTCTATATGAATATCGGTTAAACAGTAACAGTTAAGGTCAGATAATTAATTATACCAATTTGGTTTAATGTATATTCTATATGATCCTGATCAAATTATGATTCATTGGCAAAATAAGAAATCTAATCTATATATATATGTATAATAAATAACAAAATAAATGAATGAACATATATCTATGAATGAAATTATTTTTTTGCAACGATATTACAATAAACATAATATAAATAGAATAAAAAAATGCAATTATAATATAATTTTAATTAGTATGCAATTTGAACTGCAATATTACATTCCTATATTCACCAATATTGACATAAATTATATTTATTAATATTTATTTTTGGAAATTGAAAAGAATTAAGATACTTTAAGTTACATATATTTTGTATAATTACATATACTTTAAGTTTATAGCCATCAAATTAAAAACAACATAGAAGCTGTTAAAAAAATTATTAAACATTTATATATATATTTTTTACCAGCACTTTATGAACTACATTTCATTTAACTAGGCATAGAATTTCACAGAAAAATTGTGGGAAAAATTATAGAACAATTTTTACAATTACTTCAATTAGCTACATTCCTTTTAAAAGAAACTAAGTTCTTCAACTTTGAGAGAGAAAATTTGTTCACCCTCCTACTACCTAATTAATGAATGAAAAATTTCCCCATATAAAAGCTTATAATTATTTTATCTCATCAAAGCTATTTAATTTATGAAAAGAATTATCCATCTGGTAAAAACATTTAATAAGATATCTTTGCCACAAAAATAACTGTGAGAATATATCTAGAAACAGTACTTATTTATGACCTCCAACAAGAATTGCTTGGTTACGTAAAGACATTAATGAATGATTATATGTATGATAAATGAAAATTATTGTATATTATTTCTGATGGATATAAAATATCTATAATCTTTGTTATAATTAAAAAATTCTTTAATACATAGAAATTCTCTTACATAAATATTTTCAACCTAAAAATCTGACATAATTTATTCAAAATCTAATAATGAAAATTATGTATACTAAAATTATGTATATTAAATCTCTTGATCTCTATCAGTTTTTTTTTCTTTTTTAATAGAAATTTAATAGATTCTTCTATTGGATTAGAAAAAGAAAAAGAGACAATGTCAATGATAACAACAAAGGTCAATATAATTGCATCAGTCGTGTTGGAGATTAAAAACAAAAAACAATCATTTGTTTCCATTAAGTCCACTTAATCCCCATCAAACGAAACGATTGACCATAGCAATTGAATTGCAATGTTACGACTTAATCTTAATACCGCAAATAATAATCGATAATATAATTTTAATAATAATTTATAATTAAGTTTTATAGTAATGTTAATTTAAAATACAACTTTCCTGAAAATTTTTCAAAAATAAATTTTTAATAACCTAAAAATATTTGATTTTACGTACTGCTGAAAGAAGCTGCATCGGGAATCGAAGAGATAAGTAAAATTGTCCCTAATATGACACTTAGTGTAGAAGTGGAAAACATTTTCTGTAACAAAAAAAATATTCATTTTTATAGTCGGTATTTCGTAATAATAAAAATGAGAATATTTATTTCTTAGAAATTTATCATTTCCAAGAAGATAATCAAGCATTATATTTGTATTACAAAATAATTCAACGTTTTAGAACAATTTGGAATCGATGTAATATAAAATATAATATAATAATATATAATAATAATAAAGAATAATTGCATATCAAAAAAGTCCTAGATGATTAACTATTAATGTAATAATATAAAATATATAAAAAAATATTATTGATCATTGAATGTTAAGTAAAGAGAAGAATTATAAAATGATCGACATATCAAATAACAATTAAAAATTTTGAAATAAAATAATAAATGGATCAAATATCAATCATAAAAACGAATAAAAAAGAGAAATTTAAATCTGACAATGAACACTAATTACGATTTGTAAATAGCCCGCGCAAATGTCTTTTTTCTCATCCATCCTTGTCTTATATTCTACATGATCATTCGTCATACCTATCCTTGGACATAACCTCAAACGCATTCGTAATAATGCATGATATATATTTTTCAATTAGTGCAATAATTGAATTAAATTGAAATAAATTGCTAACAATTTAAATATTTAATATTCAAAACTGTTGGTGATATCGAGTTTACGATTTTAATCCAGTGACCTTGATAAACTATAGAGAAATCACAAATTGCGTCGTTCGTCTTTATTACACTTAATCACTTTATTACAGTTATACCTTACGTTACGTACAAATAATTAACGTAAATTTTTAAACGAACACAAAATAATAATCTCGTATTAACAAATAAAGCAAACTTACCACAAAAATATCACTGATTACACGCGAAAACGTCCACTCCAACACGTAGTCAGTAGAACACTGAACATTCAGTGAAATGCTCTACCGATACTGACCTGACGTTAGCCGTGACTCAAACAAAGATGGACGACGAGATTGTATGAAAGATAAAGAGAGAAAGAGACTTGGAAAACGAGACCGATATGGCGCGAATGTGACGTAAAAGGAAATACTATGTTGAGCGTAAATAATCGTTTTAATGATCAGAAAATAGAAAAAAGCGTGGGCTTTAAAGAGACCTTTAGAATAACTAACCTTTAAAAATATCTTTAAAATATGATATTAAACGTATGATATGATTTTCTATAAAATGAAAATACTTTATGAATATTAATTTAAAATTTATTACAATTAACCCGCCATTTTTGTTATACATTTTATATCTCCAATAAATTTTGTAATAATGATTAAATGATAAATTCTGAATATATTAATTTCCGAAATATAATAACAGGAGATATCGAAAATTCGAAGTAAAGATTGAATCATAGAATTGCATGGAATTATTATTCCATGACATCATTGTCTCGGCATAACGTTCGAAACAAAATTTTCTTAATCAAACAAACAAAGAAAATATTTTTTCATTTCACTACAGAATTTCATGAAAAAATTTCTGTTTCTCGTGAAGAATAAATCATATAAATTTATATAGTTCTTACAAACGTTACAGTATTACTTCTTCTATAATTTTATCGTTTTAATTTTTTTTTTTTCATAATAAAAAACTTTTATTCCATGTAAAATTGCATTATAATATAGGATCTTTTTACGTGATCTATTTCATATAGGAGTACCATATGCATAATTATATTTTTTATAAAGAAATTTATCTTATAATAAGTAAGTGATATCAATTTATTCTCTTTATTCTATGCATTGTGTTATGTCTTTTGAAGATCTTACTATATAATACTTGGAAATGCTTGAAAAATCCAATGGGAAAAAATAGTAAAAATTTTATTTCATTTATTTCATTCAGTATTGAATTATAATTAAATTATATTATAAATAATTTCAATTAATTCAATTTTATTAACTATTTATTTTTCCCATTTCTTAATTAAATTATTATTATATTTTTATAACTATTTTATAAATATTGTGATTTACTAAATCACAAGGGAACGATTAGCAACAACTATTAAAGTTACTAAAATCAAATATAACTCAAAATGTTCGAGTTAATAAAATTCTTATTTTCCCTCGTTTACTTTTAACTCTCATTTCTTCAATATAGTAATATTTTTCTTAAAAACATTTTTTGTCTCAAAAATTATATCCATGATATTTTTTCTTTAATTTACCACGCAATCTCTCTCTCTCTCTCTCTCTCTCTCTCTCTCTCTCTCTCTCTCTCTCTCTCTCTCTCTCTCTCTCTCTCTCTCTCTCTCTCTCTCTCTCTCTCTCTCTCTCTCTCTCTCTCTCTCTCTCTCTCTCTCTCTCTCTCTCTCTCTCTCTCTCTCTCTCTCTCTCTCTCTCTCTCTCTCTCTCTCTCTCTCTCTCTCTCTCTCTCTCTCTCTCTCTCTCTCTCTCTCTCTCTCTCTCTCTCTCTCTCTCTCTCTCTCTCTCTCTCTCTCTCTCTCTCTCTCTCTCTCTCTCTCTCTCTCTCTCTCTCTCTCTCTCTCTCTCTCTCTCTCTCTCTCTCTCTCTCTCTCTCTCTCTCTCTCTCTCTCTCTCTCTCTCCCTCTCCCTCTCCCTCCTCCACAATAAACAAAAAAAATAAAGAAAATATTTTCCCTACTAATATCAAACCTCTTCTAACAGATTTCAAGATACGAATCTACATTTGCCAAGGAAACGTCCCTCGAAGAATGATTTACATCGGTCTTTCATCCCACTGTCCGCCACGTTTCCAAACTCTCCTCTCCGCAGTTTCCGCAGACACGTATGTATCGTCAGAAATCTTATCGACAAGCGTGCTCTGTCAAACGTCCTCACGTGTCGGTACGTTTCATCCACGTAGAGGGGCCGAAGAACGTTTCATCCGCGCTTTCGGTGGGCTCCCGTGCTCTCGATGGCAGGATGTTCGATCTGGAGACTGCGCAAAAGCCCCGTTTCCCAGTTTTCGACAGCGCTGTTCAAGGATAGAAACCTTGGACGAAGGGAATCAGGAGGGAAATCTCCTCCTCCACCCTCTCTTTCGCAGGATGGAAACGCGCTTGGTGGTGGGATTTTACCTTCCAGTGGTGGAGGCGCGTGCTAAGGTCGTTCCCCTTTCCTCTCGCACAACGCATGCCGCTAAAATATATCTTCCTCTCCGTCCTTTTTCCATTGTATCGTGTTTCGGTTACACGTTTGCTCACGATCGTACACACCTCCTGCTATACCTGTCCCATTCCAATAGATTTCATATCATCTAGTACGGCAGCGTATCATCTTTTCTACTCGTACACGCGACTGGATGTAAAAAAAAAAAAGAGACAGAGATCTCAACCCTCCTTCAATCTCTTTCTAAGAAATTACCGGTGCCACATCGATTGTGTTCCGTTTTATTTCATCCGTGATACAGTTCAGACTATCTTATCGTTTTTCCTGATTGAACCACGTTATATCCTGCAGTTTGGTTTAATTACGTAAATCAAACAAAGATGCAATATATAAAATAAAATTTAATATTGTAAATTTTACTATGATTAATTGATTTGCTTAAGTGTTTTTGCATTTTATTTTGTATATTGTGATTTGTATTTTATATTTTATATTTTGCATTTTGTATTTTATTATCTAAATTTAATATTTCTGTTAAATACTTCTTTTAATATTATTGTTCTTAAAGATTATTTTAACTTTGAGATCAAATCAATTTTTTCAATCTTCTTTTAATTTATAGTAGTGAATTTTTATCTTAAATTGTCTCCTTGCGTTTATGTGTTTATTCATTATTTACATATTATAAATTCTGATATAAACAAGTTTCCACTGCTGAAATTGTTGATTGAAGAAACAATGTTTTTCCAAAAATTCTAATCTAGAATTCTAATATAAATTCTAATTTAAATCTTTTAAAAACCAAAATGCCCTATACCTATAGGCAGCCAATTGGCTCATTATATTTAATATATAATTTATAATTGTATCAGCGATACGATTATAAATTGTATATGAAATAATAATGATTTCCAGGTCTCACCTCGTGGAGGTTGCTGCGAGTTGGAGACCCACCCTAACCACGACGTCCCATCCACCCACCTTTTACGTAAAAATTGATTAATTTTCAAATAAATTTTTCTTTTGGTATATGCTTGCAAAACATTCAAAACTATTTTGATCGTTGTGCAAAACAAACAACAAAAGAAATTATATAATAATAAAAAAAACCGACGCGGAAAGCTAAAGCTGGAAATAAAAATTAAATTAAATCCTAATTTATTTATATAATTCTATATGAGAGTAAATACTTAATATATCAATATTTTATATTTTAATTACCATGAAAATATAAAATATTGATAAAAAAAAATGCAAGAAGAAGAGAAAACAGAATATGTCTCAAATAGACTTATATTTAATTGTTTAACTTAAATACCACCACCAATACCACCATTACTTATCAATAATCATGCATTTATAAATAAATTTTACTTTAAGCAGTACTTTATGCATGCATATACAAATAAATTCTACTTTAAGCAGTATCATGCAAGCATTTATAAGTAAACTTTAGTTTAAATATTAATTAGTACTTATCCATAAATAATTTATTTATCTCCTGAAATTTTTTTTGTTATCTATAAATTTTTATTTTTATTATTTCAATAATCTGTAAATTAAAGTAACTTCCATCTATAATTATAAGTTAACTTAATTTTACCTACCTATAATTATAATTTAATCTCCCTTAGACAATAAATGTCTAAAGATATTCATATATGCCACCACTAGGATAAAATTTTTTGAAATTTAATAAGAGGATTTTGCATGCAATAAATATAGTATTTGGAAATTTTGCACATTTTATATGCATCTTAAAATATGTGTCACAAATCAAAATAATTTGACGTTCCCTACCTATATAAAAGCTAAATTTTTACATTACCTATCTAATGAAAGTTTAAGGATAATACCTATATATATAAAAATTTGAAGATTTGTTTAGAGAGCCTACCTTCCTGTGAATCAAAAATATATGTACAATAAGGAAAAAAAGAAGGCAAATAAGGATAGATTATGAAAAATGAATTTCTTTCAATTGATGATTGATTCCACAATGATCATGACAAGATAAACAAATAAGAATTAAAATTTCATAAAATATAATAACAATTGGAAATAGACTCAAATATGGTCCCTACCTAAAAATTCTTTTCTAATCCCTACCTAATAAAAATCTAAAGATACTTATATATAAATTTAATAAGGTACCTTATATACTTAAATTAAATTTCTATTGTAATCAAAGACAGGGAAAAAGAAAGGAAAAGGAAAAGGGATATTATATAAAATATGAATCCTCTTCAACTGATCCTATGATAGAATCTGAAACAAATTAGACTATAAAGAATTAGTAAAATTCAATAAAATTATTATTATTCAATTAATAAATAAACTTAAAGTTTTAATCATTTTTCTATAATTCATGTTATAGAAAAAAAATTAAAATTTCTCTTTTTTATCATATTTGTTTGAGATCATAATAAATATTGCACCTTGAATTAATTTATCTGAAACAAATTACTGAATTAGTAATAATAAAAAAAAATTGATAACTGAAAAGAAAATATGTTATACATACATTGAATTACTAATTGAATGAAATTATTTTTTATATTTTTTGAATTTTAGAAAAGAAAAATAAAAATAATATATATAATATCTGATTAAATAAATCAAAGAAGATAGAAAATTTTAATATTCTAACATGAAAAATAAATCATATGATTAGATTGAAATAATATCATTTATTTCTTAATATTCATATTGTTTTTTCAAAATATTTTTTGCAAAAATTTTGTAAAAAATAAAAATCATGATCATGAATATTAATTAATGAAAATGGAATTCGAATATTCATAAAACTCTACTTTTAAAAAAAGGGAAAGTAGAAATATTAAGATGAAAAAAAAATTTAGAATCTAGTCGTATATTCATATATATTATATTTTTAATAGTTTTACATTATACATGTTACTTATTAAACTTTATTATTACAATTTCAATATTAATAATAAATAAAATTTATATTAAATTTATTAAAATTGTAATATATTTCTGAAAAGTTTAAAAAATAATCTTTAAAAAAAAAACAAATATGTTATAGCAGTATTTTCTGTAACAAATGGAATATGGAACAAAGGATGCTGAAAAAGAAATAAGTTTAGTAGCCTGAAGGGCCACTAAAATAAAAATATTTTCCACTTAATATAAATCCGAGCAAACCGTGAGTGGAATATTCATTATATATCGCAACACTAATAAACTAATTTTTATAAAAGATATCAATCGCGATGAGTGCTTTATTATACTTGCAAAATAAATTAATTTAAAATTTACAAAAAAAAAAAAAAAAAAATTGGAAAATTCCCAGAAACGATATAAATAGATAATTTTAATTCTTTACGGAATACTACTCTACGCACTCAAATTTAATTATATACGCAACACTAATGACGAGAATTCCGATGCAGCTTGCACTTGAAAGCAGCTGTGTTGTATTATCACCCCTGTGCAGCTTTCTTAGCTGCATTAGGTGATACAGCAATCAATTTCCACAACTCAAGTGGAAGAAAATTGGGCATTATATAGACGCAACACTATTTACAAAACGCGATTATTTATTTACGCAACACTACTTAAAACAAAACGCGATTATTCATCATCGCAACACTAATTTTTAATATGAATTTCATAAAAATTAAACAGAAATAAATTATAATCTAATATCTGTGTAATTTGTAATGAAGTAGAACAAAAAAAAATTTTAAAATAATCTTATTCGATATTTTATAAAATGCTAAATTATAACAAACACGATTGTCATTTGATCGTAACATTACAAAAAACGCGAATATCGTTTAAACGCAATTCTAATTCAATTACCGAAATTATTAGTCATTCGCAACTCTACTTTAAAAACACGAAAATTACAACGCAACTCTAATTCAACCCGTTGTCAATCAATCGCAACACTAATGCAAAATCGCGATTTGCCCATGATGACTGGATCAACGTTGGGCCAGCATGCAAATTGGCCAGACGATACAACATATACTACGTATTACTAAAACGAGCACAATGATAAAGTAATAACAATGACTTCCCATTCTTTGGAACTAGACAAGATCCAAAAGATGAGAAGCCATTCGTTGCAGCCCTCTTCGTGACAGTTTGTCGGGCCTCTTCGGTCTTCCTCCTTCGGGCGCAATGCCCGCTGAAACTTAAATCTAGGCTCGAGATTCACTGATCGTAAATCAAAAAAAAAAAGAGGAAAAAAAAAGGGACTAAATCGCGGAAACTAAGTGCACATGGACGACCAACGATCGCAATGAACATTCTCCGTACATGCACACAGAATCTCGAGCGCAACGTTCGTTTCGAAAGCAAATCACGACCGCGATCGCGAAATTCGAAAAATCGATGAGCAAAGCCAGAGACGAATGACATTGTTCTCCATTCATCTCAGTTTCACCCTCGATTTCTCAAATTTTATTCCCTGAAACAAGTTGTCACGCGAAAACGCGCCTACCCGATCAGAGACTGTGACAACCTGCCCGGCCCTACCTACTTATAATTAACAGACATACCAGAAATATACTACCTATCCTACCTAGCCCTATATTTAAAAAAATGGCAAAACAGGCACACCAACACACTCATACCACGATTCTCACGCATAACACCCGGGCGCAAAAGCCTACACTAGGGAAAACGTCCCGGGACGTCTCCGACACCCGGGCTTGGCACACTACTCGCACACTCTAACTTTACGTACCATTTTCCTGAAATCGACTGACGATGGCTAGCGACCATTGCGTGAAATGCAATCTCAAAAACGCATGGATCTACATTTTAATTAAGTTTACATTTCTGAATATTTATGAATATATAATGTTTTTTAAAATACTAATCACCAGACTAAATTATTGTACCATTATTGTGAATCAAAATTGTATCAGTATTATATCAGTATTGTAATGAATCAAAATTATATTGTAATTTGAGACTAGTAGAGATTAGTAATCTTGTTATTTATTAATTATTTTCAATATTTAATTGCGAATTTGATTGTATAAATTGTGATTGAATAATGAAAGAAATAGTAATTGAAACGACGCAATTCCACAGCCTAACCATTCACACACAGTGTAGAAAGTACGTCGTGCACGATACACTAACACATCGTCAGTCGCTAAAAAATTTGTATTAGCTTATGAACTAAGGTCATCATATTCATTGCCTCTCCCTCACTCATGTAACACCTGGGCACGTGAGTGAGTTCCTGGCAGTGAACATGGAAAGGGTTAAACCTGAAAATCCTGAGCTAAAAAAATATTAATATATCCATTTTGTATCTAACGAGCTAATATTCTTTGATTTTGCATTATAATTTAAATTATCTTATTGTATTTCAATCTATTTGTGTTTCTACTTTATATTTTATTTTATTAATTGAATAAATTATTGAAATTTTAGCATACTAAATTTGAAAATTTTTTAAATATTGAATTTAAAAAAAAATTTAAAAAAGAATTCATTGTAATTTAATATAGATATTAATAGAAATACCCTCAGGCGATTCCTTCATCAGAGCACATTTTTAAAGTCACAAAGATAATATTCAAAACTTTTTGCTTTGATTCTAAAATCTGCCTGTCGCGAAATGTCTTCTTGCACAAAATTTAATTCATATTTGTACGGAAAAAAATTGAATTATACTATCTACAGATGATGCAAGTCATATTGAAGTTACACAAAATTATTACATAAAATATGGAAATCACAATAATCAAAAATTGATCAAATAATTTGAAATATTACTCTGAAGAATTTTGAATTCATTCTAGAAATTCAAATTAATTATTGAATTATATTATTACAATAATTATTATATTTGGCATTAGAAAATTATTAAATATTATTAATCACAAACGCGAAGCACAAGAAGACTCTAGCCTGAACTAATAAAACACAAAAGAAATAATTGTTATTACTCACGGGTATTATAAATAAATATCCGCGATCATTGTGCTCGTGCAAAATTCTACGTATACAACCAGTCACTCGTGTCGATTCGGATCTTTTATCCTACGACATGATTGAGCGACCGGAGGAATCAAAAACCATGCGACTCACCATATGATGCGACGAACACCTTCACTGTGTTGTGGCCCAGAAGTCATCGAGAAGAAGGCTGCCATCAGGAGCAAAGAAATCTATGACAAAATAATCATATCATAATTTAAAACATGGTTCTGATTATTTGAAATAATTGAAATATAAAACTATTAGATTTGCAATAATAATATGTATTGAAATTATAACTAACTTTTATTAAAAAAAAAAATAAAAATTTTTATAGAAGAAAAGATAATTACCTCTTCGCGTGATGGATGATCGCCTTATTCTCTTGAAAGAAGCACTGACTCTATTCTGTACCGAAAACGAATATATATAAAAAGAAAAAAAATAGAAATAAGAAACTAATAACGCGTCCGTATAAATTAATCGGCGATCAAACACTGATTCTATCTTCGCGTTTGATTACTTTAATTTAATTTAATCAGAGCTATTGTGCTCTCAAAAATATTAAAAATACTATTACGAAGCAAACACTGATTCTATTAACCGCATTGCGCGCGGTCATAAATATTTTCTGAAATTAATATTAAATTAGTAGAGGGATGGTGAGAGTTAGAACAAGAAGCAATATCTCTTTGATATTTTCCTTCCTCTTCCTATCAAACATTTGTTCAGAAAATACTGCTTTTTAACTAGTCATGCATTATATATAAAAATATTATAAAAATTATTTATGAATATTTGAAATCCAATAATAACGAAATAAAAATTTATACATACGAAATATAAAATTTTACCACGTCGTCAAGAAAGATATGGCGTCCATATTGGAATTTTTCCCGCCTTCGGAGACTTATCATGACGCCACCAATTAAACCTATCCAAAAAAAAAAAAAAAAAAATCAAAACTTCTAAATAAATGAATAAAATGTATGAAATTACATTACGAAAAAACCACAAAATCACAACAATCAAATCAAGTAAAAATTCATGTAAGCTCTTTTATTAAATTCGATAGTTGAATTATATGATGAATATGGAACTCAAAATGATTTAGTTGTCAAAGAATTATCAATTCTAATTACAAAATATTGAATAAAGATGTATCAATTAAATACTAACGCACAAATGATAAAAAAAAAAGTAACTATAAAAAGAATAGTATTAAAATACTACTCATTAAATAGAACACACGTCTTCAGAAAATTTCAAACTTCTAATCGCCACGACGAACCAACGAATAATGGCTCTTCGCGCTTCGCATAACATGGAGAGGGGATACGATCGGCAATTCGACAAGACAAAGACCATGTTTGAAAACAAATCCAATTTCTTGGAAACGATCAAATATCATAAGAAACGTTTCTAGCCTCGAGCAAAATATAAACGACAGACCAAAAAAGTAAATAATAAACGCATACGCGAGACGTTGCATATATATATATGTATATACAATTCGGAAAAATATGTGACCTTGAATTCGATTTCATGAAATTAATTCGTAACGAACCGTAAAAAATTTCTTTTATTTTAATGAAATTCTAAAAAATGAAGATCAAGAATGTACAATAAACGAAATTATATAAGAAAAAAACCAATATACCATTTCATATTCTGTCTCGAAATATTTCGATACCGAAATGCTAATGACGCAATAGACGCCAAATGAACAATCGAAGAAAAAGATACAAAGAAACACAAAATACTAATTAATTTCGTTTTCACTACACTGAATGGATTATTTGAAAAATTAAATTAGCAATAATTGATAAATTTGGTAATAATTAAGGCAAAATAACTCACTGCGTAATCCGAATTTGCGATGATCCGTCCTCTTGTCACGATTTTCAACTGTAGACTGAAGCCATGCGCACTATGATGCGCACTATGATGCGCATTCGTTCCTCCCGCGTCTTGAACTAAGCGACGCTCTGATTGGCTGGCGCATGACGCTTACTTATTCATTTTAAAACCGCGCGGAAAATTGAAATATTATAAAATATATATTAATTGTTTTTGCTTGTTACATTAGAATCCTGCAAAGATATATTTATTAGAAATATAATAAAATTATTAGTAAAATTATTAGTTTAACAAAATAATTAAATTAAATGAAACAGATTATAATATAAATAAAAAATTTAATATAAAGATTGATTAAATTTTAAATAAAAATAAAACAGAAAAGAAATTTAACCAAAAAGCTTAAATAAATTCATAAAAATTGAAAAAATAAAAAAATTATAAAACATAATTCAATATAATATAAAAGTAATAAATTTTTTAAGTTTAAATTTAATATTAAATTAAAACAAAAGAGTTCAATTTAAAATATATAAATTTAAGACATTAAATTAGGAAAATAAAAGATCAATGTAACATATCAATAAAATCAATAAAACATCAGAAAAGACTTAGAACACACAAAAAAAAATATTTAACATAACAATTAAATGAATCTGAAAAAACATAAGAAGTTATTTAACATAAGATTCAGAGGTTAGAAAAGATCTAATAAGATATTTTATATTGAGACAAAACAAAACCTCAAGAAAATTGAAACAAGATTAACATAAGAGTTAAATAAATATAAAAGATTTCAAGAATATAATAACAACATAAGGTAATTGAAGTGAAAAAAATATGTATAAAGAAAACAAAATTTAACATTGTAATGCATCACTATTTATATGTACAAAAGAAAAAAGTATAACATTATTAAGTAATATATCATTAATGAATAAAACATATAATGAATAAAAAACAGATATAACATAAAAATGTTATAATAAAAAATTATTTAACTACTATAGAATAAAGAAAGATTGAAATATAAGAGAAGAATGAATCTTTAAATTTAAGAAAAAAATCTAAATTTAAAACATTAACAAAGAATTTAATACAAATGTTAACACTGAATTACAAAAAATTTAATATCATAAATTTACAAAATTTAATTGTTTTGGTTAAACAATTGTTTTTTTCTTTTTTTGATTTAAAGAATACTTCTGTTAAGTTATTTTTTTTTATTTTTAATTTAATTCCTTTAAATTTTTTTAACTTTGAGACTAAATCAATTCTTCTATTATTTCAATCTTTTTTAAGTTATAATGATTAAATTTTTTATTATACTTTCTTTTTATGTTTCATTTATTATTTATATATAACAATAATTAAATTCTTCTCTTATACGATGCACCATATAAAAGAATTTAATTTTATGACATACAAATAATAAATAAATGTACAAACATAAGAAGAGAATATAATATTTAAGTTAACTATTGTAAAATAATAAAAATTGAAACATAGAAAAAGAAATTAAATTATCTTAATATTAAAATAACCTAAAAGAACTGAAACATCAAAAAAGAATTTAATATTGTAAATTTTGCTATGATTAATTGTTTTGTTTAAGTGCTTTTGCATTTTATTTTGTATATTGTGTTTTGTATTTTATATTTTATATTTTGTATTTTGTATTTTATTATCTAAATTTAATATTTCTATTATATATTTCTTTTTATATTATTGTTCTTAAAGATTATTTTAACTTTGAGACTAAATCAATTCATCTATTATTTCAATCTTTTTTAAGTTATAATGATTAAATTTCATATTATACTTTCTTTTTATGTTTCATTCATTATTTATATATAACAATA